>NC_079191.1:22143202-22457103 GCF_029499605.1 Hyla sarda
CCGGGTCCCTGCTCCTCCCCGGAGCACTCGCGGCGTTCTCTCTTCTGCAGCGCCCCGGTCAGACCCGTTGACCGGGAGCGCTGCACTGACATTCGCGATGGGGATGCGATTCGCATAGCGGGACGCGCCCGCTCGCGAATCGCATCCCAAGCCACTTACCCGTCCCGGTCCCCGGCTGTCATGTTCTGGTGCGCGCGGCTCCGCTCTCCAGGGAGCGCGCGCGCCAGCGCTCTAAGATTTAAACGGCCAGTGCACCAGTGATTGGTGCCTGGCCCAATCGGTCTAATTAGCTTCCACCTGCTCCCTGTGTATATTACCTCACTTCCCCTGCACTTCCTTGCCAGATCTTGTTGCCTTGTGCCAGAGAAAGCGTTAGTGTTGTCCAAAGCCTGTGTTCCAGATCTTCTGCTATCCACATTGACTACGAACCTTGCCGCCTGCCCCGACCTTCTGCTACGTCTGACCTTGCCTCTGTCTAGTCCTTCTGTCCCACGTCTTCTCAGCAGTCAGCGAGGTTGAGCCGTTGCCGGTGGATACGACCTGGTTGCTACTGCCGCAGAAAGACCATCCTGCTTTGCGGCGGGCTCTGGTGAAAACCAGTAGCAACCCTAGAACCGGTCCACCGACATGGTCCACGCCAATCCCTCGCTGACACAGTGGATCCACATCCAGCTAGCCGAATCCTAACAGTAGATCCGGCCATGGATCCAGCTGAGGTGCCGCTGCCAAGTCTCGCTGACCTATCCACGATGGTCGCCCAGCAATCGCAGCAAATTGCCCAACAAGGACAGCAGCTGTCGCAGTTGACCGCCACGTTACAGCAACTTCTGCCACTGCTACAGCAGCAACCATCTCCTCCGCCAGCTCCTGCACCTCCTCCGCAGCGAGTGGCCGCTCCTAGCCTCCGCTTGTCCCTGCCGGACAAATTTGATGGGGACTCTAGACTCTGCCGTGGCTTCTTGTCTCAATGTTCCCTACATATGGAGATGTTGTCGGACCAATTTCCTACAGAACGGTCTAAGGTGGCGTTCGTAGTGAGTCTTCTGTCTGGAAAGGCCTTGTCTTGGGCCACACCGCTCTGGGACCGCAATGATCCTGCCACAGCCACAGTCCAGTCCTTCTTCGCTGAAGTCCGTAGTGTCTTCGAGGAACCAGCCCGAGGGTAATTCTTCAGTAGGTGAGTACGCCATCCAATTTCGTACTCTCGCCTCCAAATTATCTTGAATAACGAGGCTCTCTGCGCGACCTTTAAAATAGGCCTATCCAGTAACATCAAGGATGTGCTGGCCGCACGAGAGATTCGTGCCAACCTGCAAGAACTTATCCATTTGGCCACCCGCATTGACATGCGTTTTTCTGAAAGACACCAGGAGCTCCGCCAGGAAAAAGACCTTGATCTCTGGGCACCTCTCTCACAGTATCCTTTGCAATCTACCCCTGTGCCTCCCGCCGAGGAGGCTATGCAAGTGGATCGGTCTCGCCTGACCCATGAAGAGAGGATTCGCCGTAGGGATAAAAATTTATGTCTGTACTGCGCCAGTACCGAACATTTCTTGGTGGATTGCCCTATTTGTCCTCCACGTCTGGGAAACGCACACACCCAGCTCACGTGGGTGTGGCATCTCTTGGTACAAAGTCTGCTTCTCCACGTCTCACTGTGCCCGTGCGGATTTCTCCTTCTGCCAACTTCTCCTTCTCAGCCGTGGCCTGCTTGGACTCTGGTGCTTCTGGAAATTTTATTCTGGCCTCTTTGGTGAATAGGTTCTGCATCCCGGTGACCCGTCTCGTCAAGCCGCTCTACATTTCTTCGGTCAACGGAGTGAAGTTGGACTGCACTGTGCGTTACCGCACAGAGCCCTTGCTTATGAGCATTGGACTGCATGACGAGAAAATTGAATTTTTCGTCCTTCCCAACTGCACCTCTGAAGTCCTCCTCGGTCTGCCATGGCTCCAGCATCATTCTCCCACCCTTGACTGGACCACCGGGGAGATCAAGAATTGGGGCCATACTTGCCATTCAGCCAGTATATGGTGTCCTCATGCTGCCAACACATCCACGCTGTGCCATTCAGCCACTATATGGTCTCCTCATGCTGACAACCTGTCGAATCGAATCGAATTTTTGAAAAGTTTGCTCATCTCTAGTAGTGATATCACCTGTGGATATTCAAGTGGGATACTTTTACTATTGTTATACACACAGTAACCGATAAGTATCAATGTACAGGGTGTTATTGTACATTGCTCAACATTGATCAACATTACATCATGTATTAATGAATCACAAAGAATTATACAGTATCTTACCTGTCTTAATGTTCTGATCTCCGCGGGGCTCTTCTTTTCCATGCACCTGCTCCCGATAATGGTCCCTTGCTTCTAGATGAAAACGAATTTTGTTTTAACAAAAATAAAATTAGTTTTTCACAATTTCGTAGGCATGTACAATTCGTTTTGTTCGGATTTCGGATTCATTCGAAAGTAAATATTTTGTACATTTGGATCAATCCGAATGTACGAAATATGAACAATTCGGAGAAAAACTAATTACGTCCGAAGTGAATTGCACATGTCTAATATATAAGTAAAGTGAGGTAGGTGGTTCTGATCATTCCCCGGAGTCAACAATGCTTCAAAATCTAAAAGAGAGAGATAAAGAAAATATAAATAAATAATTTCTAGCACATATTAGGGCATAACCAAAAAAGTCGAAGTGTATAAATTGAGGGGGTGACAGTGAAATCTACATTCAACCCTCGAGGTTGTAGGTTACCAATGTATGTATCCAATAGAATTATTTTTTTTTAATCGGCTTACCCGATCTCCACCACGTTTAGAGATGGTTACATGATCTATTAAAGTATAACGTAAATAGTTTTCCGTATGTCCTGCCTCAGTAAAATGTTTAGACACTGGTAAATCCATATGCTCTTTTCGTATGCAGTACCGGTGTTGATTGAGGTGGGTACAGAAATCCAACGTGGTTTCTCCCACATAAAGTAGGTGACAAGGACAGGGCAATATTTATATTATAAAATCAGATTTGCATACCAAATAAAACTGTATTTGGTATTCTTTCCCTGTTCTGGGGTGAGGAAATGAAGTTCCTCTATTCATACGCGGACAGTTGATAGTCACGATGCCGGCTGGCAGGAGGTGGATCCTCTGTGCCAGAGAGGGATTGGCGTGGACCGTGCTAGTGGACCGGTTCTAAGTCACTACTGGTGTTCACCAGAGCCCGCCGCAAAGCGGGATGGACTTGCTGCGGCGGTAGTGACCAGGTCGTATCCACTAGCAACGGCTCAACCTCTCTGACTGCTGAAGATAGGCGCGGTACAAGGGAGTAGACAGAAGCAAGGTCGGACGTAGCAGAAGGTCGGGGCAGGCAGCAAGGATCGTAGTCAGGGGCAACGGCAGGAGGTCTGGAACACAGGCTAGGAACACACAAGGGAACGCTTTCACTGGCACAATGGCAACAAGATCCGACGAGGGAGTGCAGGGGAAGTGAGGTATACATAGGGAGTGCACAGGTGAACACACTGATTAGAACCACTGCGCCAATCAGCGGCGCAGTGGCCCTTTAAATCGCAGAGACCCGGCGCGCGCGCGCCCTAGGGAGCGGGGCCGCGCGCGCCGGGACAGGACCGACGGAGAGCGAGTCAGGTACGGGAGCCGGGGTGCGCATCGCGAGCGGGCGCCACCCGCATCGCGAATCGCATCCCGGCTGGAGGCGGTATCGCAGCGCACCCGGTCAGTGGATCTGACCGGGGCGCTGCGGGAGCGAGAGTGTAGCGAGCGCTCCGGGGAGGAGCGGGGACCCGGAGCGCTCGGCGTAACAGTACCCCCCCCTTGGGTCTCCCCCTCTTCTTGGAGCCTGAGAACCTGAGGACCAGACTTTTATCTAGGATATTGTCCTCAGGTTCCCAGGATCTCTCTTCAGGACCACAGCCCTCCCAGTCAACCAAAAAGAAGGTTTTTCCTCTGACCTTTTTGGAGGCCAGTATCTCCTTTACAGGAAAGATGTCTGAAGAACCGGAGACAGGAGTGGGAGAGATAAGTTTAGGAGAAAAACGGTTGATGATGAGTGGTTTAAGAAGAGAAACGTGAAAGGCATTAGGAATACGAAGAGAAGGAGGGAGAAGAAGTTTATAAGAGACAGGATTAATCTGGCACAAAATTTTGAAAGGACCAAGATAGCGTGGTCCCAATTTGTAGCTGGGAACACGGAAGCGGACATATTTAGCGGAGAGCCATACCTTGTCTCCGGGAGAAAAAATGGGGGGAGCTCTTCTTTTCTTATCAGCAAACTTCTTCATGCGTGATGAAGCCTGTAAGAGAGAATTTTGGGTCTCTTTCCATATGGTGGAAAGATCACGAGTTATTTCATCCACAGCGGGCAAACCAGAGGGCAAGGGAGTAGGGAGGGGGGGAAGAGGGTGACGGCCGTACACCACGAAAAATGGGGATTTGGAAGAAGATTCAGAAACTCTGAAGTTATACGAGAATTCGGCCCATGGTAGAAGATCTGCCCAGTCATCCTGGTGGGAGGAAACAAAATGCTGTAAATAATCACCCAGGACCTGGTTAATTCTTTCTACTTGCCCATTGGATTGAGGATGATAAGCAGAAGAAAAGTTTAATTTAATCTTGAGTTGTTTACAGAGAGCCCTCCAGAATTTTGACACGAATTGGACGCCTCTATCCGAGACGATCTGCGTGGGCAACCCGTGAAGACGAAAAATGTGTACAAAAAATTGTTTTGCCAACTGAGGCGCAGAAGGAAGACCAGGAAGAGGGATGAAATGTGCCATCTTGGAGAATCGATCAATGACCACCCAAACAACAGTGTTGCCACGGGATGAGGGTAAGTCTGTAATAAAGTCCATACCAATCAGAGACCAAGGTTGTTCGGGAACAGGCAGAGGATGAAGAAGACCAGCGGGCTTCTGGCGAGGAGTCTTATCCCGGGCACAGACAGTGCAGGCCCGCACAAAATCAACAACATCCGTCTCCAGAGTCGGCCACCAATAGAAACGAGAGATGAGTTGCACGGATTTCTTGATGCCCGCATGGCCTGCGAGATGGGAGGAGTGACCCCATTTGAGGATTCCGAGGCGTTGGCGTGGAGTGACGAAGGTCTTCCCTGGAGGAGTTTGCCTGATGGAGGCTGGAGAAGTGGAGATCAGGCAGTCAGGAGGAATGATGTGTTGCGGAGAGAGCTCTACTTCCGAGGCATCCGAGGAACGAGAGAGAGCATCGGCCCTGATGTTCTTATCGGCAGGCCGAAAGTGAATTTCAAAATTAAATCGGGCAAAGAACAGAGACCACCTGGCCTGGCGAGGATTCAGCCGTTGGGCAGACTGGAGATAGGAGAGATTTTTGTGATCGGTGTAAATAATAACTGGAAATCTTGATCCCTCCAGCAGATGCCTCCATTCCTCAAGTGCTAATTTAATGGCTAGTAGCTCTCGATCCCCGATGGAGTAGTTCCTCTCCGCCGGAGAGAAGGTCCTAGAAAAAAAACCACAAGTAACAGCATGCCCGGAAGAATTTTTTTGTAGAAGGACCGCTCCCGCTCCTACTGAGGAGGCATCTACCTCCAATAGGAAGGGTTTAGATGGGTCAGGTCTGGAGAGCACGGGAGCAGAAGAAAAGGCAGACTTGAGCTGTTTAAAGGCGTCTTCCGCTTGAGGAGGCCATGACTTAGGATTGGCATTCTTTTTGGTTAAAGCCACGATAGGAGCCACAATGGTGGAAAAATGTGGAATAAATTGTCTGTAATAATTGGCGAACCCCAAAAAACGTTGGATAGCACGGAGTCCGGAGGGGCGTGGCCAATCTAAGACGGCAGAGAGTTTGTCTGGATCCATTTGTAGTCCCTGGCCAGAGACCAAGTATCCTAGGAAAGGAAGAGATTGACATTCAAACAGACATTTCTCCATCTTGGCATAAAGTTGATTGTCACGAAGTCTCTGAAGAACCATGCGGACATGCTGGCGGTGTTCTTCTAGGTTGGCAGAAAAAATCAGGATATTGTCCAGATACACAACAACACAGGAATATAAGAGATCACGAAAGATTTCATTAACAAAGTCTTGGAAGACGGCAGGGGCGTTGCACAGGCCAAAGGGCATGACCAGATACTCAAAGTGTCCATCTCTAGTGTTAAATGCCGTTTTCCATTCATCCCCCTCTCTGATGCGGATGAGATTATAAGCACCTCTTAAGTCCAGTTTGGTAAAGATGTGGGCACCTTGGAGGCGATCAAAGAGTTCAGAGATAAGAGGTAGAGGGTAGCGGTTCTTTACCGTGATTTTGTTAAGACCGCGGTAGTCAATGCAAGGGCGTAGAGAGCCATCTTTTTTGGACACAAAGAAAAATCCGGCTCCGGCAGGAGAGGAGGATTTGCTGATAAAGCCCTTTTTTAAATTTTCCTGGATGTACTCAGACATAGCAAGAGTCTCTGGGGCGGACAGAGGATAAATTCTGCCCCGGGGTGGAGTAGTGCCCGGGAGGAGGTCAATAGGACAGTCATAAGGCCTGTGAGGAGGAAGAGTCTCAGCTTGTTTTTTGCAAAACACATCAGCAAAGTCCATATAGGCCTTAGGGAGACCGGTTACAGGGGGAACCACAGGATCACGGCAGGGAGTACTGGTAACCGGTTTAAGGCAGTCCTTGAATCAAGAGGTACCCCAACTCTTGATCTCCCCTGTGGACCAATCCAGGGTTGGGGAATGGTGTTGAAGCCAGGGTAGTCCAAGGAGAATTTCGGAAGTGCAATTGGAGAGGACCAAAAACTCAATTTTTTCGTGATGAGGTCCGATGCACATTAGGAGGGGTTCCGTGCGGTAACGCACGGCACAGTCCAATCTTTCATTGTTAACGCAATTGATGTAGAGAGGTCTGGCGAGACTGGTCACTGGGATGTTGAACCTGTTGATGAGAGAGGCCAAAATAAAGTTTCCTGCAGATCCGGAATCCAAGAAGGCCTTAGTGGAGAAGGAGAAGGTAGAGGCAGATATCCGCACAGGCACAGTAAGACGTGGAGAAGCAGAGTTGACATCAAGGACTGTTTCACCTTTGTGCGGAGTCAGCGTACGTCTTTCCAGGCGGGGAGGACGGATAGGACAATCCTTCAGGAAGTGTTCGGTACCGGCACAGTACAGGCAGAGATTCTCCATGCGGCGTCGTGTCCTCTCTTGAGGTGTCAGGCGAGACCGGTCAACTTGCATAGCCTCCACGGCGGGAGGCACAGGAACGGATTGCAGAGGACCAGAGGAGAGAGGAGCCGGGGAGAAAAAACGCCTCGTGCGAACAAAGTCCATATCCTGGCGGAGCTCCTGACGCCTTTCGGAAAAACGCATGTCAATGCGAGTGGCTAGATGAATGAGTTCATGTAGGTTAGCAGGAATTTCTCGTGCGGCCAGAACATCTTTAATGTTGCTGGATAGGCCTTTTTTAAAGGTCGCGCAGAGGGCCTCATTATTCCAGGAAAGTTCTGAAGCAAGAGTACGGAATTGCACGGCGTACTCGCCAACGGAAGAATTACCCTGGACCAGGTTCAGCAGGGCAGTCTCAGCAGAAGAGGCTCGGGCAGGTTCCTCAAAGACACTTCGAATTTCCGAGAAGAAGGAGTGTACAGAGGCAGTGACGGGGTCATTGCGGTCCCAGAGCGGTGTGGCCCATGACAGAGCTTTTCCAGACAGAAGGCTGACTACGAAAGCCACCTTAGACCTTTCAGTAGGAAACTGGTCCGACATCATCTCCAAGTGCAGGGAACATTGTGAAAGAAAGCCACGGCAAAACTTAGAGTCCCCATCAAATTTATCCGGCAAGGATAGTCGTAGGCCTGAGGCGGCCACTCGCTGCGGAGGAGGTGCAGGAGCTGGCGGAGATGATTGCTGAAGCTGAGGTAGTAGCTGCTGTAGCATCACGGTCAGTTGAGACAGCTGGTGGCCTTGTTGCGCTATCTGTTGTGACTGCTGGGCGACCACCGTGGTGAGGTCGGCGACAACTGGCAGAGGAACTTCAGCGGGATCCATGGCCGGATCTACAGTCACGATGCCGGCTGGCAGGAGGTGGATCCTCTGTGCCAGAGAGAGATTGGCATGGACCGTGCTAGTGGACCGGTTCTAAGTCACTACTGGTGTTCACAAGAGCCCGCCGCAAAGCGGGATGGACTTGCTGCGGCGGTAGTGACCAGGTCGTATCCACTAGCAACGGCTCAACCTCTCTGACTGCTGAAGATAGGCGCGGTACAAGGGAGTAGACAGAAGCAAGGTCGGACGTAGCAGAAGGTCGGGGCAGGCAGCAAGGATCGTAGTCAGGGGCAACGGCAGGAGGTCTGGAACACAGGCTAGGAACACACAAGGGAACGCTTTCACTGGCACAATGGCAACAAGATCCGGCGAGGGAGTGCAGGGGAAGTGAGGTATACATAGGGAGTGCACAGGTGAACACACTGATTAGAACCACTGCGCCAATCAGCGGCGCAGTGGCCCTTTAAATCGCAGAGACCCGGCGCGCGCGCGCCCTAGGGAGCGGGGCGGCGCGCGCCGGGACAGGACCGACGGAGAGCTAGTCAGGTACGGGAGCCGGGGTGCGCATCGCGAGCGGGCGCCACCCGCATCGCGAATCGCATCCCGGCTGGAGGCGGTATCGCAGTGCACCCGGTCAGTGGATCTGACCGGGGCGCTGCGGGAGCGAGAGTGTAGCGAGCGCTCCGGGGAGGAGCGGGGACCCGGAGCGCTCGGCGTAACATTGATGCATGAACGAGAGGTGAACGACCCTTTCTGTGTAACGGTAATATATTTCTGTCGTACCCCGTGCCTGTAGAGACATCGATTTTCACCAATCTGTTTCTCAGGCTAGGGGGTTTCCAATAAGACATTAAAGGTGGACATTGAAATTCAGTTACCTTTGAAAAACAATCATTGATAATAGCCCAATGTTTGCAAAGTATCCTGTCTATAGCATTTGATTAAAAATTATATGTACTTATGAATGCTACTCTAGAGGATCTTTTGACTGGGTTGGATGGTTTTATAAGTTCATTGCGATAAAGTATTAAGGTCTTCTCTTTACTTTGCTGTAATAATGCTGTGGGATAACCCCAATTCGTAAAATTAGAAATGATCTGGTCCAGAACAGGTTCAATTCTCCTCTTCTGTCCCACGACGCGTCAAGCACACATCATCTGGCTTGAAGGGAGACACCTGACCATGGGCCGCTAATGATGACTGTCAAATCGCAAAATCGAATTACTGTTGGCTGGTTTGACATAGAGATCAGTAATAAGTTGATCACCATTGATCAATACCAAAGTATCCAAAACCTGAATAGAGAAAGACAAAGTAAATTTAATATGTTAATCAATTTGGTTCAAAAAGGCTAAAAAATCATGAATCTGTGACTCTGTACCTGTCCAGATGAAGATGATGTCGTCTATGTAGTGCCACCACTCCAGCACATGGCTGCAGTGGTGGCTGCCATAGATGAACATCTCCTCCAGGGCCACCATGAACACATTGGCATAAATAAGTGCCACATTGGTGCCCATGGCAGTCCCTGACAACTGTAATTAAAATTCATCATTAAAGGAAGAATAATTATTAGTCAGTACCAGCATAAATTTCTATCTATATTCACTATTAATGTATTTACATATGAATTTAATTGTATTTTATCTTGATTAATGGTTGATTATTATGTAAATTGTTCACCTGATATAATGTGGCACCTGTAACCCCCACATCATGCTTGAAAATGGCGGTGTGATGCCGCCGAAACGTTGTTACCACATGGGTAAATAAAACCTATTCTTTTGCACCTTATGTGAGTCCTGCCAGGATTATTTCCACTTGGATCTACTTTCATGACATGTGTTCTTTGCCTGCTTGCACCCCGCTATACTTTGGATTACATTTGGTTGTGCTGTCTCTGCCTTCTCTATTTAGATAGATAGATAGATAGATAGATAGATAAATAGATAGATAGATAGATATAAGATTGGTATGAGATAAATAGATATGATAGATACATTTTGCAAAAAGAAGCAGCACATCTGCCAAAACAGCAAAAAAAACAGGTTCACGCCTTCACAGAGGCACTGGTTAAGAGCCCCAACTTGAATAGTAGTGGATAAGACAGCAGCACACAAGACGTTTTCCAGTGTAAAAAAGTGAATTTATTCCATCAAACAGCAAGCAAAAGGAAGCTACGTTTTGGTAGTCTCACACTACCATCTTCAGGCATGATATGATAGATAGATAGATATGAGATAGATAGATATGAGATAGATAGATAGATAGATAGATAGATATGAGATAGATAGATATGAGATAGATAGATAGTAAACCCTAATACAGTTTGACTATGACGGTAGGACACAATGTACACTCTCCTGGTGTTTGCCCTTCTGTCTCCTTGGAGATCTCATTGTTCTTTGAGGATCAATTGTTGTCAGGACTGAATAGTCTGTTTACTAAACTGCTGCTGAGTGTTCAGGAATCTATATACCTGCTCTATATACCTGCTCTGTATACATGCTCTATTTACCTGCTCTATATACCTGCTCTGTATACCTGCTCTATATATTTGATCTGTATACCTGCTCTATATACCTGCTTTATATACCTGCTGTATTTACCTGCTCTGTTCACCTGCTCAATATATCTGCTGTATATACCTGCTTTATATACCTGCTGTACATTCCTGCTCTGTTTACCTGCTCTGTATACCTGCTGTATTTACCTGCTGTATATACCTGCTATACATACCTGCTGTACATACCTGCTGTATATACCTGCTCTGTATACCTGATCTATATACCTGCTTTATATACCTGCTCTATATACCAGCTTTATATACCTGCTCTATATACCTGCTGTACATACCTGCTCTATATACCTGCTGTACATACCTGCTCTGTATACCTGCTGTATTTACCTGTTGTATATACCTGCTGTATACTTCTTCAGGAGAGATCATGCTGGATCTACAGGAGACTCGTCCTCACACAGGTGACTATAACATTCTGCAGGACACAGGGGACTTGGTTATATCATTGATATTTGGAATAAGACTTATCAGGTCCTTTAGATATGGAGGTTTATCACTGTATAACATGTGATATAAACATGGATTATCATCCAGGTTTATATTATCTTTGTATCAATTACAATAAATACAGATAAATATGTAAAATTGTGTATAGTGTGATAAGATCTTTATTATGATGTCTGGTGCTAAGGGGAGGGGGGTTATAGGATGAAACCTTGTGTTGCGCCCCCAATAGGATTCATTGTAGATTTATTAATTAAGTTAATATTATCTGATACATATATAAATGTATGACTATATCCTAGAGTTACATCACAGATAAGAATAGATAATAGATATGAGATACACGTATGTTATTTTATTCTGTCAGCCGACAGCAAGAGTCTTTCTATATTTCTCTACAGTCTGTGCTTGTTTTATTGTGCTGCCTCCTTGGAGATGATAGATCAGTCTTGCCTAACCAGTGTGCCTCCAACTGTCTGAGCCTTCGACTGTCTGGGCATGCTGGGAGTTGTAGTTTTGCAACAGCTGGAGGCACACTGGTTGGGAAACACTGTGATAGATGATAGATAGATAGATATGAGATAGATATGAGATAGACAGATAGATAGATATGAGATAGATAGATCTTTATGCATTATGCTTGATAAAGACGGTGTGATACCGTCGAAACGTTGCACTGTGAACATGGGCCAATAAAGCTCTGCTAATTTTGCATCGGATATCTTTGGGTGGGCTGCTGGATTTATGCGTTTGGTAGATAGACATGAAATAGATAGATAGATAGCAAAAGATATAGACCGAGCAGCACAAGCTTGGCTGATGATAGCGGGTGCAAGCAGTAGAGAGGTCCGGGGTCAGGGTCCCATAGATAGCCACTCCACAAACGAAAGACAGCAGCACTCCAAAGGATAGGTGAATAAGATTTATTGACCCAACATAAGGAACAACGTTTCAACTGCCCAATTGCAGTCTTTCTCAAGCTCTAACAACCGGTGTGGGTAACAAGATATTTATACAAAAAGTGTGCATAAACTTGATTGCTTGACAATGTGATTTAAGTGGTTACAGTATCAAAGATATATCAACAACATATATTCATAAAGTGCATCCGTGCATATTATATTTTAGAAACATCAATGCTTCACACTACTCACAGTGTTCCGCATATGTTAGAGTAAAATTGCAGTGCTGTTGACCAGGGCCGGACTGGGGATGAAAACCAACCCTGGAAATTACTGTATACCAGCCCCACAGCATTGTGTCATTGTTATAGCAAACGGCCACCAAGCACAGGCGTATCACTTTACATGGCTATATATATATATATATATATATATATATATATATATATATATATATCACAGAAGGAATACACCAGTACTTTGCCAAATGTTTCAATAAAATGGTGTCAGCGTCCAAGACCTGATTAAAGTCCACCACAAATTCAAAAAGTAAAATGGCACAACACTCCCTAATAATAAAAAATGGCAGCAATGTTTTAAAAAGGTTATATGTGAAAATCCGGTATATTGAGAGCTATATTACCAATAAACTAAACCAAATTGACCAACTAAATTGCCACTGTTTTGCCTCTTGAAAACGCTGTGGAGACAGCGAAACATGTAGAGGCAGCAATGTAGTGTTTTTAAAGTTGTGTTTAAGTGGGAATTGTAGGTTGCTACAGAACCTCATATTGTGGAGGTCTTTTGATCCCACTTGTACTGAAATTATCCCTCTTAGCACATACATTTTAAATTATGTTTTTTTTCTGGGATTACTTTTTATTTATTGAATACAATAAAAGTTATATTTTATAAGGGGAATAATAAGAGATGTTTTGCACCCTGGGCTACGGCCCTAGGGTTTGGATAATATTACCAATAATGCCAGTATACAAGGAGGAAAAATATCACCATACATATTATCATCATACTGTTACTGACCAAATCCTGTATACTGAGACCAATATTACCAATAATACCAGTATACAAGGAGGAATATTATGCCCATACATATTACCATCATACTGTTACTGACCAAATCCTGTATACTGACCAATATCACCAATACCAGTATACATGGAGGAATATTATCACCATACATATTACCATCATACTGTTACTGACCAAATCCTGTATACTGAGACCAATATTACCAATAATACCAGTATACAAGGAGGAATATTATGCCCATACATATTACCATCATACTGTTACTGACCAATTCCTGTATACAGAGACCAATATTACCAATAATACCAGTATACAAGGAGGAATATTATGCCCATACATATTACCGTCATACTGTTACTGACCAAATCCTGTGAACTGAGATCGAAAGTATCAATATCACTATCTGACTCCGGTCGGCTCATTCAAATGAGATGGGGGCCGGGTCCGGCTGAGATACGGAAGCGCCTGGTTTTCACATCTCCCAGCCAGATCCGGTATGTAACAATTGTGGTATGAATGCAGCCTTAGCTAGCCATATATCTCCCTCCACCCAGGGCGGAACTGGGGCTAAAAACCAGCCCTGAAAAAATGATCATACCAGCCCCACAGCATGGTGTCATTGTGGCAGCCGCCGGCTGCAGGGAAGGGACAGGGAAGCTTGACATTTGATTTGCCAGGCCTCCATAAGAGAGCTATGTTGTGGCTGCGCTCTGAAGTTAACATACAAGACAGAAATGTGGTAGTAACGCTATGTAAAATCCACTTGGGGAAGACAGTATTAAAAAAAAATCCTCTCTTCCTTGCTCTTGCGCTACCGCCAGAATCACGAAACTCAGTTCCCAGTGTCCAGCGCTTCTGGGTTAGGTGACATTACACAGCTGCTCATTCAATTATGGGCCGAAGCAATATCCAGCCTCAGCTGCTGATTGGATGGCTAGCCGTATGACGTCACCTAACCCGGAAGTGCCAGATACCAGGAACAGAATTCCAGTAGTAGTGCAGAAGCGAGGAATTTAACTGTATAGGGACTAGGGCTCCAAACTGTGGACTGCTAGTTGTTCCAAAAATGGTCTGGGCATGCTGGGAGTTTTAGTTAAGCAACAGCTGGAGGTCCACAGTTTGGAGACCATTGGCATAGGGAGAGATGCGTCACCCGCCCCGCTGGGACCAGCCCCAGGGACTAATTAGCAGGGTTTCAGCAGGATTTTCAAACTAAGATTACTCTGAATGACCAAGTGTCTCAGTGTTTTTCCTAGTGTCCTGGGATCATGATGCCTGCACCAGTTTTATGCTGTCCACTGTTTAGGCAGAATAAAACTGATAAAACATTCCCCTTAACTGTAGTTAAATATAAATAATGATTTATTAATTTTCATTAACTAACAACTTAAATTGCAATAAAAGAAAACCAAAGTGCCCCTCTCTTACAAGGTAGTATCAGCAGGTCTTCACTCCTTAGAGGCCACCTCCCCACCCCACATAACAGCCCCCCACATCACAGGTCCCCCCCTCTCCAGCCCCCCACATCACAGGTCTCCCCCACTCCAGCCCCCCACATCACAGGTCTCCCCCTCTCCAGCCCCCCACATCACAGGTCTCCCCCTCTCCAGCCCCCCCCCCCACATCACAGGTCTCCCCCTCTCCAGCCTCCCCCCCCACATCACAGGTCCCCCCCTCTCCAGCCCCCCCCACATCACAGGTCTCCCCCTCTCCAGCCCCCCACATCACAGGTCTCCCCCTCTCCAGCCCCCCCCCCCCCACATCACAGGTCTCCCCCTCTCCAGCCTCCCCCCCCACATCACAGGTCCCCCCCTCTCCAGCCCCCCCACATCACAGGTCTCCCCCTCTCCAGCCCCCCACATCACAGGTCCCCCCTCTCCAGACCCTCATATCACAGGTCTCCCCTCAAAAGCCCCCACCCCCATCACACACTTCATAACAGAACTCCCACCCTTTCCTTTACATAGTAATAACATTCGGTTCCCTTTTCCTCTCACCCAGTATAGTAGATCTTCCACTGTGGCGACAGGAGGAGGGGCCAGGAGCAGTGAGGAGGCAGAGAGTAGAGGTGAGTGCACTGTCTGTACAGATCCCATTACAGACTCTGTAGCCACCAGTCCTCCGGACCTCCACTGTATCAGCTGTCAGGACCTGTGTGTAATGCTGCAGCTGACGAGCACACAGGTCCTGACAGACAGATACAGTGATTTGTCGGGACTCAGGCAGCCTGTCCTCCAGACACTGCCGGCCCAGAGGGCGCGCGGCCTAGTGGGAATTATCCCGGTATCCCGCTAGGCCAGTCCGGCCCTGCTGGTGACAGTAAAATAGCATGAGAGAGGCAAATCATACATAATTAGATGATTACAGTATATAATGTAATTGTAATTACCATGTAAGACGGCTGTACCATGTTAAGAATGTGCATGTGGGTCGCCACTCCAACTTCCGGCGCATCGCGCCATGACAAAGATCAGGGCGCCTGCGCACAGAAGGAGTCACGGAGCCCTGGGCCAATGGTAGGCCGGCGTCACTGTAGTCATGGAGACAAAGCTTCACATACTGATGCGCACGTGCAATATGTGTTACTGAGTCCTGAACTTCCATAGGAAGGTCTGGCATCCCTCCATTAAATGTGATATGGGAAAGCGCACAGGAGATACGTGCCGGGGACTCGTGACCTGCGTAGGTGCACGGTGGAAGAGACCCCTAGTGACACATGGGGGCTACCGATTGAACGGCAGATCTCCATGAGTATATTGGCACGTACCTTCCCGTTGCAAACCCGGAAACATATACTCAGAGTGACTGGAAGACAGGATAATGTAGAAAATGCATGATACATGTTCAGACGCTTGACATGGTATTTTTCTTGTTTCGTATGTTGCCTTTTCTTGAAAATGATCTAAAATAATAAACAAATAAAAGACATAGCATGAGATACAGGTTTCAATGTCATATGAATGTACCCAAAACATTCGAATAATATCATATCATCCATGATTGCTATGATATTATTCGAATGTTTTGGGTACATTCATATGACATTGAAACCTGTATCTCAAGCTACGTCTTTTATTTGTTTATTATTTTAGGCAACATACGAAACAAGAAAAATACCATGTCAAGTGTCTGAACATGTTTCATGCATTTTCTACATTATCCTGTCTTCCAGTCACTCTGAGTATATGTTTCCGGGTTCGCAACGGGAAGGTACGTGTCAATATACTCATGGAGATTTGCCGTTCAATCAGTAGCCCCCATGTGTCACTAGGGGTCTCTTCCCCCGTCCACCTACGCAGGTCATGAGTCCCCGGCACGTATCCCCTGTGCGTTTTCCCATATCACATTTAATGGAGGGATGCTAGACCTTCCTATGGAAGTTCAGGACTCAGTAACACATATTGCGCGTGCGTATCAGTATGTGAAGCTTTGTCTCCATGACTACAGTGACGACGGCCTGCCATTGGCCCAGGGCTCCGTGACTCCTTCTGTGCACAGGCGCCCTGATCTTTGTCATGGCGCGATGCGCCGGAAGTTGGAGTGGCGTCCCACATGCACATTCTAAATATGGTATAGCCGTCTTACATGGTAATTACAATTACATTATATACTGTAATCATCTAATTATGTATGATTTGCCTCTCTCATGCTATTTTACTGTCACCAGCACTGCAATTTTAATTTGATATATCTTTGATACTGTAACCACTTAAATCACATTGTCAAGCAATCAAGTTTATGCACACTTTTTGTATAAATATCTTGTTACCCACACCGGTTGTTAGAGCTTGAGAAAGACTGCAATTGGGCAGTTGAAACGTTGTTCCTGATGTTGGGTCAATATATCTTATTCACCTATCCTTTGGAGTGCTGCGGTCTTTCGTTTGTGGAGTAGATAGATAGATAGATATGATATAGATAGATAGATATAAAATAGATAGATAGATAGATATGAGATAGATAGATAGACAGATAGATAGATAGATAGATAGATAGGTAAATAGATATGAGATAGATAGATAGATAGATAGATAGATATGAGATGGATGGATAGATAGATCTCATTGGATTCAAGACTGCTTGCACCCAGCTCTTGTTTTTGCTACTCTGATGTGCTGCTCTTCCTCTATTTTGTATAGATAGATAGATAGATAGATAGATAGATAGACATGAGATAGATAATTAGTGTGATGACTCGCTCTTGCAGATAGGTGCGGTTGCAGTATAGACGCAAGGAAACAGTACTTGTCAAATCAAAGTTCAGTGTTTTATTCACACTAGGCAAACAGTCTTTAAATGCAGAACAAAGGAAAACGTAACGTAAAAGTCCACCTATATTCCTTAGGTGTTTGTTCACACCTGACTCCATGCCATGCAGCATCAAGCAAGTCTTTTCCAAGCCTCCAGGCAGCCTGCTGACCAGCTTCGAACCTCTCAGGGAAGAACTCCACATTCAGCTCTCTCTGGCAGTGTGAGCTGCAACTAGCAAATCCCCCTCAGCTGGTGAAGCAGGCTGCCTTTAATTTAAGGCCAACAAAAGGTGGCCTGGATTATGAGGAATGATCCCCACCCTACACTTGATCATTCTCAGTAAGAGCCGTCCCGGATTGACCTTCCAGGCATACTACGGCCACAGTGTCAGTCTGCACCGCAGCACAGACACTGAATAAATACCGGCTCTTACTTCTCCAAGGCCAGGAGCCTTGGTGACACATATCGCCCATCAACCACAATGCCCTTCACCTTCTCACATACTACCCCCCCCCCCCTTTGTTCAACCCTGAGGGGGTGAATACTTTGCAACAGTGGACTTTTAATAGGGCGTAGGCATTGCCTAGCAAACGACCCGCTCTGTGTTCAACTCTAAACTTGAAATTCTGTAATGACAGATACCACCTGGTGACCCTGGCATTTTTGTTCTTGGCCTGGCACATCCACTTAAGGGGGGAATGATCCCTCACAAGACAAAACTTCCTGCCCAACAGATAATAGGGAGAGACTCCAGTGCCCACTTAATGGCCAGGCACTCTCTCTCCACTATACTATACCTGGTCTTGGCCGGGTCAGTTTGCGACTGCGAAAGACAACGGGATGCTCTTCCCCATTGACTTCCTGGGAGAGTACAGCACCGTGACGTTACCTCAAAGGCATCGGTCTGTACCACAAATTCCCTTTTGAAGTCGGGTGTCACCAACACCGGAGACCCACATAGGGGCAACTTCAAAGCTGAAAACGCCTGCTCTGCCTGTTCGTTCCAGTGCACCATTACGGTCTTGCGTCCCTTCAGGAGGTCTGTTAAGGGCGCAGCCACCGTAGCAAAATGGATGATGATTCTCATATAGTAACCCACCATTCCTAGAAACGACTTCACCTTTGGGTAGTGACAGGTCAGGGCCAATTCCGCATGGCCCTATTTTGTTTACCTGGGGTTTGACAACTCAACGCCCAATGACATACCCTAGGTATTTGGTCTCTTCCAACCCTATGGCACATTTTTTGGGGTTAGCAGTTAACCCGGCCTTCCTAAGGGAGTCTACCACTGCCTGTACTTTTGGAAGGAGACTTTCCCAGTCTGTACTGTGGATGATGATATCGTCCAGATAAGCTGAGGCATACCAATGATGTGGACGAAGTACAATATACATTAGCCTTTGAAATGTAGCGGGAGCACCATATAAACCAAAGGGTAACACGTTGTATGGAAATAAACCTTCTGGTGTGACAAAGGCTGTTTTCTCTTTGGCAGCCTCCATCAAGGGCATCTGCCAGTACCCTTTTGTGAGGTCCAAAACAGAAAAATACTGAGCCTGTCCGAGCCATCCAATAAGCTCATCAACTCGGGGCATGGGATATGCATCAAACTTGGACACCTCATTAAGTTTGCGGAAATCATCACAAACCGCAACGTACTGTCTGTCTTGGGTATTTAAACATCTGCTGTACTTCTTCCGAGATGGCTTGTCGCCGCGACTCAGGTACCCGGTATGGTTTCACCGTATTTTAACCTGGGGTTCAGTGACAATATCATGGCGGATGACAGAAGTACATCCAGGAAGGTCTGAGAACACATCGGTGTTCCTACTGATGAACTCCCTGGCCTCCTGGGTCTGTGCCAAAGAAAGGCTGTCAGCAATTTTCACTGTGGCAACTGCTTCCTCCGTACCAGACTGAGGGACGGGAAACTCCACCCCTAACAAACCTGGCCGGGGGCTGTCATCCACACAAGTCTCCCTATCTTTCGAAGGTTCCAACAAGTTTACATGGAACACTTGCTCTGGCTTCCTCCGCCCGGGCTGGTTTACCCTGTACATCACCTCCCCTACCTTTTCGATCACTTCATAGGGACCTTGCCACCAAGCCAGAAACTTACTTTCGACCGTTAGTGCCAGAACTAAAACCTGATCTCCCGAGTTAAAATTCCGAACCCAAGCCTGGCGATTATAGACTCTGCTCTGGGCTCGCTGAGCTGCCTCCATATGTTCCCTTACCAAGGGCAATACTGTTTCCATCCGTTCCTGCTCAACTACACTACTCAACTACACTTTTGTGTGTCGTGGGCTGTTGTTCCCATGCCTCTTTAGCTATTTCTAACAGACCACGTGGATGTCTGCCGTACAGAAGTTCAAAGGGCAAGAACCCAGTAGAGGCCCGGGGCACTTCTCGCATTGCGAACATGAGATAGGGCAGCAAAAGATCCCAATTCTTTGCACACCTTGCCACCACCCGCTTCAACATATTTTTTAATGTTTGGTTAAACCTTTGTACCAGGCCGTCCATCTGCGGGTGATACACAGAGGTCTGTAGCTGTTTTACCTGTAGTAACTTACTGAGCCCCCTAGAACATGTTGATGGGCTAACTCTAACACCAATCTCCGATATGCTTTAGGCACCACCAATTGTTCCATATTCTCACCCCGAACCTGATTTACCCGGTACAGAATCCCCTGGTGGACCACAAAGCGGGGGTACACAGTTTCGGACCCCGGTTGTTGTGGTACACCTTCTACAATTAAGACATTTTGCCAGGCCCGAGATAATGTTGGGTCCTGGTGCTGTGCTGTACCGAAATTCTCTCCCGAGACATTGATGTCTGCCAACTCGGATTTTGACGGCAGCTCCTCCCCATCTCCTACCATTACATTCATTGGAGATGACTCTTTCTCTTCCACCGTAGTGGTGGTCACCCCAACTGCTGTAGGGCCAATCTATTGGGGACACCCCTGCCTCCCAGGTCCGGGGAGCTCTTATCTGGGGCCACAAAGACACAAACCCTGGAAAGTCTCTCCCAATTATCAGTCCCTGTGGTAACTTTGTGGCAACGGCCACCTCATGAGTCCAATGGCCGATTGTGGTTGGCACAGTACTAGAGCGGTGGGATAGTCTTTGAAGTCACTGTGCATACACAACACTTCAGCCTGTCATCCCGTGTAGTCCGTGGGCGGCACCAGGTTAGACCTCACTAAGGTCACCATACTCCCTGAATCCAACAATGCCTCCACGACACTACCTCCCACCTTCACCTGGCAGAGGTAACCCGAGTAGTGATGTCGCGAATGTTCGCAAACCGGCGAACCAGGTGAGCCGCCATTGACTTCAATTGGCAGGCAAACTTTTAGACCCACAGGGACTCTTTCTGGCCAGAATAGTCATTTAAAAGTTGTTTCAAGGGGACTAACACCTGGACTGTGGCGTGCTGGAGGGGGATCCATGGCAAAACTCCCATGGAAAATTACATAGTTGATGCAGAGTCTGGTTTTAATCCATAAAGGGCATAAATCACCTATTATTCCTAAATTCTTTGGAATCACGTGCTTTAGCCCCCTTTAGGCAGCACATAGAGCCCCCCTTTAGGCATCACATAGTTAGATCCTCCCTTTAGGCAGCACATAGATTCCTCCATATTAAGCAGCACATAGTTAGAGCCCCCCTTTAGGCAGCACATAGGTAGAGCCTCCCTTTAGGCAGCACATAGAGCCCCCTTTAGGCAGCACATAGATTCCCCCATGTTAGGCAGCACATAGTTAGAGCCCCCCTTTAGGCAGCACATAGATCCCCCCTTTAGGCAGCACATAGATTCCCCCATATTAGGAAGCACATAGTTAGAGCCCCCCTTTAGGCAGCACTGGTTTTATTTCACAGCCAAAAAAGTTTATTTTTATTTTTATTTGAACAACTGTCACACCAAATGTGATTTGTACTAGTGTTACAATGAGCAAAAAAGGTTGCCAACGGAGTTCCCCTTTTAAGCAGAGGTCCCCAACCAGGGTGCCTACAGCAGTTGCAAGACACACGGACTGAACTTATAGCCCTTTTAATACTGTAGTTAATTGCTTGAAGGAAATTAAGTTTTACACTGGAGTACCCCTTTTAACCAGCGGTTCCCTCCAAACCAGGATGCCTCCAGCTGTAGCAAAACACAAGGAATGATATTTTTCAGCCCTAAAAAGGACTTTTTTGGGTGCTGTCCTTAAAGCAGATGTTACACTAGTGCTTTAGGAGTAAACTGGACCCTGAATACACCACCTAGCAGCAACCTAGCTATCGCTTTCCCTATACAGCACGAGCAGCTTCTCTGACCCTCCACTTTCTAAGCCTGCAGCATGCCGAATGAAGGTAAAATGGCATCCGTGCAGGAGGTAGGAGGGTCTGGAAGGGAGGGACTGCTGCTGATTGGCTGTAATGTGTCTGCTGACTCTGACTCACAGGGTCAAAGTTTACCGCAATGTTAAAGTATAGGGGGCAAATCGAACTTCACATATGTTCGCCTGGCGATGCGAACGGGAACATGCTAAGTTCGCCGGGAACTGTTCGCCGGCAAACAATTCGCGACATCTCTAAACCCGAGTCTCCTGCCCTGGAGATACCGGTGGCACACAGTCTCTGGGCATACAGGGACAGCCAGAGTGCATAATTAGTGTCTATTGGTTCCTGCTGCTGGGGACAATCAGCCCTAACATGTCCCAGTTCATGACAGTCCCAACATAGCAACGGGGTGGGCCTTTTAGGGCTTTCCAGCTGCCTGGCAAGGGTGGGGACCTCCTGGGTCTAACAGACCCCTACCGCAGTTTTAAGGTGGCCTCGAACCTTTCTACGAGGTCTACCATTCCCAGTGTGTTGCTAGGGGACAACTGGCCAATCCAGCTCTGGAGGGAGTAAGGCAGAGCTCTCCAGAGCATATCGGCCAGGAGCCTTGGTGACACATATCGCCCATCAACCACCATGCCTTTCACCTTTTCACAATAGATATGAGATAGATAGATATGAGATAGATAGGTAGATAGATAGATAAATAGCTAGATAGATAGATAGTATTCCAGAAAAGCAGCACATCCGCTAGTCCATACTCTTAGTTCTTAGGTGCACGCAGTCAAAGGAGACTTGGTTAAGGACCCCAAACTTCAATAAAAGAAGAAACACACAGCACACAAAATCTTCAGTGAAAAAAACTTGTGATTTAGTCCATCCTCAGCAAGACAAATAAAGTGCAAAGTTTCAGTGGTCTCACACCCCCATCCTCAGGCATAATGCAGTGAACAAACATTGGCTCTTAAATAGCTCTACTGTTACATCATTACATAAATAATTTCTATAAAAACATAAAAAATATATAAACATCAGTGCATAAAATCATTTTCATGACAAACATGAACATGTGCTTATTATGGATCAGCAATCAGTGTATAACAAATCTTATATGTGTATAATACTGTCTCATATTTGTATACACCCATAAAGTGTCAAATCATCTGCTAGTGTTATTAAAGGGAACCAATCATCAGATTTTACCCTATATAACGCTTGGCAAAGCGTTATATAGGGTAAAATCTTTATTTTCACCATTCCCGGGGGACGCTCCTGCCCCCAGGGATGGGGAAGATATGAAGTTATAAACTAGTTACCGCCGCCGCAAGTAGTCACCTGGGCGGGGAGCTCTTCTCATCTACTACCGTTCTTCGGCCGGCGGCGACGCCCCCTCCGCTTGATTGATGGGCCGCGTCATTGTTCCGCTCACTGAACAGACGGAGCAGAGTGATGACGCTGCCCATCAATCAAGCGGAGGGGGCGTCGCTGCCGGCCGAAGAACGGGAGTAGGTGAGAAGAGCTCCCCGCCCAGGTGACTACTTACTGCGGCGGTGACTAGTTTATAACTTCATATCTTCACCATCCCTGGGGGCAGGAGCATCCCCCGGGAATGGTGAAAATAAAGATTTTACCTTATATAACTCTTTGCCAAGCGTTATATAGGGTAAAATCTGATGATTGGTTCCCTTTAAAATACAGATCTAGATAAATATCAGGGGCAGAACACTCACCAGTCAACTGTACAGCATAGTTATGTCTCATATCTAGTAGTTAGCGTGGAGTAAATTACACAGCGCAGGCACTGGCCAAAGCCAGCGGCCGCACCATGGACGAGACCGGATCTGTGTCACAGGTCACATGTAGTAACCCAGTCAAGCTACACAGTTACTAAGGAGATCGCAAACATCAGAGCTTGCACAGGCTCATAATAGTATTTGACTGATTCAGGCACCATCTTTGTTTACGGCAAAGATAAGCTTAACCCCTTAACGACAATGGACGTAAATGTCCATGACGTACATTTACGCACCACCATGACTGCGAGCACCGTTCCGGTGCACGCTTCATGCGCGGCAGGTCCCGGCAGCTATCAGCAACCAGGGACCTGCCGGTAATGGCAGACATCCGCGATCGCCGTGATCAATACAGATCCGTTCATCCAGCATGACAGCCGGAGGTCCCCTCACCTTGCTCCGGCCGTCTCCCGGTGTCTTCTGCTCTGGTCTGAGATCAAGCAGACCAGAGCAGAAGATCACCGATAATACTGATCAGTACTGTGCCCTATGCATTGCACTGAACAGTATTAGCAATCAAACGATTTCTATAGATAGTCCCCTATGGGGACTATTAAAGTGTAAAAATGAAAGTAAGAAAAAAAAAAAAAATTAGAAAAATCCCCTCCCCCAATAAAAATATAACATTTCCTTTTTTCCCATCTTTAACCTAAAGTGTTAAAAAAAAAAAAATTATGCACATATTTGGTATTGCCGCGTGCGTAAATGTCTGAACTATTAAAATATAATGTTATTGATCCCGTACGATGAACAGCATGAATGTAAAAAAAAGCGCGAAAGTGCTACTTTTTTGTCACATTTTATTAAAGAAAAATAATAAAAAAATGTATAAAAGTTTTAGAACCACAAATGTTTTATCAATAAAAAGTATAGATCATGGCGCAAAAAATTTGCCCTATACCGCCGCTTATACTTAAAAATGAAAAAGTTATAGGTTGTCAAAATAGAAGGATTTTAAACATACTAATTTGGTTAAAAAGTTTGCGATTTTTTTTAAGCGCAACAATAATAGAAAAGTGTGTTATCATTGGTATCATTTTAATCGTATTGACCCACAGAATAAAGAACACATGTAATTTTTACTGTAAATTGTATGGCGTGAAAACGAATCCTTCCAAAATTTGCAAAATTGTGGTTTTCTTTTTAATTTCCACACATATATAGTATTTGTTTGGTTACGCCAAACATTTTATGGTAAAATGAGTGATTTCATTAGGCAGAACAACTGGTCACGCAAAAAACAAGCCCTCATACTAGTCTTTGGAGGAAAATATAAATCCAAAGGATAGGGGATAAGATGTCTGATCCCGGGGGTCCCGCCGGTGGGGACCCCCGCATTCTACCATGTGGCACCCACCTGTAACTGCTTCCGGAACCTCTGGAGGCCCTCAGGCTAATACCATCCCGACCACGGGGATGTAAGATTGTGACGTCACGACTCCGCCCCCGTGTGACGTCACACCCCGCCCCCTCAATGCAAGTCTATGGGAGGGGGCGTGACAGCTTTCACCCCCCTCCCATAGATTGCATTGAGGGGGCGGGTGTGATGCCACACGGGGGCGGAGTCGTGACATCACGATCTCACGTCCACATGGTCGGGATGGTATTAGCCTGAGGGACTTTTGGGATTTCTTTTCTATCACGACCACAGTGCTCTCTGCTGACACCTCTGTCCATTTTAGGAACTGTCCAGAGCAGCATATGTTTGCTATGGGGATTTTCTCCTGTTCTGGACAGTTCCTGACATGGACAGAGGTGTCAGCAGAGAGCACTTTGGTCATGACAGAAAAGAAATCCAAAAAGGAAAGAATTTTCTCTGTAGTATACAGCCGCTAATAAGTACTGGAAGGATTAAAAAATTTTTGGGGCCTCGATCAAGTTTCACTATACACTACGAAATTGTTCCTTTTATTTTGTAGAATTTGATTATGTGAATCATATTCTAGTTCTTCAATGTTGATGATTGGCCAATAAAATCACATATTTGATTTCGGATACCGATACATGTCATGTACTCTATTCCACAGTTATTACACTCTTGCTTCATATTTTTTCTGTAATTTATTATGAATTTCTTACCATTGCACGTCACACATATTCAATGACAATTTTTCTTTGCCCCCCCCCCCCGCCCTCTTCTGAGACATATAGCATCAATTTACTGACCCTTTTCACAGCCTTTTCACAATAATATAGTCATGTTCAGTCCCACCTTAAAGGGGTACTCCACTGCTGAGCGCTTGGAACAAACTGTTCTGAACGCTGGAGCTTGTGATGTCATAGATGTTATGCCCCGCCCCCTCAATGCAAGTCTATGGGAGGGGGCGTGACAGCCGTCATGCCCCCTCCCATAGACTTGCATTGAGGGGCCCGGGTGTGACGTCAAGAAGGGGGGGCTATGACGTCACGAGCTCCCGGCACCGACTCCACTGTTCGGAACAGTTTGTTCCAAACGTTGAGCAGCGGAGTACCCCTTTAATCATTATTATCAATATCATTTGCACACATTGCTTCATAATCACATCTTTCCTTTTCTTTTCTTTAGTTCTCTCTCATAGACCCAGATTTATCAAACTCTGTGAGAGAAAAAGTGGAGAGATTTTCCCACAGTAACCAATCACAGCTCAGCTTTCACTTTACCTCAGCCCGTTAGCTGAGCTGTGATTGGTTGCTGAGGGAAAATCTCTTCACTTTTTCTCTCACACAGTTTGATAAATCTGGGCTATAGTCTTTTATACTTTCACTCAGCCGCACTATACTTAGTCTCATTTTGTATACACACTCGTTGTAATCATATACATATTTAGTTAACATACACAACAGTCACTATTTCCTTCTACAGTGATCCCTCAACTTACAATGGCCTCAACATACAATAGTTTCAACTTACAATGGTCTTTTCTGGACCATTGTAACTTGAAACCAGACTCAACATACAATGTACAGACAGTCCAGATCTGTGACACGTTGTCACAACTGGAGGAACTGACCAATCAGAATGGGCATTTTACTGGTAAATCACCTCTATTACTGAAGTGCATGCACTGACTGATGTCTGGTAGCGCCCCCTACAATACAGGGAGGAACTACAAGTTCTGTACTACTCCTTACCTGTGCCAGGGTTAGCTGCTCCTTTGGACACCAAGTAAGGGCGGCTCCATTTGGGACACTGTGTGTACTGTATAGGACCCTGAAGAAGCTCCTGTCCTCTACATAAACCATTGTTTCCCAAGCAGGGTGCCTCCAGCTGTTGCAAAACTACAACTCCCAACATGCCCGGACAGCCGTTGGCTGTCCGGGCATGCTGGGAGTTGTAGTTTTGCAACAGCTGGAGGCACCCTGCTTGGGAAACACTGACATAGACAGTGATTTACAGCTCCCAGCAGATCTTTCTTACTTTTATATTTAAGGACTTGCTTTATCAATATTAGTTATCTACTTATTTTTCTTTAGTCCTCACTTTTTCCTGTTTTTGGATGACATTTTGGGGCTTCAGAACCAATTACCAGGTTTCCATAGAGTTATAGTCTCAACATACAATGGTTTCAACATACAATGGTTGTCCTGGAACCAATTAATATTGTAACTTGAGGGACCACTGTACATTTCTTCATTGTTACACTTCCCAACTACTTTATGCACATATCATCATGACGAGACAGAGTCTAAGCGCATGCGCAGGAGCAATGCGCTGCTCTAAAACTTGCATGCCCGCCAATGCCTGCTGTAGCGCACGGCACGTGCGCTACAGCAGGCATTGGCGGGCATGTAAGTTTTAGAGCAGCGCATCGCTCCTGCGCATGCTCTTATACTCTGTCATGATGATATGTCACTCACAGGACTTACCTCCCACACTAGTAATGGCGGCTGTTGTTTCTGATGGCACAGTGAGTGCGCGCCGACACGCCCCGGATGATTGACCACACACCAAACCTAGCGCTGGGAGTGTATATGCACAGCGTTTTCCATGATCTATTAGGCTGGGTTCACACCACGTTTTGTTAAATACGGCTCCCGTATACGGCTGGGAGGAGGGGGGGCGGGGCTTAATTGCGGCGCCCGCACTCAGCCATATTCGGGAACCGTATTTAATGTATGTCTATGAGCCGACCGGAGTGAACCACAGAATCCGGTCGGCTGCTTTTTCGGCCGTAAGCGGTTTCCCGACCGCAGGCAAAAACGTGGTCGACCACGTTTTTTGCCTGCGGTCGGGAAACCGCATACGGCCGAAAACGAAGCCGACCGGAGGCTGCGGTTCACTCCGGTCAGCTCATAGACATACATTAAATATGGTTCCCGAATACGGCTGAGTGCGGGCGCCGCAATTAAGCCCCGCCCCCCTCCTCCCAGCCGTGTACGGGAGCCGTATTTAACAAAATGTGGTGTGAACCCAGCCTTACCATGGCAGTTTTCCATGTGGTGAGTGTCTGATCAAAACCCCCTCCTCCTTGTTTCGTTTTTAACCCTTCACGTGTATTGTGATTACACTTATTAACACTGAACACTGTATGGTAACACATATACAGTGGTCCCTCAAGTTACAATATTTATCGGTTCCAGGACGGCCATTGTATGTTGAAACCATTGTATATAGAGACCATGTGGGAGTCTTATCAAAACCTGTCCAGAGGAAAAGTTGCTGAGTTGCCCATAGCAACCAATCAGATCGCTTCTTTCATTTTTCACAGGCCTCTTTAAAAATGAAGGAAGCGATCTGATTGGTTGCTATGGGCAACCTAGCAACTTTTCCTCTGGTTTTGATAAATCCCCCCCCCCCCATAACTCTATGAAAACCTGGTAATTGGTTCTGAAGCCACAAAAAGGTCATCCAAAAATAGGAAAAAGTGAGAATGAAAGAAAAATGAATAGACAACTAATACAGATAAAGTAAATCCTTACATATAAAAGTAATAAAGATCTGCTGGGAGCTGTAATCACTGTATGTAGAGGACAGGAGCTTCTTCAGGGTCCTGTACACACAGGGAGAGATTTATCTAAAACCGTACAAAGGACAAGTTGCCCAGTTGCCCATAGCAACCAATCAGATGGCTTCTTTCATTTTGCAGAGGCCTTGTTAAAAATGAAAGAAGTGATCTGATTGGTTGCTATGGGCAACTGGACAACTTTTCCTCTGGACAGGTTTTGATAAATCTCCCCACAGTGTCCAAAAAAAAAAAAGGAAAATGGAGCCGTCCCCACCTGAAGCAGCTATCCCTGGCACAGGTAAAGAGTACAGAACATGTAATACCTCCCTGTAGTGTAGGGGGCGCTACCAGACAGGAATTCAGTACATGCACTTTAAGAATACAGGGGTTTTACCAGTAAAATGCCCATTCTGGTTGGTCAGTTCTTCCGGCCATTGACACGTTTCACAGATCTGTACTGTCCGTAACTTGTATGTTGATTCTGGTTTTAAGTTACAATGGTCCAGAAAAGACCATTATTTGTGGAAACTATTGTATGTTGAGGCCATTGTAAGTTGAGGGATCATTTATATTACACGTCTATATCAACATCTTTCACTGTATATAAATATATTCTATATATAATTGTACTAATTGCTTATTAATTGGATGTGGGAAGTGTTTCACGTAAATATGGGTACATTGTGTCACTATGTATGCTTGATAAAGACCGCGCAGACGGTCGAAACATTGCACCTTTCTATATGAGGAAATAAACTACACATTACTTCACCTGAATTGGAGTGCTGTGGGACATATTTATTTGTTCTAGATAAATAGATAGATTAAATTTGTACAATGAAATAAAACTAGATAGAATTTTTCTATTATCTCTATTGTCGATCTTGTTGTTCCCCCTATATACAGAAATAGGACGAACGCTCGCACCTAAATTCGTTTTAATCCAAATGTTTGGATCCCAGACAAATTCTTTCTCTTAAAGGGGTACTCAGCTGCTCAGCTTTTGGAACAAACTGTTCCGAATGCTGGAGCCTATGTCGGGAGCTCGTGATGTCATAGCCCCACCTCCTCATGTCATCACGCCCCGCCCCATCAATGCAAGTCTATGGGAGGGGGCGTGACGCCTGTCACGCCCCGTCCCATAGACTTGCATTGAGGGGGCGGGGCGTGATGTCATGTGGGGGGTTTGTTCCAAACACTGAGCAGCAGAGTACCCCTTTAACAAACCAATGAACTTTGAGATCAATGATGTTTTCAAGCCAAAAAAAAGACACCTTTCTAGGTTAAATACGTCTCCTAGTATTGGTCGGCCATCATTTAGTTTTCTTATCTTAAATTGCTTTGTCTGCCAGATTTTTTATATATATCTTTTGTTGTGCTAATTTTGCAATTTTTCGGAAGATCCTGAGCAGCCGACTTGGCATAAATAGTGTATTCAAACTTCGGCATTTTAAAATTTACCAAGGATTGGATATCTTGGCTACCAAGAAAACAGATTTGTATCTTATGAGCACACATATGGTACAAGAAACATCAAACTACAACAAGAAATAATATATATATCTTGTCCATCAGTCAATTTAAGGCTCAGTCACATGATCACTGTGCCCGTGTTTAGCAAATACATTAGATGTGTCAATGCACGGGCCCCATAACTTTTTTTTTTTGGAGCCAAACTAACCCCCTAAAGTGGGTCGTAACACAACGGACACTGCCAGGTCCCAATGGACCCCATTTACTTGAATGGCGTCCGTTCGGGATCTGGTAGTTTAATTCTGAATTTAATTAACAATAATATAATAATAATAACAATAATAATGGTGATGATGATAATAATAACAATAATTAAAAAATGGTGTTAATAATAATAATAACAATAATACTAATGAAAATAATAATGCATTTTTATTTATTTACATGTATTTTAGAAAATTGTAATAATGTGCTACATCATGGCTGCCACTTCAAAGAAAATGAATGCCATAGTAATATTGAAGAAGAACAGGAAAAAATTAGTTTTTTCCCAATTATTCACCACAATGTCCAAACCTATCCCAAGTAAGTTTAGACTTATTTTTTTTATGTAAATTTTTTTTAAACTTCATCCATGTCACTTATTTAGCTTGATTTTTTTTGTCCCCCAACTTCTTACTTTTGCAGTCTGATCATGTGGTCATACTTCATGTGGAAGGAAGTATGAATGTAGGATTAGACTATGCATGGGCAGAGCAGCACCAGCCATGAGGCAAGCTGAGCATCTTGCCTCAGGCGGTTCCATTTCCATACTACATGGGGGAGATTCATAGGGGAACCGATGGAGCAGATAGCCATGCATGCACTCAGCAAAGAAATATGTGGGCAAGTAAGGGGGGGGGTGAATCAGGAAGGGGGGATGGGGAAGCAGGGGAAAATATTTGGTCATTCTGTATTGGAGACAGATTAGCAAGAGATAACAGATTTTCCTTAAAAATAAGAAAACAGGACCATAGAGGATCTGTGGAACCATAGGGGAAACTGCCTATCAACCCCTTACCTACCGTAGACTAACAAGGGTATGAATTGTTGTTTACTGCCTCGTCACCCCTAGACCACCAAGGATGTACCTGTTGACCAATTCCATGTTATAGACTACCAAACAAATGCCTCTATACATCCCTTCCCTGACCACCAAAAGTATGCCTAAGAAACTTCTTACTGCCATAGATCCACCCATTAACCTAGGAAATACCCTACTAACCTATTACTGTCTTAGATCACAATGGGTATGCCCGGTAACATTCCCTTCCCTAGACCACCAAGGATATACAGTGAAATCTTGCTTAGTGGACACCTCCCAATAGAGGACACCTCCCCATAAGACTTAATGTATTTGCACCCTCTCAATAGGGGACATTCCAAATAGTGGATGCGGACACACACAATAGGGGACAAAACACTCCCAATGGGGGACAAAACACTCCCAATAGGGGACAATAGTGGACAAAACACTCCCAATAGGGGACAAAACACTCCCAATAGGGGACAATAGTGGACAAAACACTCCCAATAGGGGACACAACACTCCCAATAGGGGACAAAACACTCCCAATAGGGGACAAAACACTCCCAATAGGGGACAAAACACTCCGAATAGGGGACAACCAGGCGTATGTGCCGGCCCTACCTTGTACACAGGGTCGCCATCAGGGGGTACAGCCAATACCCCAGTAAGGGGCCCAGACTTCCAGAGGGCCCAGACCCCCAATGCAGCCGCCTTCAGCAGCCCCAGCACAGAAGCAGAAGGCCTCAGTGGTCTCATGCTTCTGTACATCCACCGGCTACATCATTCACCCCCCTTCTTCCCTGATCCCCCCCCATGCCATTTTATTCCCCCTGTAGCAAATCACCACCCACTTTTACCCCCTGTGCCCCATCATTTCCTCTTGATCCCCCTCTGTGCAATTTCATGACCCTTATCTCCCTTCATAAAGAGGGGGGTGATGAACTTACACAGAGGGTAATAATAGGGGAATGAAATGGCACAGGGGGATCAAGGGGAAATTATGTGACACAGGGAGTAAGGGGGGGGGGGATAATTTTGCACAAGGCATAAGGTGGCACATGGTATGAAGGGTGGATAAAATGACGGGGGAAGTAAGGGGTGATTAAACGTCACTGGGAGATTGTACTTTAATATTTCTTTTTATCATGTTTTAAAGGTAATTACACTCTATAGTGAGTACATTAAAGTATTCAGACATTTAGAAAGGTTTTTGAGCCTTTTTTCCCAATAGGGGACATCTCGCAATAGCGGACACTTTTTATTCCCCGTGAGTGTCCGCTATTGGGAGATTCTTCTGTAGTGAGTAACCCTTTTCCTGCATTTGACCACCAGAGTTCTGACAATTTACCTCTTCATTACCTTAGACCCACAGGAAGGTGCCCTATTATAGGGGCTGTCTGGTATTTTTTGAAAATTGGCTAAGAGCTGGAATTGCCATGACATAGAAGTAAAAATAACTCACTTCACTCCCCATGACTCCCCTGATGGTGCCGACCAAGCCTGCAGGGATGAAGAGATATTGGTCATGTGATGTTATATGTTTAACTATTCACCGACCTTTGCCGTCACATACCGAACATGAAGGAAAACACCATTGAGGCCAATGATTAAGGACATAATTGCTTTAATTATATACATAATACGTGGTTATTTATACCCAAAATAATTATTTGTATTTTTTTATTAAGATGGATGTAGTTTTTAAAGAAGTACTTAATTTTTCTTCTGTTTTTTTATAGCCTATATATTGAAGCATAGGCTATTCGACAATAATATTTATCGATTAGTAGCTTTTTTTCTGCATTTTTTGGATGATAATCCATTTATGGGTTGTCGGACATCTTTTTCCCCTTTGATATGGCACTTCTAAGGCAGTCTTCATTTCCTATAATACCTCAGATTTTCAGTCCTATCTTAGGCTGCATTCACACTATGTTTCGTCCATACGGGGACAGGATCCAGCTGGGGGATGGGAAAATCGGATTTAAAACTGTGGTATGCTGCGGTTTTCAGTCCGGCCAGAAAACTGGATACGGGCCAAAAAGAAGCAGACCGGAGTCACTATCTGACTCCGGGAGGGCAGGGTCCAGCTGGGATATGGAGCCCCCAGTTTTCCCATCCCCCAATGGATGCAGCCTAAGTGTTGCAAGTAATATATCATTAGCATAGAACTTTTGTCCCATAACTAATTTTGCAGGGTGCCTGTGCAATCCTATGTGATGCATCTTCAGCTTGTTTCCTTGTTATAGTTTTTTTTTCCCTGTCAGCTTTTAAAAACAGGAAGCAGGGGAAGCACTGTCAAGCTGCATCTCATAGAACACACTAGATGCTCATACCACATAGCAGATTGACAGTGTTGAGGTTGGACTCACCTACTATATCACTGCACTCCTGGGCTCTTTACATAGGACATTAATGATCTCTGTAGCACACTGTAGATGGGACACAGACAGCAACATGGAAGGCAGAGCCATGAGAGAGTCATGTGCATATTGAGTGTATAATTCATCATTTCTCATTCTTCCCCCCACAGCTGCGATTTAGACTGGAAGCCTTGTGTACGATGGCTGCCCTCACCTCGATATTCAGAAGCCCCACTGCCTCATATAAAGGACGCACAATTCCCAGAGTACATAAGAATCCAGCGATCATATCCCGGTGAGCCTGGTTATAATGTGTATCGGGGAGGAATGGATGCATGGAATAGCCTTCCTGCAGAAATGGTCGCTGCAAATACAGTGAAGGAGTTTAACCCTTTAAGGACCAAGGACATACAGGTACGTCCTTTGTCCTGCTCCCGTGATACAACGCGGGGTTACACTGTAACCCCGCATCATATCACGGCGGTCCTGGCGTCATAGTGAAGCCGGGACCCGCCGCTAATAGCTATTAACTCTTTAGCCACGCGGCTCAGCTCTGAGCGAAAGTAAAAGCTGCCGGTTAACTCAGTGGGCTGTTCGGGATAGCCGCGGTGAAATCGCGTCATCCCAAACAGCTTACAGGACAGCGGGAGGGCCCCTACCTGCCTCCTCGCTGTCCGATCGCCGAATGACTGCTCAGTGCCTGAGATCCAGGCATGAGCAGTCAAGCGGCAGAATCATCGATCACTGGTTTCCTATGAGAAACCAGTGATCAATGATAAAGATCAGTGTGTGCAGTGTTATAGGTCCCTATGGGATAACAATGATCAGTGTGTGCAGTGTTATAGGTCCCTATGGGAGCTATAACACTGCAAAAAAAAAGTGAAAAAAAAGTGAATGAATATCATTTAACCCCTCCCCTATTAAAAGTTTGAATCACCCCCCTTTTCCCATAAAAAAAAAAAAAACACAGTGTAAATAAAAATAAAAATAAACATATATGGTATCACCGCGTGCGGAAATGTCCGAATTATAAAAATATATATTTTTAATTAAACCGCTCGGTCAATGGCGTACGCGCAAAAAAATTCCAAAGTCCAAAATAGGGCATTTTTGGTCACTTTTTATATCATTTAAAAATGAATAAAAAGTGATCAATAAGTCCTATCAATGCAAAAATGGTACCGTTAGAAACTTCAGATCACGGCGCAAAAAATGAGCCCTCATACCGCCCCATAGACGGAAAAATAAAAAAGTTATAGGGGTTAGAAGATGACAATTTTAAACGTATTCATTTTCAGAAGTACGACAAAATCAAACCTATATAAGTAGGGTATCATTTTAATTGTATGGACCTACAGAATAAAGATAAGATGTCATTTTTACCGAAAAATGTACTATGTAGAAACGGAAGTTACAAAACTGTGTTTTTTTTTCAAATTTGTCGCACAATGATTTTTTTTCCATTTCACCGTAGATTTTTGGGCAAAATGACTGACGTCATTACAAAGTAGAATTGGTGGCTCAAAAAATAAGCCATCATATGGATTTTTAGGTGCAAAATTGAAAGAGTTATGATTTTTTAAAGGCAAGGAGCAAAAAACGAAAATGCAAAAACGGAAAAAACCCCGGTCCTTAAGGGGTTAAACATGCATGGGATAAGCATAAGGCTATCCTTCATATAAGATAGGGATAAGCATAAGACTATCCTTCATATAAGATAGGGCCAGGGACTATTCATAGGATTCAGATTATTGGGCAGACTAGATGGGCCAAATGGTTCTTATCTGCCGACACATTCTATGTTTCTATGTTTCTAGGAATATGGATGGGATATAAAAATAATTGAAGGGGTAATCCATTTTTTTTTTTTTTTTTTTTTTATAAATGATGCTGGGTCAGTTCCATAACATTTTAAAAGCCTAAGATTTAATTCAATGGTATTATTTATTGCGGTGTCTCCTAACCAGTGTGCCTCCTTCTGTTGTAAAACTACAACTCCCAGCATGCCCAGACAGCCGAAGGCTGTCCGGGCATGCTGGGAGTTGTAGATTTGCAACAGCTGGAGGCAAACTGGTTGCGAAACCCTGCCCAAGGGGCAAGTAAAAGTGTTCAGCCCCCGACAAATCATGAGAGGGATCAGGGAAAAAAGCAAGCCATGGATGATGCGGTAGACTTACATTATGAGGCTGCCAAGGCCACGGGACACTGAGAACGCACCCTCTTCTACTACTCATTTCTGCAGTCAGCTGTAACTTCTGGGGACTCATGCTGCAAATGCAATGAGCTGACTGTCATATGTCAAAATAACTACATACCTAGAACAACGTACAACAAAATCCATGACTTGTAATTCTTGCAGGCAGCAGCCTAAATGATGGAGCTGAATGGAGTTTTTATCCCAACTTTGGCTGTGACTTTACTTACCATACCGGGAAGAGATGTATCATTGGCGGTGTTCATAGAGGCAGCCGGGTGGGCACACATGTTCACACACTACCAAAGAGCACTGGAATAAAGAAGAAAGGTAAATCAGTTTATCTATCTATCTATCTATCTATCTATCTATCTATCTATCTATCATCTATCTATCTATCTAGGAAGGATGCCGCAGCACACAAAAATAGTTCAAGTGCCAAAAAACAGTGGTTTATTCCATGGTAATACAAGCGAGCGACGTTTCAGCTGCCAGTGCAGCCTTTTTCAAGCAACAAAATAGTGACCATACAGAGTATTTATATGTAAATGAGCAAACACAACAATCAAATTAGTGATACATCAATAAGTGAAAATAAATTACAAAAGGTGCATTTAAGATATAGGGTCGCTTCAACCACTATAATGGCAATATTGCACAAGTGCCCAGTGATATATTAAAATTAAAGTACATATGAAAAAGCTACACATATTGTAAAAAATGACATTTTAACAATAATTACAGCTGGTGAATCAAATGATTAGTAAACAAGGCGGGGGCAAGGTGGTCGCACTCATCATACCTGTCTCTATGTGTAAAGCCGTCGTTGCTATAGGTAAGAGTAGAGTCTGAGTATGTGGTGTACATCTCCGTGCGCGCAGAATGCTAGGAGCGGCCAGGCGACCATCCCACGTCACATGACCTGGGCGCCACGTGACCGCTCCCTAGTCTGCGGATGCGCACAAGGAGGAGATGTCAGCGCTGCCATGATGCGTAAGGGAAGACCGGGCAGTCAAACGGCGCGATCCGAGACGTGTCCAGCCGAGGGCACGAATCAGAGCACAGCCGTGGCCGCACGGTCTGAACATGTATTGAAATAAGCCGTGCGACCGCAGGCGCGCCGCAACAAAGGCGCGCGCCCGATCACAGGCAGTATATGTATGGTCTAGGTGTATGAATAAAATGAATAGTGTGGGTGAATAAACAAATAAATGAAAATGTGTGTATGTGAATAAAACATGTGAGTAAGACATAAAGAGTGATAAAGTGAAAGTGTGTAGTGTAAATGAAACAAAGGATAAATAAAAAAATTTTTTAATACAGATAAAAAATAGATAAAAAATAAATAAAAAGAAATGAACATAAATAGTAAATAAAAATAATAATAATATAATAAAATAATAATAAAATGAAAAAATAAAAAAAATAATAATGAAAAATGTTAAGGTAAAATAAAAATATAGCCATAGATATAGGGCTTAAGTAATAAAGATGTAATGCAATCAAGGCAGTGATCCCGGCTCCACGCACAAATGTCACACACATCGGGCTATTATTCGCCCAAACCCCCAGATAATTGGGGGAGTCACCACGAGGTCCCCGTCTGCGACGTGTGTCAGATCGGGTCCATAGTGGTAGGCTTATGGAGGTGGGTATTTTACCCAGGGCAGCCTACCACTATGGACCCGATCTGACACACGGCGGAGACAAATTTGCGAGATAAGTGCCTCACTATCTCATAGTTTCACATTTGCATCTATTACACCATAGCTGTATAGCTCTCCATGTTTTAACTGCATATTCATGTTTCACCTATATCTTTGTGCTGGCAGTGTGCTGCTGTATTCTTCTGTTGCTATCTATCTATCCATCTTATATCTATCTATCTCATATTTATTTATCTATCTCATATCTTTCCATCTTTGTTGTTCTTAGCTTTGTCACAAAAATTTATTCAGCTACCCATACTGTATATATTCGGGGGGAAAAATATTTTCTTTTTGCTACATTTTACAAATATCATTTTTAGGTATTGTCTCAGACACACCCGCCAAGTTGTCATTATTGTGCCATTAGTGTAATATTCCTGGCATGCAGTTCCATACCTCATCCAGAAGAGGGAGCCTGAGCTTAGCTTTTAGTAAATGATGTCCATACTTCATGAGAATATCCAATAACCTTTATCCGAGGCTCCTCGCGCTCTTCTTCCAGTAATGAATATTTCTTGCTTCTTTTTATAACTGGAGAATTCAATGAGCCAGCAAAAAAAAATAGAGGAAAACAGCGGCAGACAAATAAACACCCTCAGCCATCAAAATGCTGCAAAGAATAGGATTACTATACAAGTCAGGAAGACAGCAAATTCAATAGTACAGGATGAGATTAGATACAAGTTTAAATGTAAGGGGGTCCCAGGAAGGAATGTCTTTGTGTAGAAGACCTCTTTAGTTTGGTGCTCAAGGTGCGAAACCATTTATAGGACCCCCCCCCCCCCCCCCACCTACTATGAGCCATTTATTATACTTGTGTTTGCTGTGTCACACAGGGGTCCTGGGACCAGTGACGACTGATACATCTGTAGCCCCCAAACTTTGTACCAACATAAACAGGCATTGGGCCCTACAGAGTGTTAAAGGGATACTCCGGTGCAAAACTTTTTTTTTTTTTTTTTTTTAAATCAACTGATGCCAGAAAGTTAAACAGATTTGTAAATTACTTCTATTAAAAAATCTTAATCCTTCCAGTACTTATTAGCTGCTGAATATTTCAGAGGAAATTCTTTTCTTTTTGGAACACAGAGCTCTCTGCTGACATCATGACCCCAGTGCTCTCTGCTGACATCTCTGTCCATTTCTGGAACTGTCCAGAGCAGCATATGTTTGCTACGGGGATTTTCTCCTGCTTTGGACAGTTCTTAAAATGGACAGAGATGTCAGCAGAGAGCACTGTGGTCATGATGTCAGCAGAGAGCTCTGTGTTCCAAAAAGAAAAGAATTTCCTCTGTAGTATTCAGTAGCTAATAACTACTGGAAGGATTAACATTTTTAATAGAAGTAATTTACAAATCTGTTTAACTTACTTGCACCAGTTGATTAAAAAAAAAAAGTTTTCAACCGGAGTGCCCCTTTAATCCCTACAACCCCTTCACATATACATACTAACTTGGGTTACAAAGTGTAAACACATGAAGGGTTCATAGTTTATAACGTGCAAACATGCACCCTAATAGAACATATGGAGGTCATAGAATGGGAACCACCATGGAGTACTACTCTTTGCCCACTTACCCCAACCCCCTCCCCGAATGAGCAAGAACATGTTTTTCTTCAGACAGGTGCAACATAATGTTTCGAAAACTTTAGCTTTCAGTCAATGGGATCATTTATTGCGGTGTCTCTTAACCAGTGTGCCTCCATCTGTTGAAAAACTACAACTCCCAGCATGCCCGGACAGCCTTTGGCTGTCCGGGCATGCTGGGAGTTGTAGTTTTGTAACAGCTGGAGGCACATAGGTTGGGAAACACTGTCAAAAGCGTTCAGACCCCAACAGATCATGAGAAGGGTCAGGGAGTAAAGTGAGCTTTGGATGAGCCCATAGACTTACATTGTCAATCTGCCGAGGTTACGGGACACTGAAAGTGCCAGAAAGTTAAGCAGATTTGTAAATTACTTCTATTAAAAAAATCTTTATCCTTCCAGTACTTAACAGCTGCTATATACTACAGACAAAGTTCTTTTCTTTTTCGATTAATTTTTTTTTCTGTCCACGGTGCCCTCTGCTGACACCTCTGTCCGTATTCGGAACTGTCCAGAGCAGGAGGAAATCTTCATAGCAAACCTATGCTGCTCTTGACAGTTCCTGATACGGACAGAGGTGTCAGCAGAGAGCACTGTGGTCAGAAAGAAAAAAAAAAGAGATCCAAAAAGAAATTAACTTTCTCTGTAATATACAGTCGCTAATAGGTAGTGGAAGGATAAAGATGTTTTAATAGAAGAAATTTACAAATCTGTTTAACTTTCTGGCACCAGTTGATTTAAAAAAAAAAAAGGTTTCCACCAGAGTACCCCTTTAAACACACAGGGCAGCACAGTTAGGCACTTTTTGGTTCTGTTTGTGGTAAAGGGCCGTAAAAGCTCCAGGCATATATATATATTAAGAGAATCCACAGAGAATAAAAAAAAAGTGGACTATTAAATGGGCACCCTGAACGAAATTAATTTCTGCTATTGAAAAAAAAAATATTTCTAATGTATTTTGTTTTAAAAAAAATTTAATTTACTAGGTTCTATTTGTGTTTAAAAAAGCTGCCACTAGGTGACTCCCTACTTGTCCAGAGCACATTTCCCCACATTTATGGCACAGACTTTAGACTCCTGCAGGCCTGGCAGAAGTCCAAAATCAGGAAATGCTGAGGGTGGTGTGTGCAGCCTTATCCAATCATAGCTCATCTCACACTGAACTGCTCTGGGCTGTGTGTAGCAGAGTGAGGGAGGAAGTTCTCTCTGTATGGCTTCAGATGATGTCACACCTGCTGGGGAACGCCCCTTCCCAGTCTGTGAATCTTACTGAGACTGAGCAGAAAATTACAGAACAATATCAAGGTAGAAAACTAAAAAATAATAAAAATAAAGGCAGGGGGTGGTTTATCATGATGGGGGCAGTGACCTGGGAGGATTATAACATTTTACAAGATCATGACAGGTACTCTCTAACTACTGTATGGAATAGTGCAATATACTTATTATATACCGAGGTGTCCAGTAAAAAGTATACCACACTGTATACATATTTTTGAGTAGCATTTATCAAAGGTATTCAGGGATTTCTCCCAATTTATACCCCTGACGGACACTGCAAGACATAGTGTGAGCACAGTATTTGAACTTTGCTTAACTTACCCCGTAGTTCTTAAACAGTTCTTCATGAGGGTCTGGGACTATATTCTATGTTATTGATCCACCAAGATTTAGCTTTCAGCTGTCCTTCAGTGCTGCCGTGAGTTCTCAGGGTGCTCACTAAGGAGGTAGTCATGAGGTTGCTGCAGTAACTCCAAAGGTTCAACATTTAACCCAAAAATTAGTAACCACAAACCCCGATCCTGGCCATAAGCATGCATACATTCCCATCAGCCAATAATCTGTGCAAAAAGGCTATGAGCCTTCCCCAGTTTGCATTGCCAGTCCATCATGGAGCGAACCGACACGGAGCGAAGTTCGCTCCGTGCACCGGATGTCTGGGGTGCTGCAGCCAAGATTGTGGGGGTCCCCAGCGGCTCATGACATCATGGCCATGCCCCCTCAATGCAAGTCTATGGGAGGGGATGTGACGGGCGTCATGGCCCTCCCATAGACTTTCATTGAGGGGGCGTGGCTGTGACATCACGAACCTACAGCACTGCACTGGACTCTAAATGAAAGCCTGGTGCAGCAGAGGGACCCCCTGTGATCAGACATCTTATCCGCTATCCTTTGGACAGGGGATAAGATGTCTAGAGAAGGAGTACCCCTTTAAGGACCAGTGGTGTACATAGAATAAAGGGGCCCCACAGTGATTTTTCTCCTTGAGGAAAGAATCAGAAGGCATTTGGAATCTTAAAAGCCATGCAAGGTGCACTGGGAAAAAATATGCAAAGTAGTTGTTACCCTCTAGTGCCACCTATTGGAGATAGTGTCCAACCTCTCCTACTACAATGCTACTACGGAGAAATTTGCTGTTAAGGATACTGGGGAAGATGGGGGAGGGGCAACCCCTCTGTTTTCTGTTATCTCATACTGGTCTTGTTGCCCCATTACAACCAACCAGAGTGTCATGTTCACCCCATAGACTGCTCTGGAGAGCTGCATTGTGTGGACAATCAGATACATTTTTCACGTTACTTACAAAATAGAATTTTTTTTTAAAGTGTTCCTTTTCTTTATTGCTTTCTAGTTTTCGATCCCCGAAACGGAATCCCTGAAGCTCATCCGGGAGACAAACCTTACCACACAGTAGAATACAGCGCTGGTTTCCACAGACTTGGCTCTACACTTCCGGTGGTAAATTTTAGGTGTGTCCTGGTATTTTTAAGCAGGCGACAATTTTGTGATCTAAAAATCTTGTTCTAATCTGCATTTCAGATGGATATAATGCTGCGGCTCTTTGGTGGTTGTTTTACGGCTTCAATTCCCAGGAGCTTTGGTTTCTATTGAACCAAAACTAGATCACTATCTAACATCAGCTCGAAGGTCTAATCTAGTCTTCATTGATCAATCCACACACTTGGTGTAACGCCCATGGACTTTAATAGTTGTGGAAACGGTGAAGCCCCATGAGCCCCTGGAGTTACATAAACAGCGTAGGTTATGGGGCAAAGCCATTCATGCCAATCCCATTAACATCATAGGGACTTAAGCAAAATGCATACTTTACCAGCTTTGCCTGGTTTTGGCTCCCCGACCTCCTCTGGTGGCCACAAACATTGGAGGGGGCCAGGAAGCCCTAGATAAAGAAATAGGTGGGGGTCCCAGAGGTGGGACCCACATCTAGGACACACTGTGGATATGTCATAAATGTCCCAGATGGGAACACCCCTTTAACTAGAAACTCTTGAGCCTCAAAGGGGTTATTCGAAGAGTTATAGTTATCTCCTGTCCAAAGCTAGCAGACCTGATAAGGCTGGGTTCACACCACGTTTTTGCAATACAGTTCCCGCATCAGGTTTTTGATAAAAAACTGATTCCTCAAAACCTGACTAAACTGTATGAAAACGTGTGTACAAACCGTAAACGGTTTTAAAAATGATGTCCTTTTCCATATACGTTTTTAACTTTTCATTTCATTATGAATAAAGTTTCACTTGATTGATTTTTCAAGAAAAAAACTGTGCAAAGTAAAAAAACGTATGGTGAAAACTGGATGGAACCGTACGCACATACGGTTCTGTGCAGTTCCCATTGACTCCCATGTTAAAAAAAAATTTTATGTTTCAATACGGTTTTTCACCCGGACCAAAAACTGTGGTTGGCTATGGTTTTGGGTACGGGAAAAAAAACTGACAAAACCTTACAGGATGCAAAACGGACACAACCGGATGCATCTTTTGGCATACGGTTTTCAATGGAGAGTCAATGCATACGGTTTTCAATGGAGAGTCAATGCATACGGTTTTCAATATTGTTTCATATACTGTTTTCAAATTGAAAACGTATACGAGAACTGTATTGCAAAAATGTGGTGTGAACCCAGCCTAAGTCCGTATCTGGGACCCCCCCACTGACCAGGAGAATGGAGGTTAATTGTCGTCTGAGTAAATGGAGTTGCAGTGCACAAGCTCCATCACCTTACATCCATTCCGTATGGGACTTCCAAACATTGCAAAATGCAGGCCTTCAGAAGCTATGTTCAGAAGTCCTATAGATGGTGAATAGAGTGGTTAATAAGCAGGGCTCAAGCCCTACAGGAATGCATGGGAACGGATTTCCTGCACTTTTTACACAGCAGGAACACTGTTCCTGCAGGACCAGCCCTTGACTGGAAATCTTGGGTGAGTTCCCACAGTTTTTCATTCCAGGACTTGACCCCTGTGATCAGGCAGGCGTGTGGGAAACTTGAGAAGCAATTACCCTTTATTTTTATCCTCAGTGGAGGTCCCAGCTCTCGGACACTCAACTACCTATATACCTATTCTGTACATAGGGGAATACCTTTTGAACTTGGGATCACGGTTTTAATGCTAAATTCCAGGGCCACCTGCTACAATGTGTTATTTGTAATATCATAGAGGCAAACAGGACTCCAAGACATTTAAAGGGGTACTCCTCCCCTAGACACCTTATCCCCTATTCAAAGGAAAGGGGATAAGATGCCTGATCGCGGGGTGCCTGCAGCTGGGACCCCCACAATCTCTGTGCAGCACCCGGCGTTCATTAAGAACGCTGGGTGTGGGCAGTGGGGGTCGTGATGTTATGGCCATGTCCCCTTGTGAGGTCACGTCACGCCCCCTCAATGCAAGTCTATGGGGCTATAGACTTGCATTGAGGGGGCATTGTGTGAGGTCACGAGGGGCTTGGCCATGACATCATTACCCCCACCGGAACAAAATGGACAACTAGGTACTGCCCCCCAAAATGTCCAAAAAAAACACACAAAAATCCAAGGAATGTCCAACCCCACATTAACCCAATCCATAGTCAACCCTGCTATAGGTATCTCTCAGCCTCTCCAGACACCAATGCTGGGGTGTATCTGTTACCTCTGTCAATGTTTTGACAAGGTCACTTAGCTATCAGTCCACCATGTTAAAGGGGTATTCCAGGCAAAAACTTTTTTTTTTTTTATATCAACTGGCTCCAGAAAGTTAAACAGATTTGTAAATGACATCTATTAATAAATCGTAATCCTTCCGATAATTATGAGTTGCTGAAGTTGAGTTGCTCTTTTCTGTCTGGCAGCAGTGCTCTCTGCTGACATCTCTGCTTGTCCCGGGAACTGCACAGAGTAGAAGAGGTTTGCTATGGGAATTTGCTTCTACTCTGGACAGTTCCCGAGACAGGTGTTATAAGAGAGCACTTAGACAGAAAAGAACAACTCAACTTCAGCAGCTCATAAGTACTGAAAGGATTAAGATGTTTTAATAGAAGACATTTACAAATCTGTTTAACTTTCTGGAGCCGGTTGATATATAAAAAAGTTTTTTTTCCTGGATAACCCCTTTAACCCCTTAAGGACCAAGGACGTACCGGTACGTCCTTGGTCCTGCTCCCGTGATATAACGCGGGGTTACACGGTAACCCGGCATCATATCACGGTGGGCCCGGCGTCATAGTGAAGCCGGGATCCGCCGCTAATAGCGCGCAGCGCCGATCGCGGCGCCGCGCGCTATTAACCCTATAGCCACGCGCTCAGAGCTGAGTCGCGCGGCTAAAAGCGAAAGTGAAACCATGCCGGTGAAACCATGCCGGGATGCCGGCGAAATCGCGGCATCCCGAACAGCTTACAGGACAGCGGGAGGGCCCCTACCTGCCTCCTCGCTGTCCGATCGCCGAATGACTGCTCAGTGCCTGAGATCCAGGCATGAGCAGTCAAGCGGTAGAATCATCGATCACTGGTTTCCTATGAGAAACCAGTGATCAATGATAAAGATCAGTGTGTGCAGTGTTATAGGTCCCTATGGGATAACAATGATCAGTATAAGAGATCAGTGTGTGCAGTGTTATAGGTCCCTATGCGATAGCAATGATCAGTGTGTGCAGTGTTATAGGTCCCTATGGGATAACAATAATCAGTATAAGAGATCAGTGTGTGCAGTGTTATAGGTCCCTATGGGATAACAATGATCAGTATAAGAGATCAGTGTGTGCAGTGTTATAGGTCCCTATGGTATAGCAATGATCAGTGTGTGCAGTGTTATAGGTCCCTATGGGAGCTATAACACTGCAAAAAAAAGTGAAAAAAAAAGTGATTGAATATCATTTAACCCCTCCCCTATTAAAAGTTTGAATCACCCCCCTTTTCCCATAAAAAAAAAACACAGTGTAAATAAAAATAAACATATGTGGTATCACCGCGTGCGGAAATGTCCGAATTATAAAAATATATCATTAATTAAACCGCTCGGTCAATGGCGTGCGCGCAAAAAAATTCCAAAGTCCAAAATAGTGCATTTTTGGTCACTTTTTATATAATTTAAAAATGAATAAAAAGTGATCAATAAGTCCTATCAATGCAAGAATGGTACCGTTAAAAACTTCAGATCACGGCGCAAAAAATTAGCCCTCAAACCGCCCCATAAACTGAAAAATAAAAAAGTTATAGGGGTCAGAAGATGACAATTTTCAATGTATTAATTTTCCTGCATGTAGTTATCATTTTTTCCAGAAGTACGACAAAATCAAATCTATATAAGTAGGGTATCATTTTAATTGTATGGACCTACAGAATAAAGATAAGGTGTCATTTTTACCGAAAAATTTACTACGTAGAAACGGAAGCCCCCAAAAGTTACAAAACGGCAGGTTTTTTTCAATTTTGTTGCACAATGATTTTTTTTTCCGTTTCACCGTAGATTTTTGGGCAAAATGACTGACGTCATTACAAAGTAGAATTGGTGGCGCAAAAAATAAGCAATCATAATTTTTAGGTGCAAAATTGAAAGAGTTATGATTTTTTAAAGGCAAGGAACAAAAAACGAAAATGCAAAAATGGAAAAAGCCCCGGTCCTTAAGGGGTTAATGTATATACTGGATCCTACGTATCAAAATGTCAAGAAGGAAAACAATTCCCATAGGGACCAGTCAGAATCCAGCTCTCCGTAACCTGTGATCACTGGGCACTGACTTGTCTCAGAAAAGTTTTCCAGGATTTTGAGCAACTAAACTAAGTAACTTGCACGATTTTTGCTGTCTCAAGCATTACGCAACCTGCAGCTGCTCGACTCATCCAGCAATGTAAACAAGGAGCGATCCACCTGAGTCAGCAATAATTTTGTGTCGCCTCTGCTCCGGCATTGTTATTAGGGAGATGCTAACAGTGCAGGAGTTTTATGAGCCCAAACGTTTGGGCAAGAATCCAAAAGGAAAGGTATTTGTATACAGGTCTCTTCTGCGTTGTGTCACATCGGTGAATATTGAAGAAAAAAGAACCCCATACCCCATTCAATGATGACAAAGGCAAATGGCTATACCTCCGATAAACATCATTAAACCCACCTGCCTAATATTGTGTCTGAGGCCTGGACTCCATAGACCTGTAAGGTGTCCCATGGTATCAGCAGCCGATCCTGTAAGTTGAGATGCAGCCTCCATGGATCAGACTTGTTTTTCCAGCACATCCTACAGATGATTGATCAGAGGAGATCTGGGGAATCTGGAGGCCGAATCCCCACCTTGATCTCTTTGTAATGTTCCTCATTTCTGAATAATGTTTCTGAATAATGTTTTGCATTATCCTGCTGAGGCCACTGCAATTAGGGGGTCCCACTGTTATGAAGGGGAGACTTGGTCTGTACAATGGATATGTAGGTGGAACTTGTCACACTAACATCCACATGATGCCAGGATCTTAAAGGGGTACTCCACTGGCCAGAGTTTGGAACTAAATGTTCCGAACGATGTTTTCGCACTCCAGGGGTTGACCATGCCCCCTCAATGCAAACCTATGGGAGGGGGCGTGACGCCCCGCAGTGTGAAAATAGCGTACGGAACATTTAGTTCTGAATGTTGGCCAGTGGAGTACCCCTTTAAGTGTCCAGCAGAACATCGCCCATCACACTGTACTAACAGTTTAGGTCTGACTTTTGTTGGAGCTCTGCTCCTGTTAGACATACCTACACCTAGGCCAGAGTGATCACAGCACTGTACAGAGATTGACCCATAAAATCGCCTCCAGTCCACACTGTGAAGGTAGCGAGCTTAAGTTTCAGCTCAAAGTAGCCTCATCTTAGCCAAAGGAGAATAAGGGTATGTTCACACTGGGCAATTCCTGTGTAATTCCCAGATAATTGCGCGATCGGAATTCCACAAGTGGAATTCCGCGCAGGGAATATTAAAATCAGTGTGAATGGCTCTTCCACAAGACCCATTCAGACTGAAAAATTGATCGGTGCAAAGGAAGAACATTCTTTGTGCGGATGTCCGCGAGCCCTGCATTGCCGTCAATGGTGATGGCGCAGGGTCACGCTGTCCTACCGCCGAAGTACTTTGGCGGCAGCCGCCAGATGGAATCTCTGCAAGCGGAATTTCCGTTCACATTACTCAATGTAAACATACCCTAAGACTAAACAATGGTCAGTCTGCATACACTCATCTCTTAGTTAGTTAAGACTTTTAAGACTCTTACTTAGTGCTGTGTGGCTGAACACATCACAGAAGGTATTGTGCCCCAAAAACATATTGCACCACAGTGAGCCAATCTATGTCTGCGCTTTCTTCCATTGCTCCATTCTCCAGTATTGATGCTCCTGTGCTCATTGTGGACACTTTTGGCAGTAGACCGGGTCAGCACGGGCGCTTTAGTGGGTCTACAAGGCCCTGTACACAGTAGCTGTGAAGTTTACTCTACAACAGCTCTTTTGTGGGATTGGACCAGATGGGCTAGGCTTCACCCCAACACATCAATGGCCTTGTCCCAATCACCAAGAACTTTTGGTAGGTACTATCCACTGCAGGCATGAAACACCCCACAAGACAGGCCATTTTGGAGATGTTCTGACCCAGTCATCTACACATCACAGTTTGGCTCTTGTCAAAGTCATTCCGATCCTTACGCTTGCCCATTTTTTCCTTTCTTGCAGGTAAGATAGGTACCCATATTAGCTTAAAGCTATCTTGCCTGATCCCTCCATACACATGAACTTATAGCTTGCCCAAGCATTTGTGTGTTCTGAATGGAGAGATGAAGGAAAAGCTGCTGTCAAACACCCCTACTGGTGGCTTATCTTTCTTAGCACCGCAGAATCCAACATGGCCGATCCTTCTTTCCCTTCATGTCCCATAACATACTATGTCGGGGGGAGTTAAGAGGAACCCATATACATGAGACTGTTGGCTAGTCCCATCATTATCAGTGGGTTCAGATATAGGTGCCCTAACATACCAACCAAGAACTGTCTATTCACCAGTATATCGCTCTCTATTAGTGTTGAGCGGCATAGGCCATATTCGAATTCGCGAATATTCGCGAATATATGGACGAATATTCGTCATATATTCGCGAATATTCGCATATTCGTTATATTCCCGTTTTATTTTCGCATATGGAAAACATTCGCATATGCGAAAAGTACCATATGCGAAAATTAGCATACACAAAAATAACATACACGAAAATTCGCATATGCGAAACTTAGCATATGCTAATTTTCGCATATGCGAACTTTTTCACGCCAGTCTCACACAGTAGTATTACAGCCTTCTTTACACCACACAAGCTGGAAGCAGAGAGGGGTGATCACTGTGATGTGTACTGTGAAGAAAAAAAAAAAAAAAAAAAAAAAAAAAAAAACGAATATTCGTAATTACGAATATATAGCGCTATATTCGCGAAATTCGCGAATTCGCGAATATGCGATATTCGCGAATAATATTCGAATTGCGAATATTCGTGAGCAACACTACTCTCTATGATAGAAGCGTTGTCACAAAATAATGAAGATTTTTTACTTCATTTGTCAGCGGGTTCATAGTTACAGCTGATCGGTGTGTATGACTGTAAGTAATAATAACTCATAATAATAGCATCAGTCAGGGTAGTGATAGCAGTAATGATGGCAATGAATTATTATTATGGGTTAATTATAACTTTTATTTGTAGTTGCAAAATCTTTACTAGTATTATTATCAACAGTAGTAATAGAAGTATTGCTGGCCGGGGTAATGAAATCATTAATATTATTATTATCATAATGAAAAGTAAAATAAATAATTTCACAGCTAATGCTGTCCATCATTTTTATTATTGGTAGAAGCGTTATTAAAACTAATCATAATAATTACAATTACCATATATTATTTTTATATGTCTATTATGTTGTTATGTTGCAGGGAATCCTTCAAGGTTAAAGCCGATACTTTCATTCCTCTACAAAAATTACCCAAGAAACCAGGGTAAGTATCAAGACAATTTATATCTATACCGTATCGCCGGTTATGGCTTAAAGGGGTACTCCGCCCTTTTAAGCCAAAGGATAGAGGATTAGATGTCTGATCGCGGGGGTCCCGCCACTGGGAACCCACCACGATCTCCGGGCTGGCACCCCGGCGTTCTGATCATATTGTTCAGAATGCTAGCTTCTGGCGGCGTGACATCCCGCCTCCTCCATTCATGTCTATAGGAGGGGGCATGATGGTTATCACGCCCCCCTATAGACATGAATGGAGGGGGCGTGGCGTAATGTATTGACCACGGCCGCCTGAAGCCAGCGTTCTGAACATTATGATCTGAGCACCGGGGTGTCGGCTCGGAGATCACAGGAGTTCTGTCCACTGGGATCCTTTGGACAGGAGATATGTTGTCCAGGGGCAGAGTATGCCTGGTGATGGCAATTGGTCATTTGGCCACAGCCCAATTTTACTAAAAAAGGGGAACCCTAGGTGCAAGGTTAAATCATTTGTTACTATTCTGCAATGTATGGTGGTATTATTCAGGAATTTTACTGCAGAATTATGTAAGAACTTCATGGCAGGATTATGTGGACATTTTATGGGCGTGTTACCGTATATACTCGAGTATAAGCCGAGTTTTTCAGCACGATTTTTCGTGCTGAGAACACCTACTTCGGCTTATACTCGAGTGAACTCTCCGCCCTCAGTGGTCTTTAACCTGCGGACCTCCAGAAGTTTCAAAACTCCAACTCCCAGCAAGTGAGTTGTAGTTTTGAAACCTCTGGAGGTCCGCAGGTCGAAGACCACTGCGGCCTTCGACATCATCCGGCCACCCCCCCTCTCACCCCCTTTAGTTCTGTACTCACCTCCGCTCGGCGGGACGTTAGGGTGCGATGGTCCGGTGCTGCAGGACTGTCCAGTGGGGAGGTCGTCAGGTGGGATAGTGGTTCCGGGCTGCCCGGCCCCGGAATAGTCACGTTGCCTTGACGACGACGCAGAGGGACGTTCATTACCAACGTCCCTCTGTGTGGTCGTCAAGGCAAAACCTCTATTCCGGGCCTGAAGCGCGGAGAAGAGGTGAAGAGGTGAAGATGGACAGCCCGGAACCACTATCCCACCGGACGACCTCCCCACCGGACAGTCCTGCAGCACCGTACCAGCGCACCCTAACGTCCCGCCGAGCGGAGGTGAGTACAGAACTAAAGGGGGTGAGAGGGGGGGGGCTGGAGGATGTCGAAGGCCGCAGTGGTCTTCAACCTGCGGACCTCCAGAGGTTTCAAAACTACAACTCCCAGCAAGCCCGGACAGCCGATGGCTGCCCGGGCTTGCTGGGAGTTGTAGTTTTGAAACATCTGGAGGTGCGCAGGTTGAAGACCACTGTATCAGACATTGACAAGTGGTGATGATGAAAGTGGGGACATGTGGTCATGATGACAAGGGGATGATGAAGGGGGGGGTGTGGGATGATGACAAGGGGATGATGAAGGGGGATGTGGGATGATAACAAGGGGATGATTAAGGGGGTGTGTGGGATGATGACAGGGGGATGATGAAGGGGGGGTGGGATGATGACAATGGGATGATGAAGGGGGTGGGGATGATGACAAAGGGATGATGAAGGGGGTGTGTGGGATGATGACAAGGGGATGATGAAGGGGGGGTGGGATGATGACAAGGGGATGATGAAGGGGGGGTGTGGGATGATGACAAGGGGATGATGAAGGGGGTGTGTGTGGGATGATGACAAGGGGATGATGAAGGGTGGGTGTGGGATGATGACAAGGGGATGATGACAGGCGGTGATGATGAAGGGGGGATGATGACAGGTGGTGATGATGAAGGGGGATGATGACAGGGTGATGATGATGAGGGTGTTAATGACGGGGGTCTGGATGATTACATGGGGGGATGATGTATTTCCCACCCTAGGCTTATACTCGAGTCAATAACTTTTCCTGGGATTTTGGGGTGAAATTAGGGGCCTCGGCTTATATTCGGGTCAGCTTATACTCGAGTATATACGGTACTTGCTTATTACATATTATTTGGAGTACAGTGATCCCTCAACTTACAATGGCCTCAACATACAATAGTTTCCACATACAATAGTCTTTTCTGGACCATTGTAACTTGAAACCAGACACAACTTACAATGATACAGACAGTCCAGATCTGTGAAACGTGTCAATGGCCGGAAGAACGGAGCAATCAGAATGGACATTTACTGGTAAAACCCCTGTATTACTGAAGTGTTTGCACTGAATTCCTGTCTGGTAGCGCCCCCTACAGTACAGGGAGGTATTACATGTTCTGTACTCTTTACCTGTACCAGGGTTAGCTGCTCTTTTTTGACACCAGATGAAGGCGGCTCCATGTTGATTTTTTAGGAAATTGCGTGTTCTGTACAGGACCCTGAAGAAGCTCCTGTCCTCTACATAGACAGTGATTACAGCTCCCAGCAGATCTTTATTACTTTTATATGAAAGGACTTTATTTATCTATATAGATTATCTACTTATTTTTGTTTAATCCTCACTATTTTTGGATGACATTTTGGTGGCTTCAGAACCAATTACCAAATTTCCATAGAGTTATGGTCTCAACATACAATGGTTTCAACATACAATGGTCGTCCTGGAACCAATTCATATTTTAACTTGAGGGACCACTGTATATGGTGGTATTATTTGAATGGTACTTTGAGGTATTATTTTGGCACTTTATGGCAGTTTGTCAACATTGAGTATTATGTATACAAAAAATATGCCTGCTCAAATATGCGACCCTACGCTTGATATGATATCATACAAAAAAGACAAGGCATATGCAGATCAAGATAGCCACGAAGGAGAGGACGGCACACATCAGAAAGGCGGTGAACCAAATTTCCTTTATTCAGAGCAAAGTGTCACAACGTGCAGGTTAAAAGCTCGTACGCCAGCAGGAGGTTATAGCCATTTCACGCCTACACAGCGTTTCTTCAGACCACTCCTACCTCATCTGTCAGGGCGGATATGTCCTCACAAACCCGTGACGTAGGTGAGGTGAGGTGTTTACAAAGACAGTGATTTAAAAACAATTTAAAAACACAAATATCTTAATAGTAAACTATTATTGCTACATGTTACTAACAAACAGGAGTAGTAAAGTCATATAATGTCTACAAAAGAGTACGCTTAAATGAATACACTTAAGTCTAACCTGTCATTCATTCCTAGTCCCCCTCTGCATTGGTACGCAGGATCCACCTAGCCTCCCGCTGTAATAGATATTTTCTTCTTTCAATCCCCTCTACTGCTTTCACCCGTTCTATGCCCAAAAAAATGCAGGCATCTTGGATCACCGTTATGTGTATCCCAAACATGATTAATTAACCGGGGAGAGCCTTTACGGGTTTCTAATGAATGTACATGTTCCCTGAACCGTATGTTCAGGGGGAGAATAGTACATCCTATATAAAATCTGTGGCGCTGGCATTTGATGCCATATACCACATAGGATGTTCTACAACAGATGGGGTCTTTAAATTTAACTGTTTCACCTCCTAACACCATGTGTTTATCGGTGCAGATAAAATTACACCAATTACATGTGCCACAGCGATGGTTGCCATGGGAGATGGAAATAGGTAGCCAGTTTTTTTCTTCGTTTTTCTCCATAAATTTGTTTTTGACTAGGACGTCCCTGAGGTTTTTTCCTCTCTTAAATGTGATCAAAGGCCTATTTTTAGTAAGTGGAGCTAAATCAGAATCTCCCTGCAGCAGAAACCAATTGTTCAGAATTGATTTTTTAATCTCTACTGCCACAGGGCTAAACTGAAAAGCAAAAGAGAATCTGTTATCGTCACTGTTACACCGAGCACTTGGGGTCCCTGCTCCTCCCCGGAGCGCTTGCGGCGTTCTCCTCTCTGCAGTGCCCCGGTCAGACCGGCTGACCGGGAGCGCTGCACTGACACTGCCGACGGGGATGCGATTCGAATAGTGGGACGCGCCCGCTCGCGGATCGCATCCCAATCCACTTACCTGTCCCGGTCCCCGGCTGTCACGTCCTGTCGTGCGCGGCTCCGCTCTCTAGGGCGCGCGCGCGCCAGCTCTCTAAGATTTAAAGGGCCAGTGCACCACTAATTGGTGCCTGGCCCAATCAGTGTAATTAGCTTCCACCTGCTCCACGCCTTTATAACCTCACTTCCCCTTCACTGCTTTGCCGGATCTTGTTGCCATTGTGCCAGTGAAAGCGTTTCCTGTGATTGCCATACCAGTGTTTCCAGACCTTCTGCCGTTACCATTGACTACGAACCTTGCCGCCTGCCCTGACCTTCTGCTACGTCTGACCTCACCTCTGTCTAGTCCTTCTGTCCCACGTCTTCTCAGCAGTCAGCGAGGTTGAGCCGTTACCGGTGGATACGACCTGGTTGCTACCGCCGCAGCAAGACCATCCCGCTTTGCGGAGGGCTCTGGTGAATACCAGTAGCAACTTAGACCCGGTCCACCGGTACGGTCCACGCTAATCCCTCGCTGACACAGAGGATCCACATCCAGCCTGTCGAATCCTAACAGTCACTGGGCTCATGCAAAGCTTGATTGTTGGGTATCTGAGTACCCACATTATCTACTCTTCTTCCGTACCTTGTTCTCTTCTTCCACAGGAGGAAGGGAACCCCCACGTGACAGTTTCTCAGCTTTTTTCATTGCGGCATCTAATACGGATACAGGATAACCGCGATTTAATAAACGTTGTTTTAATTTAGCCGCTTGAATGGAATAATCTTCTGGTTCACTGTTAATGTGTTTCAACCTTAGAAACTGTCCATAGGGAACTGCCCTTTTGGTGTGCTCTGGATGATAACTTCGGAAGTGTAGGAGGGAGTTGCAAGCTGTAGGCTTGCGGTACCCAACTGTGGTTAATTTTCCGTTCTTAAACTTAATGAGAACATCTAAAAATTCCTACTCGCTGCCCCCTATTTTGTATGTGAACTTAAGGTTCATATTGTTCATCGTGTTAAGGGCGGAAACGAAGTCCACAAAGGTGGACTCTGTGTCCGTCCACACAATGAACACGTCATCCACAAACCTTCTATAACAATGCACGAACTTGAGAAAAGGATTGGAATTGGAGAAAACTTAAGTTTTTTCAAATAGAGCCACATAGAGGTTGGCCAGGGTACACGCGGCAAGTGTACCCATGGCCACACCTCCAGTCTGGGCATACCAGGTGTCACCGAATGTAAAAATGTTCCCTGACAGAATTAAATGTAACGCATCTCAAATGAAATCGATGTACTGAGGGCTTCTGTTAGTGCAAGTAAGCAAATCTCTAATTAATGAAATACCCAGACCCTGGGGAATACTGGTATACAAACTCTCGATGTCAATGGACACCAAGAGGCAGTGCTCCGGCCATACTGTATTCTCCAGGGTCTGAAGGAACTCATTGGTATCCTTCACCAATGCCGGTATGTCCAGCAGAAGGGGGTGTAATAACCAGTCGATAAACTTTGACAAGGGTTCAGTTAGAGAGCCCACCCCGGAGACGATGGGTCTCCCAGGTGGGTTCTCAACTGTCTTGTGCACTTTCGGAAGAAAGTACCAGTGTGCTGGTCGTGGGTGTAACTGAAAAAGTTTTTCTGCGTTTTTTTTCGAAAGCACCCCCTTTTCAGTATAGATTCTCAAAAATGATTGTAATCTAGCTGCAAGCTTGGTCATGGGATTGTTGGATAGTTTACAGTAGAACCTATTATCTTCCAACTGTCTCATGGCTTCCCTCTGGTAATAGTCACTTATAAGTAAAACTATACCCCCCCCCCTTATCAGATTTCCTGACTATAATGTCCTCCCTCTTTTTCAATTCCTCAATTGCTCTCCATTCATTATTTGTAAAGTTATTACTGTCTGTGGGATATCGCAAAGCGCGCATATCCTCTAACACTCTTTTGTGGGATAAATCCAGACAGTTACCCATTTCAATGGGAGGGCAAAAAGAGGACTTGAGGCCACCCAAAAATTCTGGGACACAGATGGTATCACTAGGGGAGGGCAACTGGGGGGTAACATCATTCTCAGAGAGGAGATCAACCAATGTGTCCAAACAATCTAATTCTGCCTGGGGTGCTTCTTTGAGTACGCTGAAACCTAATGGGCCCACTGATATAGGTATTTCTCCTTCAGTTTGCATGCACACAGAAGTTTTATTACTAAAAAAAACTTTTTTAAGTTCAATTTGCGAATGCTGCGGAACAAATCAATTTCAAACTCCACACGGTCAAAGTCCTGTAGAATGCAATAGTTAAGTCCTTTTAACAAGGCAGTTCTCAAATCGGCAGTAATAGTCAGGTCGGTGAGATTGACAATAGACAGTTCGTTGTCATTACTAGTTGGTATACAGTCAGCAGTTATCTCCAAGACACTGACTTCCTTTTGTACCCTCTGTTTCTGCCTTGTGTGCCCCCTCCTCGTCCTCCTCCTAAAGGGGGCTCCACCGCAGAATTGCTGTTATGTGGCCCATCGTTAGATGCAGCATTAGGCGGTTGAGAGCTAGGAGTGACGATCCTATCCTCTGACCCGCTCGATTCCGAGTCAGTAGTCCAATAATCGGTTCGTCTAAAACGCCTCCTGTTATTTTTACCAGCCTTAGATTTCGTTGTGCCAGCAAAAGAGAAGACTTTATATGTTTCAAAGTCCAATTTGTCCCTTAAAAACTTGTCTCTTTTGATTTCCTTAATTGTTGACTGTAAAGAGACAAGTTTTCGTTCTATTTTCTTTTGCAATGCACCATATTGGGCCTCAGGGATCCGAGTCTGCAATTCGGCTTTAACATTATTAATTTCTCTTATGGTAGAGGCATATTCAATTTCATGTCTTGAAATGACCAATCGCATCATTTCCATGGAATAGCGTAGATGAACAGCCTCCCACTGTGAAACAAATGCAGCATCATCGGTGTATTGAGAGGGCTCTTTAAAATTTCTAAGCCCTCTCGGGACCCGGTTGCAAGACCCGTATGATTTTAATGACTGTAAAGTCCAAAACAAGCAGATCAAGTACAAGTATTAATCATTTTATTAAATATAACTCAATTAACATACATTTAAAAACAAAATAAAATAAAAATACAATCATCAGAAAGTACGGACAGAGATGGGTCTGCACATGGGTCTTACCCTTGATAAGGTATAGGAAGATTACCCATATTTAGGAGTCTATCCATTGTGCTTATTGCATAAATGCAGAGCAGTAAATGCGGCAGGACCTCCGACACCCACCCAACATTGAGTATTATCAACAGCTGGGACTCATCGCTAATGATCACTGATTGCTGGCATTAACACTTTAGATGCCATAATCAAATTTATGGCATCTAATAGTGGTAAAATACTGGTGCTGGTCCTATAGGGGGCTGATCGGGACCTCCGCAGTGCAATCATGGGGCCCCGATCAGCTGGGATGACGTCTTGTGTCCCCTTATCCTCCTACATGCTTTCCAATGGTGTTCTGCTAATACAGTCTACTTTGGCAGGCTTATCAATGCTGTGCTATGGCATTAAGCAGTGTATGCAATCGAAATATTGCAGGCATTAGTCCCCTATGAGGACTAAAAAATAGTGATTAAGATAAAAGATTAAATCTCCACACTTTTTCCATTTTTAAAATAAAAACAAAAATTAACAAAGCCATATTGGTTATTACCACGTATAGAACTGTCCAAACTTTCTAAAATATAATGTTTATTGAAACCACACGGTGAATGGAGTAAACGTGAAAAATACCAAAGTTCAGAATTGGCTGATTTTGATCACTGCATATAGTAGAAATGCAATTAAAAAGTTCAATTAAAACAAAAATGCTATGGATAAAAACTACAGATGAGAATAAGACCTTATATATACATATATGTCACGATTCGGCTGGCTGGAGGTGGATCCTCTGTGCCAGAGAGGGATTGGCGTGGACCGTGTTGGTGGACCGGTTCTAAGTTGCTACTGGTATTCACCAGAGCCCGCCGCAAAGCGGGATGGTCTTGCAGCGGCGGTAGCAACCAGGTCGTATCCACTAGCAACGGCTCAACCTCTCTGACTGCTGAAGATAGGCGCAGTACAAGGGAGTAGACAAGAGCAAGGTCGGACGTAGCAGAAGGTCAGGGCAGGCAGCAAGGATCGTAGTCAGGGGCAACGGCAGGAGGTCTGGAACACAGGCTAGGAACACACAAGGAAACGCTTTCACTGGCACAATGGCAACAAGATCCGGCGAGGGAGTGCAGGGGAAGTGAGGTATAAGTAGGGAGTGCACAGGTGAGAATACTGATTAGGCCTGCTGCGCCAATCAGTGGCGCAGCGGCCCTTTAAATGGCAGAGACCCGGCGCGCGCGCGCCCTAAGGAGCGGGGCCGCGCGCGCCGGGACAACACAGACGGGGAACGGGTCAGGTACGGGAGCCGAGATGCGCATCGCGAGCGGGCGCGTCCCGCATCGCGAATCGCATCCCGGCTGGGAGTAATATCGCAGCGCACCCGGTCAGCAGGTCTGACCGGGGCGCTGCGAATGAGAGAACGCTGCGAGCGCTCCGGGGAGGAGCGGGGACCCGGAGCGCTCGGCGTAACAATATATATATATATATATATATATATATATATATATATATATATACATACATACTTGAAGAAAAGTCGGTGGCACTCCAAATCAGTGAAAAAAGTGATCTTTATTCACTCCCACATAGAGCTACGTTTCGGCAACCTCACGCTGCCATTCTCAAGGCTTGAGAATGGCAGCGTGAGGTTGTCGAAACGTAGCTCTATGTGAGAGTGAATAAACATCACTTTTTTCACTGATTTGGGGTGCCACCGACATTTCTTCAAGTATATACGTTGGGTCCCTCACCAGGATCAGCAGCGGAAGGCACCCGTGCATAATATACTAAGGAGTGCTACCATTTCTACTTCTACTTTATATATATATATATATATATATATATATATATATATATATATATACACACACACACATACATATTTCCGGTATACAGAAAAATAAAAAAGTTACAGGAGATAGAGAAAAGGAAAATTTTAAGTACCATATTTATCGACATATAACACGCACTTTTAAAACTTAAATTTACGGCAAAAATCCTACCTGCATGTTATATGCCGATAAATGTTCTGGTCACTGATTCAAAGAGGCCGCAGTGTCGGCTGCTTGTTAAAGATCAGCAGCCCGGGCGCGGCCACTTTAAAACAGTGACCAGCGGCAGCTCCTGTGGGCCTGGAAACCTCTGGATTTTATATTTTTTATTTATTCATTACCTGGCAGGCTCAGGTCAGGCATCAGGGACGCCACTCCTCATTCCCTGCAGCTGCCGTGGGTGACTGTTCTAAAGTGGCCGCGGCCAGTCTGCTGAACTATAACAAGCAGCCGGCACTGTGGCCACACTGACCAGCGGCGGCTCCAGGGAAGGAGGAGTGATGTCCCTGAGGAGTGATGTCCCTGATGCCGTGCCGAGGAGATGGCAGGAGACGTCACTCGTCTTCGACATACCTGCCACACAGCCTCGGAGCGCGGCCAAGTAATGGAGTGTAAAAAACATAAAAAGCATTGGTGGGTGGGTGGGGGGGGGGGGGTAATGAACAGGGGGAGATAACGAGCAGGGGAGGGATAATGAGCAGGGGGAATAATGAGCAGGGGGGGATAATGAGCAGGGGGGGGATAATGAGCAGGGAGGGAATAATAAGCAGGGGGGGGGAATAATGAGCAGGGGGGATAATGAGCAGGGGGGCTAATGAGCAGGGGGGATAATGAGCAGGGGGGGGTAATGAGCAGTGGGGGAATAATGAGCAGGGGGGAATAATGAGCAGGGGGGATAATGAGCAGGGGGGATAATGAGCAGGGGGGATAATGAGCAGGGGGGATAATGAGGCGGGGGGGATAATAAGCAGAGGGGGGGTAATGAGAAGGGGGAATATAATGAGCAGAGGGGGGATAATGAGCAGGGGGGAATAATGAGCAGGGGGAATAATGAGGGGGGGAATAATGAGGCAGGGGGAATCACAGGGGAAAGGATGCACACAGGGATCAGGGGGGCGGGGTGGGTAAATGTGGCACAGGGGCTCATAAAAGGGGATGAATGATGTGGCACTGTGGGGGGAGGGGACAAACTGAGGAGCAGGGAGAATCAAAGTTGGGGGGGATGATGAGGCAAATAGTTCAGAGCTTCCAAGTAATTTATTTTACATTTATTTATTTTTCCCTCAAATTTCCTTGTGAAAATGAAGATGCGTGTTATACGCCGATAAATACGTTATACTAATTTTCCTACAAACCTTCTCATTTTTTAAAAGTAGTAAAACAAAATAAAACCTATATAAATTGGGTATCATTGTAATCTTCTGGACCAACAGAATACAGATAAAATGTCATTATACTTGTAAGTGCACAGCGTGAAAACAAAACCCTCCAAAATGGCATTTTTAAATTTCGCCTTACAAAATGTTTAGGGGCTTTGCTGTAGATTTGGTGGTTAAATGAGTGATATCAGTGGAGTACCCCTTTAACATGACATGGACTTCTAATTCTACACCTTCTAATCTGCTTGTCGCCCACAGTATTCCATACAAAGCCAAGATTCACATGCAAAACCTGGAGGAAGAGAAGCGAGATGTGGAAGAACTCAATAGATGGAAACCGGCCCAGCGCTCCTTTCTCTTCGAATTCCCTGTAAATGGACAAAAATAAAAGTTGATACAAATGCAATTCCCAGCCATGTCCACCGTCTGCTTGCTAGAGATTATCCACCCATTATACCTGCATCCCATCGATCCAATCACATCCATTAAAGGTCAGGCTTATAAATTGTCGATAGAAAATGCATAATTTTTGTCTCTTTAGTTTTGGTTGGTCACATGATGCATCATTTCCAAGATGGGAGATGTCGAGTTGTTGTAGGTGACGCACAGGCAAATCCCCCATGAAGCTAGGGGTTGAAGTTGACTCACACTATTTTGCTATAGTGTCATGACTACCAGTGCTGGTGCTAGGATTTTTGCCGTCCCTTGACTCCGCCCATTGGCCCACCCTTTGACACGCCCCACCTTACTACTGGGGTGACACACTGTAACAAGCCCCCTCCTCATGTAATCACCTTATTACTGTGGTGACACACTGTAACAAACCTACTCCTCATGTAATCTCCTTACTACTGGAGTGACACACTGTAACAAACCTCCTCCTCATGTAATCTCCTTACTACTGGGGTGACATACTGTAACAAACCTCCTCCTCATGTAATCACCTTACTACTGGGGTGACACACTGTAACAAACCTCCTCCTCATGTAATCTCCTTACTACTGGGGTGACACACTGTAACAAACCCCCTCCTCATGTAATCACCTTACTACTGGGGTGTCACACTGTAACAAACCTCCTCCTCATGTAATCTCCTTACTACTGGGATGACACACTGTAACAAACCTCCTCCTCATGTAATCTCATTACTACTGGGGTGACACACTGTAACAAACCTCCTCCTCATGTAATCTCCTTACTACTGGGGTGACACACTGTAACAAACCTCCTCCTCATGTAATCTCCTTACTACTGGGGTGACACACTGTAACAAACCTCCTCCTCATGTAATCTCCTTACTACTGGGGTGACACACTGTAATAAACCTCTTCCTCATGTAATCTCCTTACTACTGGGGTGACACACTGTAACAAACTTCCTCCTCATGCAATCATCTTACTACTGGGGTGACACACTGTAAGAAACCCCTCCTTCTTATGTAATATCCTTACTATTGGGGTGACACACTGTAACAAACTTCCTCCTCATGCAATTACCTTACTACTAATTAGGTGACACAGATCAGAGGAAGAGTTATGGTTGTGCTGCTGGCTGAGCGAGTGGTTCAGATAGTGGCTGTCTAACTTTTTTGTGGTGGACAGAGCGGCGCCCCCATTAAGAGGGCGCTCTAGGCGGCTGCCAATTTTGCCTATAGGCAGAGCCCGCCCTGTTGACTACAGATGTGTCCACCCTTACATTGCCACAAATGTAACATTTCTCAAGATACGGCTGCAAATCACATTTCAACCACTAGGTGAAAACATGTAGCTTAAACAACAACTAACAGAGTATAACGAATCATGTGTTTTTGGTTTTGAGGATGAGCAAAAAATGATGATCTGCATTGTGCTTAGTAAAGGTCAGAGAAAATGGTGCATGGCATCTCTATTTAGTGTTTTTTGAATCCCTATGGGACCAAAGGGGTAATGTTTCTACTTGAGAAGAGTGTCATAAAGACATTTGGAGGCTTGTAGGCCATCCGTGCTCCAATGGGAATTCTGGGAAGAAAGCATATGCACAACAGCTCTCTCAGATGAGCACTCTTCCTTTCTGGAGAGATTTCTGGTTTGACATACATTCCCAGTCATGTTCTAAGACCCCTAGTTGGAGTGAAACAGCGACTTTAAGAAAAGCTACCAGGAAAAAATTGGTGTGGTGGGGATGCTTTACCTATCCCTGAGTCTTTGGGTCATGCTTAACCCCGTCAGATCCTGCAATAGGCCCCACCCAGTATAATAAGCAAATTAGGGAAAGCAAACATGAGATAAAATCTTTGCAACTCAATGATTTACACATCAATGCAACTAAAACTTCACTAGAATTAACCAATAAAAAATAAAATAAATAGCTGTGCAAAAGGTGAGAAAAATGGTGAAGAAGAGAAAGAATAAGAGATGGAAGCAAAAATAACAAAAGGGCAATTGTAGTTTTACACCAAGATTTATCTATAGCTACTTCCCACAGTACTGGGATACAAGCCGTTCCAGCGCTATTCAGATGCTTCAGCCATGATTTTTGATACCAATTCCCTGACTGTGAAATTGGTGGGATTTGCTTAAAAAAATTAGTCCAGTTAGATATTAGCTGCCAGGGAAGCAGCAGTGGTGACATCACCGTGCTCCGTAAGCTCTGCTCACACACCAAGCCTACAGCCCAAACGAGGAAGATGACGGGCCAATGGGTCTACGGAACCGGGATAGGTAAGTTTGCAATGTGTCACCCGCAATACACACCTGTACCAACAGGTTATTGTGGGTAAAACAGATGACAGTTTCCCTTTAAAGGGTTACTCCGTCCCTAGACATCTTATAAGATATCTGATAGCAGTGGTCCAGCCACTGGGGACCCCCGCGATTTCGGCTGCGGCTACCAGACATCCAATGCATGAAGAGTATTTCACTCTGTGCCGGATGACTGGTAATGCGGGGCGAAGGCTCGTGATGTCACAGTCACGCCCCACTCGTGATGTCATGGCCACACCCCCTCAATGCAAGTCTATGGAAGGGGGCGTGACGGCCATCACGCCCCCCCCCATAGACTTGCATTGATGGGACGCGGCCGTAATATCACGAGTGGGGCACGGCCGTGATGCCACGAGCCTCCAGTGCTGCACCCGATGCTCTAAAGGAACGCCGGGTGCAGCAGGGAGATCACGGAGGTCCCCAGCGATGGGACTCCCGCAATCTGACATATTAATGTAGATGTATAAGGTGGATTATCCCTTTAATATTACAATGAAAGGTCTTATTGGCTCCTAAAAAGAACACTGCTCTTGTCCATGGGTTTTGTCTAGTATAGCAGTTTAGTCTAATTCACTCGAATGAAGACGAGAGGCACTACCTGATATAGTCTATGGACAGATTTTGGGTTGTTTCCAGATAGAGACAGATCCCTTCCTCTGATCATGGACACTCACTTTAAAAAGCGTTTCCCGAGCTCCTTATAAAGTTGCAGCTCATAAATGAAAGTTCTATCTGGAGACAATGGTTGAGCAAATAATCTCTCAATTGAACTCCATCCCAGTCCTTGTTTTATAAAGCTGCGCCTTTTTATGTAACTGGCTTATAAATTCACGCACATAATCGCCCGAGGTTCTTATAAGTTTTCATCAAAGCAAAAAATTACTCAAGAAATAAACCTATTGGAAATTGGTAAAATAATACACAGAAATCCCCTCGGTCGTAGACGGTTCAGTCAGAGTTAAATGAATCTGATGAAGATTGGAAGGTACACGTATCCGCGGTAAATTCAATATTGTTGCCTCGGGGAAGAACACCCTCCTCTCACCCATGTAAGTGAAGGTAGCAAAAATTCAATATGTGTCTGGGTTATGGTTTTATTAAGGTGAAACCGAAACACTGCAAGCAAGCAGAATTCAATGACGGGCGGTACATGAGCTTGCGGAGAATATGTAGTAAAGTTTATTGCTTTTTCTCATTTGCTTCAATAAATGAGTCCCGTTTGTGTTTGACAAAATACATCTAACAGTACGAAACTTTAGGGCCCATACATACCGTAAAGACGCAGGCCTATATGGTGGCACAGAGTCCTTAAAGGGGTACTCTGCCCCTGAACATCTTATCCCATATCAATGTCTGATCGCGGGGGGTCTGGATGCCTGTGGTCATGACATCACACTCCATTCATGTCTATGGGAGGGGGCGTGATGGCTGCGGTCGCTCGTCATGCCCTCTCCAATAGACATGACTGGAGCGGGTGTGGTGTGATGTCAAAACCACGTGTGCCTAAACCCAGAGTTCTAAACAAAAAAGTTCAGAATGCCAGGGTGCCGCCGGGAGATCATGGGGGGTCCCAGCGGCTTGACCCCCCCACGATTAGACATTAAGATGTCCCGGAGCAGGGTACCCCTTTAAGCCAAATTCCAATTTGTCAAGTAAAATAATGTAAACAAAAATAAAGATAAACGTATGTGGTATTGCCGTATGCGGAAATATCAAAACTATGAAAGTAAAATGCTAGAAAAACTGCATAGTGAATGGCGTAAAAACATTTGTAAAAAATACTAATGTCCTCAAATGCATTTTTTAGTCAATTCGTGCCAAAAAAATAAAAAAGCTGGAAAGTCCCATCAAAACAAAATTGGTAAAAATAGAAACTAAAGATCATGGCACAAGTGAGTCCTCACACAGCTCCATGTATGGAAAAAGAGAAGAGTTATGGAGGTCAGAAGAGGACGATTTTTAAACATACTCATTTTCTTACAAAAAGTTATAATTTTTAAAAAGTAGTTAAAAAATGTTTCTAACCTGGGTATCATTGAAATCGTATGGACCTACAGAAGAAAGATAATGTGTCATCTTAACCATAAATTGTACTGCTAAAAAAAAAAAAAATTCCAATAGGTCAAAAAATTAAATAAGCAATGCCATTACAATGTACAATAGATTATGCATCTGTTTTCGGAATGCAAAAAAAAGGTCCCTTTCTAAACTGTTTTCATTAATAAATGTCCATCCATTTTTAGATAAATCCATCATGGAGCTGCGTTTATTTCCTCCTATGTACAGTCTGAGTGAGCTGTCCTCCATGTATGCTCTCCTAACTCTCCACACTATAGTTTGCAATATATGTGTAGAGTGGAGAAGTGGGAGTGGGACACTTTATAGTGCTTTCGTAAACCTCCATAATAGCATTGTAGCTTCTATAGTATCATTTGTAATACACAGTTAATTAAAGGATCATTTAGGTTGTCTTATCATTAGGGATGAGCTAATCGAATCTGATGAATCTGAATTTGTTACAAATTTAAGGAAAAATTTGCTTTGCAACAAATATCACCGCGATTCGATTGCACGAATCGCTTCATTAAACTCCATTTAGTGCAATCCAGGGCATCTAAGATGGTGGCTCCAGGTGTCAGGACATGGGGAAAGGAACACTGGGAAGACGGGTAGGCGGGATGACCATGAATCGCATGCAGCCTATTAGCAGCCAGCCACCCCTGTGATGTCACAGCCCTATGTAATCTGCAGCCATCTTGCAGCCAGTCAATCAGCGTTTTATTGCAGAGAGAGAGGGACAGAGAGCAGTGTGTGTTGCACACGGCAGCGATTCACCTCAAGCCCAAATCCAGCCTAAAAGCACTGATAGGGAAGGGAGAGAGATTGAGAGAGAGAGTGCAATTTTGGGTGTACTACACAGCGACTGTGTGTTACAGCACTGGTATGTACAACAACTGAAAGGCTAATAGTAGTCAACCAGTTAGAGTGAGCAGAGCACTAAAAGCCATAATCACCTGTTATTAGTGCCTAATACAGGTTGCGTAGCGGAGCATATTGTCCTCCATTAAGTGTAACCTGTGCATACATAGGTGGTGTAACATTTTGTTGCTGTTAAAGTCTAGTGAAGTCTAGTAAAGTGTAGTGGAGTGTATTGTACTCCCCTCATAAGTGCATACCAGGTACTTACATCTACGTGGTGTACCATTTGGTTCCTGTTATAGTCTTAAGGGCCTAGTTACTGTGAAATGCCAGCCAAAAGTACACACCTGCTGATGTTGTAGACAAATACTGTTTTAAGTGTAGTGGAGGGTATTGTACTCCCTTAATAAGTGCATAACAGTATGCTGTGGGTTCTGCACCACTATTTAGTGAGGACGATCTACTAGAGGACTGTCAGCAGCTACTGCCCAGCCAAGAAGTGGAGGAGACATCCATCACTTCCTCTGTTAGGAGGGCAAGTAGAGATGAGGGTCCCAATGTTGGCACCACAGCCCTGCGTCAACATATGCAGTGTCATCATAAAGCGGCCTGGGAGAACTGAGGCTCCAATGCGGTTGTCCAGCCTGCTGCATTACCCAGTGGCATGCCGCTCCCTGTTTCAGCCAGCCAAGGCTTCACCACCTCAGCCAAAGGTAGCTGTCTGTCATACCCATCTTCTGTTGCTCCAGATGCTCCTGCTCCTCCTACTTTTAGTTAGTCATTCCACCAGCAATCCATCGGCGAAGCCATGTCCAAGAGACAAAAGTATGTGCCCACTCATCCAACAGCTCAGAAGTTGAATGTGCTCCTGTCCAAGTTGCTGGTGCTGCAATTCCTTCCTTTTCAAGAGGTGGACTCAGCACCTTTCAGAGAACTGATAGCTTGTGGCGAGCTGAGGTGGAGAGTCCCAAGCCGTCATTTCTTTGCGAAATATAAAGCCCTGCACAATTTTGTTGAACATAAGATGGGCCAGTACTTGAGCCTGTCGGAGTGTACCAAAGTGCACTGCAGTGCCAACATGTGGAGCTGTAACTACGGTCAGGGAAAATACATGTGCTTTACGGCCCACTGGATAAATGTGGTTTCTGCACAGCCACAACGTCAACCTGGACAGGTCACGCCGCTTCCGCCTCCATGCTCTCAGGCCGATGGTCCTGTGACAGTGTGACTCCGCCTCCTCATCCTCCACCGTGTCCTCAGCCTCCACTGCATGGACAAGTTCTGCCTTGGTGAACGGAGTCATACAGGGGAGGAACTGCTAAAAGTCATTCATCAAGAAATCGAATCATGGCTTACTCCACGAAAACTGGAAATGGGAACCGTGGTGACCGATCAACGGGAAGAATATCTTGTCTGCACTGTGACAAGGAAGCCTGAGCCATGCACGCTGCATGGCACACGTGTTTAATCTGGTTGACATCTGCAAGACATCCTAACAATGGGAAGAAATCTTTGCATGCACTTCAGCCACTCGTACACCGCAAGGCACACCTTCCTGGAACTGCAGCGTCAGAACGGTATCCCACAACATAGTCTTATTTGCGACATTTCCACACATTGGAATTCCACCCTCCATATGTTGGACAGACTATACAGAGAAAAGCCATCACCGATTTCTTGATGATCCAAGCGGATAGGGGGACTCACCTATGTAACTTCAATGTCAACCAGTGGCAGCTCAAACGTGACACCTGCCGTTTGCTCAAGCCCTTTGAGGAAGCCACATTATTAGTAAATCGCCAGGATTATAAGATGAACAGCGTCATTCCACTGCTTCGTTTACTACTACACGACGGCTGGTCAGAGCACTGGAGACTAGGCACCTACATCTCACGGCCACATGAGCCCTGTGGGGGCTGAACTGGAAGAGGAGGGGGATGGAGAAAGTGGAGCACAGTTTAGGTTTTGCGAAATGGGCAGTTTTTATAGTCATCTGACAGGAGGAGCAGGAGCAGCAAGAGGAGCTAGAAGGTTATGAGGAAGACGAGACAGAGGACCAAGACACACCATGGCAGTATGTAATGGAGATAGAGGCAAGTAGTCCCTCCGAGTCACTTGCACAAATGGCACAATGCATGCTTACTTGCTTGCGTAGTGACCGTCGAATTGTCACCATTCGGCACAAAATGGGGGCCTTTTTTATACCCACTGAGAGGGGGGACATACTGACCTACTACAGAGACAGTAATCAGAAATGCAAAATATTTTCTTTTTTTTTTCAACTGTAATTTTTATTAAAGATTTTCACATAAAAAATAGAAAGTTAGTAAAACACATTCAAAGCATACTCTGGGGCAATGCCCAGAGCGATCACATCAGGGCAAATGACAAGTTAAGATAGAGACCAGAGCATTCAGAAACAGTTGAAGTCCAATACAACTAGCCCCAATCCCAGATAACCCATAAAGACAGTAGTGAATAAACATAGGTTTATAGCCAAATACTCAAAGAGAGAACTAAGACTCTACAACACGAAGACAAAGAGAGAAGACAGAAACAAAGACAAAAAGGAGACAAGGACAACAGAACCTCGAACAAACAACAACAAACAAACAAACAGAAAGGGGGGGGGGAGGGGGAACAAGGAGGGAGGGGAAAGAGGGGGGGGGGGGGAAAGGAGGATGTCAGTGCCGCCTCAGGGAGGTTGCCTGTCAGAGAAACGGTCCCATGGTTCCCAAACTGAAAGGAAGGCAGGGATAGTATTATTCAAAGAGGCAGTGAGGTATTCTAAAGAGCGTATATCACGTATTCGGGAGAGTAGGTCCGATTCAGAGGGAGGAAGAGTCCTCTTCCAGCATTTAGCAACAAGTGTCTTAGCTGCCAAGAACATATGCATAGCCAGTTTAAACAGTTTCTTGGGCAGAGCAGAGTGTGAAAGGTGCAAGAGGTAGACCTGAGGGTCAGGAGGGACCGAGACTCCAAGAACATCTGATACCAAACGACTCACTAACTCCCAGTACCCCGTGATAAGAGGGCAGGACCAGAAAACATGAAACAGAGAGCCCAAACCCACCCCACAACGCCAGCACTGGGGGGGATATCGGGATTCAGCCTATTCAATAACTCTGGAGTATGGTACCAACCCATAAGTAATTTGTATTGAGTCTCCTTATAAGCCGTACATATAGATGCCCTAGAGGCCCGCTCCCATATTATCTTCCATTGAGGGAGAGTGATAGTAGTATTAAGTGCCTCCTCCCAGCGAGACATATAGCGATGAGATACCAGGACTCCCTCCTGAGGTTGGATTAGCAAGGAATAAATATCGGAGAGAAGCCCCCTCGCCTGAGGTCCACCACGACACAGCCGTTCAAACCCCGTAGGGGAAGACACCACTAGCGCACCCAGCGTAGAGGACATAAAGTGTTGTAGCTGTGAATAATGAAAACGCTCAGACGAGGGGAGATCCCAACGAGACTGTAACTGAGAGAAGGGCAAGAGGGTACGCATCAAAGGATCAACTACATCCGCCCAGCAAAAAAGGCCTCTAGACCCCCATTCCCTTACCATAAGAGAGGTCCGGCCAGGGGGAAAACTAGGATGATAAAGGAAAGATTGAAGAGGGGAAGAGGGAGACAGTAATTTAAATTTGACTGAACAGTAATTCCACACATATTTGGAAAATGCCATAGGACCCAGGAGAGGGGAGAGAGTAGGAGCAGAGGCAGGAAGAGTCCAGAGGAGAGCGTTAGGGTGGATAGGCGCTAACCACAGCTTCTCTATTTCCATCCAGCGGCTGTAGGCATGATAGGTGGACCACGCCGCGAGATGGCGCAAATGGGCAGCCCAGTAATACTTCACTACATCCGGGACCGCCAGACCCCCAAACGCCCGCCCAGCCAACATCACGGACATCGGTAGCCGATGCCTTTTACCGTCCCAAATGAACCGAAAAATAGCCACCTGTAGGGAGCGCAGGGCCGACAGCGGGACCCGAACTGGCAGGGTTTCAAAAAAGTAGAGGAGTTTCGGAAGGACAGTCATTTTCACCGCAGCAATGCGGCCAAAAAAAGAAATATATTGCGAGCGCCATTTTTCCATAAGGGCACGGAGATCCCTGAATAGGGGGAGATAGTTGGTAGAGTATAGTGAGGAATAGTGGGAGGAGATCCAGACCCCAAGGTATTTAATAGCAGAAGGAGACCACCGAAAAGAAAAGTTAGAGCGTAAAAGAGTAGAAAGATGAGGGGGAAGGTTAAGAGGAAGAGCCTCTGACTTAGAAAGATTTACCTTGTAGCCAGAAACCACCCCATAGTCATGCAGGACCCTATAGAGAGAAGGAAGAGACAGTAGAGGTCGAGAAAGCGTAAGAAGGACATCATCAGCAAATAAACAAACCTTGAACTCCCTATCATGCAAGGAAATACCAGTTATGTCCGGATCGCCCCTGATCATGGCAGCCAAAGGCTCAATACAGAGTGCAAAGATCAGCGGGGATAACGGGCAACCCTGACGAGTCCCATTAAACAAAGAAAAAGTAGGAGATGGCGAGTGAGGAAGTTTAAGTGAAGCTGTAGGGGAGGAGTAGAGACCCCGCAGTGCAGTCAAAAACTTCCCCGAAATCCCAAATTTCTGTAAGGTAGCAAAAAGGAACGGCCACCCAAGCCTATCAAAAGCTTTCTCAGCATCAAGACTAAGAATTAATGCCTGTTCAGATCTCCGATTGATCAAATCAATCAGGTCCACTACCCTCCTAGTGTTGTCTCCACCCTGGCGACAAGGGATAAATCCAACCTGGTCCTTATGAACAAGGGCCGGGAGGAAGGAGCATAGTCTAACTGCCAAAACCTTGGAAAAAAGCTTAAGGTCAGAGTTAAGGAGGGCAATGGGCCGGTAACTCGAACAATCGTGAGGATCCTTACCAGGCTTGGGTATGAGGGTGATAAGGGAGTGCAAGAAAGACTGCGGGATCGTTTCTCCGTCTAGAAAGGAATTGAAAAGGGGGACAAGTTTAGGCACTAACAAAGATGAAAATGTTTTATAGTACAGGTAAGGGAAGCCATCCGGCCCAGGGGAGCGACCAGAGGGGAGAGATTTAAGGACCTCAGAGATCTCCTCTCCAGTAATAGGAGCATTAAGAGCATCCCGGTCTGTCCCTGAAAGAGAGGGCAAACCACATTGAGAAAGATAGGCATCTAGGGCCGCCACTCTCTCCCCCTGGTCGGATGGCAACTGGGAAGGAAGTGAGTAAAGATTAGTGTAATAGTCAACAAACAGACGAGAGATATCAGCAGGGTGGTAATGAAGCACCCCAGCAGGGTCCTTCAAAGCTGAGGGGGATTGAGCAGCAGCCCGGTCACGCAACCGTCTCGCCAGCATAGTGTGGGCCTTGTTACCCTTCTCATAGAAACGCTGCCTAGCATAAAGCAATTGCCTCTCAACTTTATGGAGAGCCAGGTCGCTTAAGCGTGCCCGAGCCGCCACCAAGCTCCTCAGGGTCGAAACAGAAGGAGAACACAACAAGAGAGCCTCCAGTCGAGCAATTTCCATACGAAGTTCCCGAGATCGATTCAGAGCGCTCCGCTTGAGACCGGCGCCCAGAGCAATGCAATGGCCCCGGATCACCGATTTGTGAGCTTCCCAAAGGATAGCCTGAGAGGATACAGAGCCATCATTAGTGATAAAGTAGTCGGAAATACACTGCTGAATCGATTCACGGGAAGGTAAGGTCTTAAGAAGAGAGTCGTTCATCCTCCAATGACAGGATCTCAGAGAGGAAGGGGTAGAAGAAAAAGAGAGAAGAACTGGACAGTGGTCAGACCAGGAGATAGGGTCTAGAGAAGTATCAGAGAGCATGCGCACCATAGGGAGATTCCCAAAAAAATAATCGATACGAGTATGCAATTTGTGGGGATGTGAGTAAAAACTAAAAGAGCGCTCCGTCGGATGGCCAATCCGCCACAAATCGTAGAGCGAGGAGTTACGTATGAGACGTCGAAAAAGCGAAGCCAGGCGCAGCTGTGCAGGCGCAGGGGGAGCACTAGTAACAGAATGGCGGTCCAAGGATGGGGAAAAAATGAGGTTGAAGTCACCGCCCACTAACCATGCAGATGGGGGATACCTCTGGAGTTTAGCAAAAACCCTACGCAGGAAAGGGATTTGCGAAGTGTTAGGCGCATAGACATTACAGAGCAAAAGGGGGACCCCTCCCAGCGTACCCTCCAAAATTACGTATCGTCCCATAGGGTCAGAGAGAGAGGAAGAAACTTGAAGCGAGCAGGACCTAGAGACCAGAATAGCCACCCCCGCTGTTTTCCTACTTGTGGTAGCTGAGTAAGACTGGGGGAATAGGTGTTGAAGAAATTGGAAAGACCCAGAATGGTCGAAGTGCGTCTCCTGAAGGAAAACTATATCAGCATGTAAACCAACCAACTCCCTTTGAAGTAGGCGTCGCTTAGTGGGGGAATTAAGCCCCTTAACATTCAGGGAGACACACCTGACCATGGCGGGTGAGTGAAGAGAAAGAAACAGCCATAAAGAAGCATACTCACAAGGACAACCTGGTAGGATACACCGGGCAGCACCAAAACCTCAATGGGGACTGGAAAAGAGCAGGGACCAGCAACTGTACGGACAGGAGAAGGGAATCTAAGGCGGGAGAAAAAAAGGGGAAAGGGACAAACAAGACAACAGAAGACCAACAGAAAACAACACCAAATCAAGAGAAAACACAAAGACAAACAAAACGACGAAAGACCAAACAGATACCAGAGAAACAAACAAACAAATAAAGTACAACAGATAATAGTAAAATAAACCATTGACCAGGAAGCCAATGCGGAGGCCAGGACCATCAATGTGGACCATGAACCAAAGCATGAGCGATCCATAACTATGGCCTCAGGAGGGGAAATGGAAGGAGCCAACTGGAGAACCACCACCAAAAAGGTGGGTGCCCAACCCTGAGGCCATCGCAGAAAAAACACATATGAATAAGAACCACAGGTGACCAAAAAATGCAACTGTACTATAATGATGGGGATAATATAATTCTAGAACAAATGCAACCGCTCGGAGGGGATAATCTCCGTCAATCAGGGGACTGACAGAGTCCAGCAGGAACCCCCAAGCAAGAAGTATTGAGGAAAAAATACAACGTCCCAGTCAGAAACTCAGGGGGGAGCCCGAGCCGGGGCCCCCAGGGCGGGTGGTGAAGACTTCCGCTGAGAACCAGACCGGCGAGCTCGGACTGGTTGCCACACAGGAGGCAAAGGTGGAGGGGGAGACATCAGGTCCCAATCTTCCAACTGAGGCACAGGCAATTCCAAGGTGGAGCAGAAGGCTTGAAGGTCAGAAAAGGAACGTAAAACAGCGGAGCGTCCATCTCTGCGGGCATGGAGCCCAAATGGAAAATTCCACCTATACGGCACCTGATGAGAGCGTAGGACCTCCAGGAGGGGTTGGAGCAGTCGTCGCTTCCTGAGGGTTAACCAGGACAAGTCCTGAAAAAGTTGAAGAGGAGCCCCATTGAAGTCAAAATGTCTCAGGGACCTAGCCTTAGCCATTATAGCTTCTTTAACTTGGAAATCATGTACACAGCAAATAACATCTCGTGGAGCGCCCGAGGCAGATTTAGGACGAAGCGCCCTGTGAGCTCTGTCCAGTTTGATCCTATGGGAGGGGGGTTCGCCAAGTATCAGGTTAAAAATGGTTTCCAAGGTGGCAAAAAGGTCCTCCTCACGTGCAGCTTCCGGCAGCCCTCGCACCCTAATGTTGTTACGCCTCCCTCTATTGTCCAGATCCTCAACATGGGCATGGAGATCCCCAAGGAAGTCCTTCTGAGAAGCAATGGTAGAGTGGAGCTGGGTAATATACTCTCTGGTGTGATCATGAGCATCTTCCAATCCATCCACTCGGTCAGAGACATGCTGGAGGTCCTGTCGCATAGAGGAGATCTCCGCTCGGCAGGCTTCCTTAACCTCAGCAATAAGAGAGCGGAAGTCCTCCTTAGTAGGAATTTGGGAAAGGAGCTGGCTCAAATCAGGGAGAGCAGAGGAATGCACAGACAGGCCCGAGCAGGGTAAATCAGAGTCAGATGCCAAGTCCCAGGACTGGAGGGCTGGGGTCGGCCCCGGTGGTGCTACCGGCCCAGGTTGAGAGCAAGGGGTCCCCTTAGGAGACAGATGGAGTGCCCCAGAAGCTGGTATGGAGGTCTGCATGGCAGCTTGCCTGGACCTCTGTGGCTTAGGGGAACGTGAGGGGGTATAGCAGGCAGCTAGAGGGTCCAGAGGGGTAATAGGAGAATGGGCTGGGGGAACAGAGGCAGGTCCCACTTGTGTAGGGGAGTGGGAGGCCGAGCAGTAGTGAGTAGCTGAGCACGGCAGAGAACTTGCTGGAGAAGGCCGGCCCCCCACCAAGGAGGCCCAAGATGGAGCCCCAGCAGGTCCACCCAGCGACAAGGGAGAGGAACCCACCAGGGACAGCTGTAGAGCGGGGATAGGGGGGGAATCTGCCGTTAATACAGGTCCCCCAGCAGCACTCACCGCCACAGGCAACAGTTCCAGAGTAGGAGAAGAGCCCACAACAGGGGCCGCAGCAGCAGGCAGGAGATCCGGAGCAGGGTCAGTAGCGCTGCTCCCCGACGGCTGAAGCGAGGTCACAGGCTCAGTCACAGCAGCTGCAGTCACCGGCAGTAGAAGCGCAGGCGTCCCTGGTGTCTTCGGCAGATGGTAAGCAGAGAGATCCCTCGTGGGTAGCACTGGATGAGCGCCGGAACGGGAGCGCAGGCCCAGCGCAGGTCCCGTAATGGCGGTGAGGGAAGAAGAAGCTGAGGCCGGGGACGGCTGAAAGTAGCGTGATATGCCTCCGGAGGTAGATAAAGTCAGTCGGGCGGGTGCGGAGGGGTTTCGGGCACGTCGGGAATTCTTCCCCATCTGAAAGCAGGGTCACCTTTGTGGATTTAAAGCTCCTTTATGGCCAGCAGAGCGGGAGCCCTCTTAATGTGCGGCCATCACCGTCGGCGCCAAGCCACGCCCCCCCAGAAATGCAAAATATTTTCACAAATCCTGCAAGGGGCTCTTACCTCCCAGCACTTAGAATACAGCAAGGAAACTTACTAGTAAAAAATTTTTCACTAAAAGAATATGGGGAAGTGCTTTAAAACGTAACTTTTAATATGTTACCTAAAATCGCACCTCGCACGTGTATAATGATACCAACACCAAAATCATAATGAACTAATACCAAGATCCATACCACTAATGAGTGGATTTATTACAGCAAATATCGCAACATCCCTACGCGTTTCTGCTCTAATATTGAGCGTCATCAGGGGATGAATACAACTTATGCATGTAGATAACTCGGATATTGAATTATCATAGATTAATAGCTTAGCAAAGTGGCACCCGATACTCAGTGCTCACTATTTGTACTCAAAGTGGAACTAGTTCATATTGCTCACTAAAACAGGTGTACTTAAGATTGCGACGAATATGACAACTAGTAGTGATAGTCCGAACCTGTAAAAAAGGTAGAGAAAAAACCTTTCAGCAATAGATTTCTCCCATTGTATGGTGACTCCAATCCTAATAGTACTGGGTACTGTACTTACAGTCCCGATTTACATGCCCATCACCTAAGGGAGAAAAAACACATAAACATGCCTATTACTATTCAGGGTCCGGAATGCCTGCAGAGAAATCTAGCAATATGCAGCTAGAAGGCTACTCACTGTTGTCCGTCGCATCACCGGTATGGAGTCTCGGATGGGGCACAAACCCGCAGTGGCGGGGAGCCGTACTGTTAATGTCGGCTGCTCTGTGCTCACGATTAGTGTTGCTCGCGAATATTCGCAATACGAATGCGAATATAGCACTATATATTCCATATTACGAATATTCGTTTTTTGTTTTTTTTCACAGTACACATCACAGTGATCATCCCTCTCTGCTTCCAGCTTGTGTGGTGTAAAGAAGGCTCTAATACTACTGTGTGAGACTGGTGTGCGAATTTTCGCATATGCGAAACTTTGCATATGCAAATTTTCGCATATGCAAAATTTTGCTTGTACTGGTTTTTGTATATGTTAATTTTCGCATATGCAAATTTTTTGCATATGCAAAAATAAAACGTGAATATTCGCGAATATATGACGAATATTCATCCATATATTCGCAAATATTTGCGAATTCGAATATGGCCTATGCCGCTCAACACTACTCATGATGTGAGACATGCCAGCATCTGGCGTCATATCCTGTCGCCCCGGCACTACGTCACTCAAGCGACGCCCTCTATTGACACGTAAGGGGGGGCGGAGCTAAGTCTCCAGCGCTATGCCTGATAAGGGACCGGAACATAACAATAGTGATTGCGGCTAGCTAAGTTAATATAACCAACTACAGGTATCAAAACATAAACAAACCATTAGTGTAATGTTTGTTAAAACTGGTGAGTCCTCATGAGTTACCTTATATCTTATTTCTATGTGGGTTTATAAAGTGTGTCAGTTTATAATTCTTAAACTTGGAGAGAGAGTGAAACCAAACGAGCGAGTAACAGCGTATCCTATCACTTTAAATGGATACTGGGTCCCTCATTCTTTGTGTCACCACGCTCAGTCTCAGAAAGTCTCCATGTCATAACCCACATAGTAAATAACATAAATATTAATTGAAAGTGTAACTATTATAAAGAGAAAAATACCTATGATAAGCCATATAGGGTACCCTATATGTAAAATGCTCCAAGGTTGCCCAAAGAAAACCACACCCCACATAATAAATTCTACCAAACAAGTTGGGGCCACACATATGCACGGAAAATACTATTATAGTAGCATGATGTCTACCGGTGTCCCTTGTGGATTTTTGGGAGGGCATAGAAGGTGGGGACAGTAAGCGTTTTGGGTAAAACGCTTACTGTCCCCACCTTCTATGCCCTCCCAAAAATCCACAAGGGGGTTACCCCCCTTAAGGGAAGACCTATAGTGGAGGGCATAGGGGGTTTGGGACAGAACCCGGGTATTTATATTGATCAAATACTCAGAGAATTCGTAGTGTCCCTTCCGTCATACACACAGGATACCATGGATCTCCTACAGAAGATCGAGGGTATTACCATTGATGAGGGTACTTTGCTTTCTAGTATTGACGTGGAAGCCCTACATTCATCGATACCACACGAGATAGGACTTAAGGCCATAGCACATTTTTTGTCCTTTAGAGGAACCCAAATGAAACCTCATAATGACTTTGTCATTGAACTGATGCGTTTCACGCTGACCCACAATTACTTCCTGTTAAATAACAAATATTTCCACCAGCTCAGAGGGACCGCAATGGGGAGCCCTAGTGCCCCCAGTTATGCGAATCTCACTCTGGGCTTGTGGGAATCCACCGTGGTGTTTGTGGGTGGCAGTGAACGCTTCAGTGAGCGCGCCCTTTTATGGGCGCGCTTCATTGATGACATTTTCATTCTTTGACAGGGAAATTCTGCACAGTTTGAGGAGTTTGTGGGACAACTAAATCATAATTCCATAGGCTTGGCCTTCACGTACGAATTCCATGAGACTAAATTACCTTTCTTGGATATTTGTATACATAAAAAATCTGATGGTACTTTACGTACAACAATATATAGGAACAATACAGCTACAAACCGCCTCCTGAGGTGGGAGAGCTGCCACCCGGGACCTCTTAAAAAGAGTATCCAGCGGGGGCAGTACCTCCGCCTCAGGAGGAACTGTTCTGAAAAAACTGATTTTGTAAAAGAAGCACAGGATTTAAGGCGTGGGTTTATTAATTGAGGATACCCAGATTATGTTTTGCGGACGGCCTACCGTGATGCTCTAAGAACGCCCAGGGACTCTTTACTCACACCCAAACAACCAGATAATATGGTCAATCCCACGAGAGTTATAGCACCTATGACACCGGTGCCACACATATGCGGGAAATTTTACAACGCCACTGGAACATTCTTCAGATGGACCCTGACCTCAAAGAGATCATTACAGATTTTCCACAGATTACTTACCGTAGGGGGAAAAACATCTGGGACATGTACTTCTAGTAGGACCACCTGGTTGAATAGAGGACCCATACCACCGGGGAATTATCCATGTGGCCACTGTAAAGTATGCCCCAACTTGATTTGAACGAAGGAATTCGTAAATGAGGTCACGGGTAGGAGGTATATGATCTGTGATTTCATTAACTGTTATACACGGGGCGTGATCTATTGGGCGGTGTGCCCATGTAAAAAGAAATATGTGGGCAAGACTTTCAGAGAGATGAAGAAAAGGATGTTGGAACATCTAGGGGACATCCGTAGAGAGAGAGATACTCCACTTGCCCATCATATGAATCACGCCCATAGAGGAAATGAATCACAACTCAAATTCTTTGGCCTTGAAAAGATTGATCCACCTCCAAGAGGAGGAGATTTTGATTGGATCCTCTTGCAGATGGAATGCAAGTAGATATATGAACTAGGCACTTTATCTCCCAATGGTCTGAATGACCAATTAAACTTTGCTTGTTTCATATAAGTGGTCCCCTCATATACCGGTGACATATAGGAAGTTAGGTGAGACCCTAGTGGGTCTAGCAGATAGAGTCACTGTTAGACTTGGGTTATCATAGGTCAAGTAGGAGGCACCAGTGCGGGGCCGCCCTTCTAAGGGCGTCAAACTCTACCTAGGATTAGGGAAATAGATAGAGTAGGGTTAGTTAGGCTCCCTAGGGCCATGACTATATCCCTTCCCATTCCAAGGCTAGGTACCCCGAGGGGGCCACCGCACATTTGCGCACAAACACCGGTAGACATCATGCTACTATAATAGTATTTTCCGTGCATATGTGTGGCCCCAACTTGTTTGGTAGAATTTATTATGTGGGGTGTGGTTTTCTTTGGGCAACCTTGGAGCATTTTACATATAGGGTACCCTATATGGCTTATCATAGGTATTTTTCTCTTTATAATAGTTACACTTTCAATTAATATTTATGTTATTTACTATTTGGGTTATGACATGGAGACTTTCTGAGACTGAGCATGGTGACACAAAGAATGAGGGACCCAGTATCCGTTTAAAGTGATAGGATACGCTGTTACTCGCTCGTTTGGTTTCACTCTCTCTCCAAGTTTAAGAATTATAAACTGACACACTTTATAAACCCACATAGAAATAAGATATAAGGTAACTCATGAGGACTCACCAGTTTTAACAAACATTACACTAATGGTTTGTTTATGTTTTGATACCTGTAGTTGGTTATATTAACTTAGCTAGCCGCAATCACTATTGTTATCTTCCGGTCCCTTATCAGGCACAGCACTTGGGACTTAGCTCCGCCCCCCTTACGCGTCAATAGAGAGCGTCGCTTGAGAAACGTAGTGCCAGGGCGACAGGATATGACGCCAGACGCCGGCATGTCTCACATGGTGAGCACAGAGCAGCCGACATTAACAGTACGGCTCCCCGCCACTGCGGGTTTGTGCCCCATCCGAGACTCCATACCGGTGATGCGACGGACAACAGTGAGTAGCCTTCTAGCGGCATATTGCTAGATTTCTCTGCAGGCATTCCGGACCCTGAACAGTAATAGGCATGTTTATGTGTTTTTTCTCCCTTAGGTGACGGGCATGTAAATCGGGACTGTAAGTACAGTACCCAGTACTATTAGGATTGGAGTCACCATACAATGGGAGAAATCTATTGCTGAATGTTTTTTTCTCTATCTTTTTTACAGGTTCGGACTATCACCACTAGTTGTCATATTCGTTGCAACCTTAAGTACACCTGTTTTAGTGAGCACTATGAACTAGTGCCACTTTGAGTACAAATAGTGAGCACTGAGTATCGGGTGCCACTTTGATAAGCTATTAATCTATGATACTTCAATATACGAGTTATCTATATGCATAAGTTGTATTCATCCCCTGATGACGCTCAATATTAGAGCAGAAGCGCGTAGGGATGTTGCGATATTTGCTGTAATAAATCCACTCATTAGTGGTATGGATCTTGGTATTAGTTCATTATGATTTTGGTGTTGGTATCATTATACACATTTTGATTTAAGGTGCGATTCTACTACAGAGACATCCTACATAGTCAGTTGGCCGTTGCCTATCTGCGCCATCGTCCATACTCTCGCTGGTCTGATTCGGTTGGCCCTCTTCGCTCACCTTCCACTGCCATGGCTGCTGGGGAGGGGTGGGGTGGCAGGAGTAGTACCAGCTCCATCAGCAGCCGCCTGAGTCTACATTTGCTGATGAGTAGCTTTCTTCACCCGCATAGTGAAGCAACTCATCAGCAGCAGGTAGACATGGAGCAGGACCTGAACCAGCAGGTGGTGGTATACCTTGAAATGCCCATGCCAACACACCTTAAAGATCCGCTGGACTTCTGGGCAGCCAAACTTAATTTATGGCCACAACTAGCAGAGTTTGACCTGGAAAAGCTGTCCTGCCCGGCCAGTAGTGTGCCAACAGAGCAGGTATTTAGTGCGATAGGGGCCATAGTCACCCCAAGGAGAACTCCTCTGTCCACGAAAAATGTGGAGAGACTGACCTTGGTGAAGATGAATCAGGCATGAATCAGCCAGGATTTCCACCCACCAATGCCAGATGCCTAAGAGTAGATTGACCATGGTGCCAAACCAACACTTCACAAATATGGATTGTGCTAAACATATTTTAAGGCGCAGACATTCCTCCGCATCAGACCACAAGTAAGTATTGAGGATATGCATTAATTAAAACTTAACTTTTCTTAGGATAAAATATATGGACCCCAATTTATTTATTTTTATATCTAAGAAAAGGAAAGGTGTGCAAAAAACACCTTGTGCCACCTACACCACCAAGTATTGATGTGATGCAAAGACCTCTAAAATGTGGAAGGGAACAATGTATGGTCCATTGTAACCAGTGGGGGTAAAACTTCCCCTTGTGAGGCCCTACTCTCACATTATTAATTCCCTTCTTGGCAAGTGTTTCTCACCCTAAAAAGGCCGGCCCTACACAGGAACCTCTCCCTATTTCCACCTACAAACACTGGGATTTCCCAGGTTTTTTTAAGGTGGAAATAGGGAGAGTTTCCTGTGTGGGGCCGCCCTTTTTAGGGCGAGTAACACTTGCCAAGAAGAAAATTAATAGGGCGAGAGTAGGACCTCAGAGGGGAAGTTTTTACCCCCACCTGCTACAATGGACAATACGTTGTTCCCTTCCACCTTTTCAAGAAAAGTGTTACTCTCTTAAAAAGAGGGCCCCACACAGGAACCTCTTCCTATTTCCACCTAAAACCCTGGGAAATGGCAGTGTTTGTAGGTGGAAATAGGGCCGCCCTTTTTAGGGCGAGTCACACTTGCCAAGTAGGGAATTAATAGTGCGAGAGTAGGACCTTAGAGGAGAAGTTTTTACCCCACCAGTTACAATGGACCATACGTTGTTCCCTTCCACCTTTTAGAGGTCTTTGCATCACATCAATACTTGGTGGTGTAGGTGGCACATGGTATTTATTGCACACCTTTCTTTTTGTTAAATACAAATTTTGGGTACATATATTTTATCCTAAGAATATTATTAAAAGTTAAAGGGTTATTCCGCTACCCAGCAACCGGAACATTGATGTCCGAGCGCTGTGTGTGGGCTTCCGTGTTCACGCCCGCCCCCTTGTGACATCACGTCCTGCCCCCTGAATGCAAGTCTATGGGAGGGGGTGTGACGGCCATCACGCCCCCTTCCCATAGACTTTCATTGAGGGGGCAGGCTGTGATGTCACGAGGGGTCGGGTGTGAACACGAAAGCCCGCACACAGCGTTCGGAACTCAATGTTCCAGACGCTGGGGAGTGGAGTAACCCTTTAAATTTTATGTAATGCATTGCCTCAATACTTAATTGTGCACACTAACACTTTTACAAAAGAGACCATTTTCTTCTGCCTACCTGCCTCAACTACTATTCCGGTCCTGCCACCCGCCTGATGTCACACATCTGATGCCAAGTTCTGCTTTTTTCACCCATCTTTGTCACTGGGTACTGGTATTGCCACCCACAACCCCACTCTGTCACCGGGGCACTTTCAGGACTACTGATGCTGCTGATGCCACCTCAAGGCTGTCTCATTCTGCCGCCATATGTTCTCCTCATGCTGATGCCAGCTCCAGGCTGTCTCATTCTGCCACCATATCTTCTCCTAATGCTAATTCCAGCTCCAGGCTGTCTCATTCTGCCACCATGTGTTCTTATGCTGAGGCCAGCTCCAGGCTGACTCATTCTGCCACCATATGTTCTCCTCATGCTGACATCACCTCCACGCTGTGTCATCCAGCCACTATATGGTCTTCTCTTGCTGCTGCCAACTCCAGGCTGTGTCATTCAGCCACTATATGGTCTCCTCATACTGATGCCACCTCCAGGCTCTGCCATTGTGCCACTCTGCAACAGTGATTCTAATAGCGACGCCTCTAATCTGCATGTCATACTGAATAACAGTATTATTTCACTAACACAGCAAGCTCCCTATGCGTGTTATGTTAAGTGTTCTACACCCCTATTGAGGCAGAAATAGCCATTTTTTTATAGTGATTCGCCACGAATAAATTCGCACCGAACCTAATTTTTTCGGAAAATTCTGCGATTCTGCCGAATCGAATTTTTTAAAGATTCGCTCATCTCTAGTTATCATTTAGAACCAGATACTGAAACATATTTGTTTTCTATAATCTGTGTATATTTTAAAGGGGTACTCCACTGGAAACATTTTTTTTAAATAGACTGGTGCCAGAAAGTGAAACAGATTTGTAAATTACTTCTATATAAAAAACCTAACCCTTCCAGTACTTATCAGCTCTTGCATGTTCCAGGGGAAGTTCGTTTCTTTTTGAATTTCCTTTCTGTCTGACCACAGTGATATCTGCTGACACCTCTGTCCATGTCAGGAACTGTCAAGAGCAGGAGAAAATCCCCATAACAAACCTATCCTGCTCTGGACAGTTCCTAAAATGGACATAGGTGTCAGCAGAGAGCACTGTGGTCAGACAGAAAAGAAATCCAAAAAGAAACAAACTTTCTCTGGGGCATACAGCAGCTGATAAATACTGGAAGGATTAGTTTTTTTTTTAAAATAAATAATTTACAAATCTGTTTAGCTTTCTGGTACCAGTTGATTTTTAAAAAAAAAATTCCAGGGGAGTATCCCTTTAAAGATTTAAATTTATTTTTTGTGCATTATTATGAAGGCAGCCATATTGACAGCATTTAGAGTCAGTTTATTGTTCCTACGTCCATAAGGCTTGCTGTGAGCAAGCCTCATGGACGTAGGAACAATGGACTGAATGGAACCATATCGACTTCTATGGTAGAATTTTCTAGGCATGTTCTATGGCCCTCACATGGGTCATTGTGCAGAGAGTGGGAGGAGAATGAGCAGTGTTGTGAATTGACTGCTTCCATCTTATTTATCTACTGGTTTAACCTTTCACTGTCCTCCTGTCAGTGATGATAAGGAGCTCACTGCTGAGAATTTCTCTACAGAACAGAAAATTGCAGCTTATTATTAGGCTTAGTTGCCAGACTGAAAACTACAATATTTCAGGATTATTTTATGATATAGATATCAAAATAGAAAAAAAAATCATATAATTTTATAAAAATGTTTTTAACACAGAATCTTGATTTTATCAAATATGTCACTGTGTATTAATGTGTAAACATTATAAAAGATAGGTATTTCTATATATGTATATTATTTTTATATTGTATACATTGGAAATTTTTTCATAGATTGTTATTAAAGGGGGGATATGAACATACAAATTGTATTATCTGATGAACATATCACATTTCATATTTTTGTCATATGTAACAAACAGAAGAAAAGGATCCAAAATTGACAAAATATTGGAAAGTAATATTAATAATTATGCAAAAATAAATAATAAATAAAAAATATAAAACATTTAGGCACTAGCATAATTTAATAGAGATTAAGTTAATTGCAAAATTTAAGAAGACATTAGAGAGGCCATGAAATCTATTTATTTGTCTCTCCGCCATCTGCCGTGTGTGAATCATTTTCTGCGGAACATGCTGGGAAGGAAAGACTGTGATATGATACATGGGGCTTAACTAATGAAAGTGTATGGCTGACACTGGTAGGGAGGGATAAGGGGGGTCCTCGGAAATGAATTTAGACACAATGAGGGATGAAGTGTCAGAGGATCAAAGACACAAGGATTCGTTTTTTTATGCAAATATGAAACTCTCTGCATTCTACAGGTGGAAAAAATAAATTTGTTAGCAAATCCGAAAATTTGTGCCACAGAAAAAAGAAAGAAGATTAACCATGAATGTTAAATCGGTACGCCGCCCACAAACATCTTATCCCCTCTCCAAAGAATATATCAGGATATATCTTAGTTATACACCTCCCCTCTAGCTCTATCTGTATACTGCTGTTGCTATCTCCATGGTATCAGGTTTTATAGTAGTTATGACCCTCCTCTCTCTGCTCTATCTGTCATGTCTGTTTTGGCCTGTGTTCACACACAGCTATTGGTTTGCTGTTTGTGAACAGTTTTATGTTTCCTGGTCAGGGAATAATTAATGCCTCTGGCTTTTTCAGCCTCAGCCTCTGTTGTCCAATTGCCTTTAGGGTGTGTCTATTTAAGTTCAGTACTGACTAGCTTCAGTGCTGGTGATTGATTAATTTACTGATGGACTTACTGATGTCTAGCTGCTAACATGCTGGCTATGCTGCTAATGGAGGCTTGGTGAAACACTCTTTGTTTGAGCTTTTAATCTACTATCTCTGTTTTAGCATGCACTTTGTATTTTCTGGTTTTAGCCATGTTAGGTGGCATGCTCTTGGATTTTAAGCTGTGTTTGTTTAGTCGGTTTTAGGATTTGTTTATCCTTTCTGCTATGTGTCTGTTCACACTGTGCTTTCTCTTGTATCCAATTATGTGAAGTTCTGTGTTTTATATTTCTTTTTTCCTACTGGGCCAGCATCCTGTCCACACTGGTGAGTGTGCCGCTGGCCAGTCATCTATTTGGATTTATTATTAATGGCTACTCCCATAGAGATGTCGCTAATTGTTCGCTGGCGAACAGTTCCCGGTGAATTTAGCATGTTCACGGCGCATCGCCCCCTATACTTTAACCCCTTCCCGCTATTGGACGTATGCATATGTCCAGGCGAATTACACGTTCGCGCAAATGGACAAATGCATACGTCCAAGCGATCTCCTGCTCTGCCGCGGGCAGCGCAGGAGATCGCGGGTGGGACTCAGCTGTCAATCACAGCCGGAGTCCCACCGCAGCTGCCGGGGCCGCGATCGCGCCGGTCCCGGCAGCATTAACCCCATAGATGCCGTGATCAGTTCTGATCACGGCATCTACGGTGTTTGCAGGGGGAGCGCTCTCCCCCTGCCCATCAACGGCGGCGCCGCGATAAAATAAGGGGGATCAGGGGTGTCCAAGACACCCTCGATCCCCCTTGAAGAGATAGGAGTGAGGTGGCAGGGTTGCCACCCCTCCTATCCCTGCTGTTGATCGGCGGAGCGGCCGATCAATAGCAGACTGGGGGCGGGGGGGGTTAAAGTTCGGTTCCCCCCGCTATGCCCACCCATCGGTGTCCGGGCACAGCGGGGGGAACCGTGTAGTAGCGGCGGCAGCGGCGGTCACTTACCCGGCGGCGGCTGTGATCACGGCGGCGGTGGAGGTGAGTATGACGCCGCGTGTCCAGGAGTCTGTTGCCTAGCAACATCTGCAGGGCGAAAGTTTAGAGAGTGGTCTCTAAACTGTCGCCCTCCAGATGTTGCAAAACTACAACTCCCACCATGCCTTGACAGCTGTTTGCTGTGTTGGCATGCTGGGAGTTGTAGTTTTGCAAGATTTAGAGGGGTTCAGGCTGGAGATCACTGACAGTGGTCTCTAAACTGTAGCCCTCCAGATATTACAAAACTACAACTCCCAGCATGCCCAGACAGCAGTTTCCTGTCTTAGCATGCTGAGATTTGTAGTTTTGCAACATCTGGAGGGCCACAGTTTAGAGACCACTGTCAGTGATCTCCAGCCTGAACCCCTCTAAATCTTGCAAAACTACAACTCCCAGCATTCAGGAACAGCAAATGGCTGTCTCGGCATGCTGGGAGTTGTACTTGCGTGCCTCCAGCTGTTGCATGACTACATCTCCCAGCATTCCCTTTGGCAATCAGTACATGCTGAGAGTTGTAGTTCTGCAACAGCTGGAGGCACACTGGTTGGGAAATACCGAGTTAGGTAATAGGTTCTATTACCTAACTCAGTATTTTCCAACCAGTGTGCCTCCAGCTGTTGCAAAACTACAACTCCCAGCATGCACGTTCTGTCAGTGCATGCTGGGAGTTGTAGTTTTGCCCCCCCCCCCCTCCCATGTGAATGTACAGGTTACATTCACACTGGCGGCGGATTACAGTGAGTTCCCTGCTTCAAGTTTGAGCTGCAGCAGCCTCAGCTCAAACTCCTAGCGGGAGACTCCGTGTAATCCGCCGTCAGTGTGAATGTAACCTAAAAACACGACACTACGCTAACACAAAATAAAGAGTAAAACACTACATATACACACGTACACTGCCCCCCCCCACCACCCCTTCCCCCCCAATAAAAATGAAAAATTTATCCTACAGCAGTGTTTCCAAAATGGAGCCTCCATTTTTTGTTGCAAAACAAAAACTCATAGCATTTCCGGACAGCCATTGACTGTCCAAGCATGCTGGGAGTTTTACAACAGCTGGAGGCACCCTGTTTGAGAATCACTGGTGTAGAATACCCCTATGTCCACCCCTATGCAAATCCCTAATTTAGGCCTCAAATGCGCATGGCGCTCTCACTTTGGAGCCCTGTCGTATTTCAAGGCAACAGTTTAGGGCCACATATGGGGTATCGCCGTACTCGGGAGAAATTGCCTAACAAATTTTGGGGGGCTTTTTCTCTTTTTACCCCTTATGAAAAGGTAAAGTTGGGGTCTACACCAGCATGTTAGTGTAAAAAAAAAAACATTTTTGTACACTAACAAAACATTGTTGCCCCATACTTTAAAATTTCACAAGCGGTAAAAGAAAAAAAGCCTCCAAAATTTGTAACACAATTTCTCCTGAGGACAGAGATACCCCATATGTGGGCGCAAAGTGTTCTGGGGACGCACAACAAGGCTCAGAAGGGAGAGTGCACCATGTAAATTTGAGGTCTAAATTGGTGATTTGCACAGGGGTGGCTGATTTTACAGCAGTTCTGACATAAGTGCAAAACAATAAATACCCACATGTGACCCCATTTTGGAAACTACACCCCTCACGGAAATTGACAAGGGGTACAGTGAGCATTTACACCCCACAGGTGTCTGACAGATCTTTGAAACAGGGGTCTGTGAAAATGAAAAATAAAATTTTTAATTTGCACAGCCCACTGTTCCAAAGATCCGTCAAATGCCAGTGGGGTGTAAATTCTCCCTGCACGTGAGGGGTGTAGTTTTAAAAATGGGGTCACATGTGGGGGGGTCCACTGTTCTGGCACCACGGGGGGGCTTTGGAAATGCACATGGCCAAATTCTCTCTCCAAAAGCTCAATGATGCTCCTTCTCTTCTGAGCATTGTAGTTTGCCCCCAGTGCACTTCACGTCCACTTGTTGGGTATTTCCATACTCAGAAGAGATGGGGTTACAAATTTTGGGGGGTATTTTCTGCTATTATCCCTTGTAAAAATGTAAAATTTGGGGGAAAACAAGCATTTTAGTGTAAAAAAATATTTTTTTTTTTACATATGCAAAAGTCGTGAAACACCTGTGGGGTATTAAGGTTCACTTTATCCCTTGTTACGTTCCTCAAGGAGTCTAGTTTCCAAAATGGTATGCCATGTCATTTTTTTTTTTTGCTGTCCTGGCACCATAGGGGCTTCCTAAATGCGATATGCCCCCCGAGCAAAATTTGCTCTCAAAAAGCCAAATATGACTCCTTCTCTTCTGAGCATTGTAGTTCGCCCGTAATGCACTTCAGGTCAACTTATGGGCTACCTCCATACTCAGAAGAGATGGGGTTACAAATTTTGGGGGGTATTTTCTGCTATTAACCCTTGCAAAAATGTGAAATTTGGGGGGAAACACACATTTTAGTGAATTTTTTTTTTTTTTTTTTACATATGCAAAAGTCATGAAACACCTGTGGGGTATTAAGGCTCACTTAATTCCTTGTTACGTTCCTCAAGGGGTCTAGTTTCCAAAATGGTATTCCATGTTTTTTTTTTTTTGCTGTTTTGGCACCATAGGGGCTTCCTAAATGCAACATGTCCCCAAAAAACCATTTCAGAAAAACGTACTCTCCAAAATCCCCTTGTCGCTCCTTCGCTTCTGAGCCCTCTACTGCGCCCGCCGAACAATTTACATAGACATATGAGGTATGTGCTTACTCGAGAGAAATTGGGCTACAAATTCAAGTATAAATTTTATTCTTTTACCCCTTGTAAAAATTCAAAAATTGGGTCTACAAGAACATGCAAGTGTAAAAAATGAAGATTTTGAATTTTCTCCTTCACTTTGCTGCTTTTCCTGTGAAACACCTAAAGGGTTAAAACACTTACTGAATGTCATTTTGAATACTTTCGGGGGTGCAGTTTTTGTAATGTGGTCATTTATGGGGTATTTCTAATATGAAGACCCTTCAAATCCACTTCAAACCTGAACTGGTCCATGAAAAATAGCGAGTTTGAAAATTTTGTGAAAAATTGTAAAATTGCTGCTGAACTTTGAAGCCCTCTGGTGTCTTCCAAAAGTAAACACTTGTCAATTTTATGATGAAAATATAAAGTAGACATATTGTATATGTTAATCCCAAAAAAAAATATTTGGAATATCCATTTTCCTTACAAACAGAGAGCTTCAAAGTTAGAAAAATGCAAAATTTTTAATTTTTTCATCAAATTTTGGGATTTTTCACCAAGAAAGGATGCAAGTTACCACAAAAATTTACCACTATGTTAAAGTAGAATATGTCACGAAAAAACTATCTCGGAATCAGATTGATAAGTAAAAGCATTCCAAAGTTATTAATGTTTAAAGTGACAGTGGTCAGATGTGCAAAAAAGGGCTGCGTCCTAGAGGTGAAAATGGGCTGTGTCCTTAAGGGGTTAACATTGCAGTAAACTTTGACCCTGTGAGTCAGAGTTAGCAGACACATTACAGCCAATCAGCAGCAGTCCCTCCCTTCCAGAACCTCCTACCTCTTGCACGGACACCATTTTACCCTCATTCAGCATGCTGCAGGCTTAGGAAGTGGAGGGTCAGAGAAGCTGTTCCTGCAGTACAGGGAAAGCGATAGCTAGGTTGCTGCTAGGTGGTGTATTCAGGGTCCAGTTTACTTCTAAAGCACTAGTGTGCCATCTGCTTTAAGGACAGCACCCAAAAAAGCCCTTTTTAGGGCTGAAAGATATCAGTCCGTGTGTCTTGCAACAGCTGGAGGCACCCTGATTGGGAGGGAACCACTGGTTAAAAGGGGTACTCCAGTATAAAACTTAAGTTTCTTCAAGCAACTAACTACTACAGTATTCAAAGGGCTGAAATATATCTGTCCTTGTGTTTTGCAACAGCTGGAGGCACCCTGGTTGGGGACCACTGCATAAAAGGGGAACTCCGCTGGCAAGCTTTTTTGCTCATTGTCACACTAGTGCAAATCACTTTTGGTGTGACAGTTGTGCAAATTTTTTTTAAAAATACCTTTTTTGACTGTTAAATAAAATCAGTCGTCACTGTCAGTTCACGTCACAGTTGCCGTTTTTTTTGCCTGCAGGGCAAATTGTGTCACCCTAGTGCAAATCACATTAGGTGTGACAGTTGTGCAAATAAAAAAAAATACCTTTTTTGGCTGTTAAATAAAATCAGTCGTCACTGTCAGTTCACGTCACAGTTGCCAGTTTTTTTGCCTGCAGGGCAAATTGTGTCACCCTAGTGCAAATCACTTTGGTGTGACAGTTGTGCAAATTAAAAAAAATACCTTTTTGGTTGTTAAATAAAATCAGTTGTCACTGTCAGTTCACGTCACAGTTGCCAGTTTTTTGCCTGCAGGGAAAATTGTGTCACCCTAGTGCAAATCCCATTTGGTGTAACACTTTTAACAGTAAATTTAACCCAAAAAATGGCAGGCAGAGGAAGGCCACCCTGTAGGGGCCGTAGTGGTGCTGGGATTCCCTTTGGCCCTAGAATGGCCAGTGTTCAGAGGCCACGTACCCTGAACCCCCAAAGTTCTGAGGACTTAGTTGACTGGCTATCACAAGACACCCAATCTACTACAGCTTCCGCTCGGAACCATAACGCACCGTCCTTCTCCTCCTCTAGCTTAGCTTCGTGCACCTCTCATGCTACCACTTGCCCGCCTGCCGCCACCACCAACACTAGCACCACAGCAGCTTTACTTGATCTGTCTGAGGAGTTATTTACACATCAGTTTGAAGACATGAGTGATGTGCAACCATTATTGCCAGAGGATGTAGTTAATAGGGATATGTCTCAGTCAGGCAGAATTACACACATGGACGTACGGTGTGATGATGATGTTGTACCCGCTGCTGCTTCCTTTCTTGATGTGTCAGATAGCGGTGAAGGTGTTGATGATGACGATGTGTCCGTGGATGCCACGTGGGTGCCCGCTAGAATAGAAGAAGAGGGGGAAAGTTCAGATGGGGAGACAGAGAGGAGGAGACGAGTTGGAAGCAGGGGGAGGTCGTCGCAAGGAGCTAGTGGCACAGTCAGACAGCATGCATCGGCACCCGGGGTCAGCCAGACGGGACGCCAATCAACGCATGCTGTTGCCACCACCAGAATGCCGTCATCGCAGAGCTCAGCAGTGTGTCATTTTTTTGTGTGTCTGCCTCTGACAATAGAGAGGCCATTTGCAACCTGTGCCAGAAGAAACTGAGTCGTGGGAAGTCCAACACCCACCTAGGCACAACTGCTTTGCGAAGGCACATGATGTCACATCACAAATGCCTATGGGATCAACACGTCAGTACAAGCAGCACACAAAGTCAAAGCCGCCATCCTCCTCCTGGTCCAGCATCTTCAGCCAGGTCAACCACTGCTGCCCTCTTTGCCCCCTCTCAACCATCCGCCTCTCCGTCTCTCGCCTTGAGCAGTTCCTGCTCATCTGCCCACAGTCAGGTGTCTGTCAAGGAGATGTTTGAGCGCAAGAAGACAATGTCTCAAAGTCACTCCCTAGCGTCTGACAGCTGGCTTGTCGGAACTGCTAGCCCGACAGCTTTTACCATATAAGCTGGTGGAGTCTGAGGCCTTTTAAAAAATTTGTAGCCATTAGGACACCGCAGTGGAAGGTACCCGGACGAAAAATTTTTGCACAAAAGGCAATCCCCAACCTTTACTCCATTGTGCAGAAATGATGGCATGTCTGGCACACAGTGTAGGGGCAAGGGTCCATCTGACCACTGATACCTGGTTTGCAAAGCATGGTCAGGGCAGGTATATCACCTACACTGCGCATTGGGTAAACCTGGTGACCCCACGCCATCTTGGGGTTGACTTGCCTCAAATCGGAGAGTCACACCGCACCACCATCCTGCATTATAGAGTCTTCTGGACTTTATGATAATTTAAACTTGAATTTTCCAGAGTACTAACCATTACACAAAGGAACGCTTGTTGCGTGTGATTTTATAACTTAAATTTTCAAAAGTAAAATACAGAGAGGGAAGAACTCTGTTTCTTTATTTGATGAAAAATTTTATTTAGAAAAGAATTTCTTTGTCTGTTTCTCCGTCCTGCATTATAAAGTCTTCTGGACTCTTGAATATGCGCTTGTTCTTATTTTTCAGCCATGTGTACATGCCTAATTTTTCTGGCCTCTGGTGCTGCACTTTTTATGCTGCTGCAATTTTTCTGGGCGCTGCTACAGCTGTGGCTGCAACAATACCAAATTTTTGAGCCATGTGTACATGCCAAATTTTTCTGGTACTCTCTGCTGACATCTCTGTCCATTTTAGCAACTGTGCATATTAGATGTATGTAAGGGTAGCATGGTGGCTCAGAGGTTAGCACTGCTGACTTCCAGCGCTGGGGCCTTGGGTTCAAATCCCACTATGTGCTGCCTAAAGGGGGGCTCTAACTATGTGCTGTCTAATATGGGGGAATCTATGTGCTGCTTAAAGGGAGGATCTAACTATGTTCTGCCTAATATGGGGGAATCTATGTGCTGCCTAACATGGGGGGAATCTAATTATGTGCTGCCTAAAGGGAGGCTCTAACTATGTGCTGTCTAAAGGGGGTATCTAACTATGTGATGCCTAAGGGGGCTAAAGCACGTTCTTCCAAACCAGTTAGGTGATTTATGCCCTTTATGGATTAAAACCAGACTCTGCATCAACTATGTAATTTTCCATGGGAGTTTTGCCATGGATCCCACTCCGGCACGCCACAGTCCAGGTATTAGTCCCCTTGAAACAACTTTTAAATCACTATTGTGGCCAGAAAGAGTCCCTGTGGGTTTTAAAATTCGCCTGCCCATTGAAGTCAATGGCGGTTCGCCCGGTGCGCCAGTTCGCGAACTTTTGCGTAAGTTCGCATTCGCGGTTTGCGAACCGAAAATTTTATGTTCGCAACATCACTAGTGGAGTGTCCATTTTATGTGTTCAGTGTGAACAGTGTTCTATAAATATATCCTGTGTATCTAGGCATCCCTATTACCTGTCCATGGGGACTTCGTGTCTACTGGAGGTTTTTCATAGGGAATACGAATATTCGCGATAGATCCCTGTTTCTGGTCCATGGAGACTTTGTGTCTACTGGATGTTCTGGGGGATTATGCTATATTTCTGTCTGTTCCTAAAGTCTGTTGACTTATCCGTTTTCCTGTCTGGTGTTTTGAACTCTATTTTTATTAGAGATTTCAGATCTTTGGAGTTCTGTACATTACTACTGATCTATAGTGTGCTTTGTTCACGACCACGGATCTATAGTGTCCTCTGTTCATGACGACTGAGTCCTCTGTTCATGTCTGCTGATCTATATATAGTGTCCTCTGTTCATGACCGCTGATCCATAGTGTCCCCTGTGCTGCTCACTGATCTGTGTTCTCTGAACTTATACTATTGAGTTCTAGGTTCCTGTTATGTTTCTGGTTTGTGACCGACTATTTATTAGAATGTGTATTTTTTTTTCTTATTCAAAATTTTTATTAATTTTCAATAAACAAAAAAAACAATAACAAGGCATGAGAGTGGCAGAGGCACAAGGTGTTAAGCATGGCCTCAATGCAAGATAAAAAAACAGAATAAGTCATAAAGACCGTGCATGGCAGAAAGTGCGGTCAGCACTAGGGAGTCCGTTACTCGCGCAACAGACAGGAAGGACATCATGTCAAAGCAATCAGTATACTCAACAAGGAACACCAACTTAGAATATGTAATAACCACATCAATGCTAAAGCGGCAAGGTTCAGATTGAAAAGAATAGAGGGATATAGATAAAAAGTGAAGAACAGAAAAATAAGAGGGTATGTAAAACACAGAAACAGGCAGACATGACGACATACAGAGACAAGGGTCTTACATACAGACAAGAAACAACAAGGGAAGTAGGGCGGGAAGGTTACCAAGACAGACAAGAGAAAGCGTAGCCAGGTCCCTGCACTTTAGCTCAGGGAGGGACCGGCGCCCAGTTGTCGATCCACCGTTTAGGGTGGATGGGCAAGTAGGCAGGGAGAGCAGTTTTTGGGTCAGTTTAGGGCTCACACTCTCTGTCCCCTGGTCGGTCCCCAACACTTCTGCATACTGCTGCTATCTCTATGGGATCAGGATATTTATATATATATATATATATATATATATATATATATATATATACCTCACTCCAGCTCTATCTGTATACTGCTGCTATCTCTATGAGATCAGGATATAAAGTAGTTATACATCTCCCCTCCAGCTCTGTCTATATACTGCTGCTGCTCTCTCTACGGGATCAGGATATATTTTAGTTATAAACCTTCTCTCCAGCTTTGTTTGTATACTGCTGCTATCTCTATGGGATCATGATATATAGTAGTTATACACTTTCTCTCCAGCTCTTCTGTTTTTGATGTAATTTTTCCCAAATCCCTGTAAACATGGTGCTATTTACAACAATTGTGCAAATTGCAGAAAAATCGCCAGAATGTGTAAAAAAATGCAGTAAAAAAGCAACATGCGAATATAGCCTCAAGCTTTTTACATAAAACACCTCAGTTGTGATTATAGGTCATATCACTTTCACCTCATGGCAACGTTTCTCTAAAAAAACACACTCTGAATAAGAAAATGCATCAAAACTGCATGCAGTGTGATCTCAAACCCACTTATGAGTCTCAGCAGTTTAGGCTTCTGGTGGCTGGAGTCTAGCCAGGTGGCTGGAGTCTAGCCAGGTGATTAGGTTAGTCTCATTAGGTGAATGGCAGTGATGGGACTCAATCCCCAGAGGATTCATGGGAAATGGCTGAAAAACCCCAGGCCTGCCACATCAGCTAAAACAGGTAAGCACAAGACATACACAAGTACCTCTGCATTATTCTATAATAATAGCCTATGCTGCTGTGGCAGCCACGGGGAGTTGGACAGACTATGGTACGTGACTTGGGGTGGTTGGATGTATCACTTCGTCATGCCGTTAACCTACATGGTCTGAGGATTGGACAGCTTCTCCTGGGCCAGGGGCGGGGTAAGAAATGCACTGATGCCAGGTTACAGATAATTGTCTTTACTGAGGCAGGAGTAGATGTTACAATCCTCACAGTGCAGATTAGAGTAGAAGAGATGAAGTGTAACCCTTGGGAGCCCAATAGACTTGCTGTGATTTGTAGTATTGTGCTTGGGATTTTAGGCTTAATGCTGAGGCATCCCACGCTAACTAAGGTTCTGAGTGGCCAATTATGCTACACCGCCAGGGTATGAGCTATCTCTGTGTGGCCTGTCGACTCACCGGGTATCAGGCTCACTATTAGGAATCTCTAAATCCTCCTGGGTGGGGAGCACTTGCAGAATGGCACGGTCGCTTGCTTGAAGATTTATTTTAGGCATCCCTTAAATCACCTTACACTCCTGTGGTCTCTTCTCCACACTGCAGCTCACACTGAGCTCTGCTCACAGATCTTGGACTAGGCCAAGACTAAACTAAACTAAACAGCTCCTTCCCCCCTACACTATATGTGGCCTAGCTAGCGGGGCCTCCAATTGGGCAATCAGGGTCACATGGGTTCCCTGCATGATACCTCCTAACAGATATCCTGTACATTTCCTAAAGGTACAGTGCAAACACATGGTAAGGAGGAAAAAACAAAAATGCAAGGGGTTAAGGACTAAGAGCGTACCTGTATGTCGTGTGGCCCGCTAACAGGGTTTAAACCATTCTCACAAGAGGAGAACGGGTTAAACCCTGTGGGTCCCGGTTGCTATGGGCAGCCAGGACCCACGACTAATGCCGGGCACCACCGATTGGGCCGATGCCCGGCATTAACCCTTTAGACGCCGTGATAAAAGTTGATTGCGGCTTCTAAACTGAAAGTGAAACTATCCTGGCAGCTCAGCGGAGCTGATCGGGACTATCGCGACAGAATCGCGATTTCCCAATCAGCTTACTGGATGGCAGGAGGGTCCTCACCTACAATCAGAAGATTGCATAGTATAGCCTCCTAAGGAGGCTTAAAAAAAAAAGTTAAAAGTGGTAAAAATAAATAAGAAAATACATGTGAATAAGCCCCCCCCCCAATAAAAGTTTACATCACCCCGCTTTTCCTATTTTTTAAAATAAAATAACTTAATAAAAAAAACATCATATGTGGTACCGCCACGTGCATAAATGTCTGAACTATTAAAATATAAGGTTAGCTAAACCGCACGGTCGATGGCATACACATAAAAAAATGCCCAAAATAGTGAATTTTTGGTCACTTGATATTCCATAAAAATATTAATAAAAAGCCATAAAAAAGTCCCATCAAAACAAAAAGGGTACCGATAAAACTGCAGACCACGGTGCAAAAGATAAACCCTCATATAGCCCCATACGCAAAAGAATAAAAAAAAGTTATAGGGGTCAGAAGATGACAATTTTAAACAAAAAAAATTTGGTGCATGTAGTTATAATTTTTTTCAATTTGTAAAATAAATAAAACCTACATAAAATTGGTTATCCCTGTATCCGTATGGACCTACAGAATAAAGATAAAGTGTCATTTTTACCGAAAAGTGAACTGCATAGAAACGGAAGCCCTAAAAAGTTGAAAAATTTGATCTCACCTGTAAAATAGTTTTTTTTCATTTCGCCACAGAGTATGTTATAAAATAGGTAATGTCATTACAAAGTACAATTGGTGATACAAAAAACAAGCCCTTATATGGGTCTGTAGGTGCAAAATTGAACACGTTATGATTTTTAGACGATGAGGAGGAAAAACCAAAAATGCAAAAACAAAGATTGTTTTGAGTCCTTAAGGGGTAAAAGAATCACAAAAGCAACAAGGCCTAGCGCAGGCACCGGAAGCAATGCTTACCTGATAGGATGCACTCTGGTACTGGGAATTTAAAAAAAATCCTGGTATGCTTCTTAAAAAAATGTAATCCACATTCTGATAATTTTTTCTTTTTATTACCTGCGAAAATAGTTTTATATGACCGCCTGGAGATGGACTTTAATTTTCCCAGCATGAAATGATGGCATTCTTCGATTCCCTTCTTAAAATTGTTAAGTGTTGAAAAGAATGCCTGGAGTGTAGAAAACATCTTCTGTAATGAAGGAGTGTAATGAAACAGCGAGAACGACTTCCCTCCTTTATATAGAAGTGGAGATCTCCATTAGCGTATATTAGCACGAATATTTGACATGTAAACTTTTACCGCCAACATCAGCAATTTGAGATTTTGCGAATATTTACAAGAGAGTGATGTATATTTGTAATGATGAATGTTCTTTTTTTTTTAAATGCGAATTTATGCGAATATTTATGCGAATATCGGCACTTCCAGACTGGACACTGATCCCTCCCTTCTTTTAGGTGAAAGATATAATTGCGCGTGCACACTATGCAAATTTCATAACAAATTTTCGCACGGGAAAATGAACATAGTGAATATGCGAATTTCTCAAACAGAGGACGAATATTCGCGAAATATTGCAAATTCGAATGTGGCCCCTGCCGCTCATCACTTATCTCCATCAGTAATGAGAATAATGGCTTTATCCAACCAGCCAAATGAAGATCTGAGCTTGGCCTTTTAGGTAAACAGGACTCACCAAATAATGGAATGATGAATTATTAATCCCCTGCCTTCGGAAGAAACGTATCCATTCCCTACATCACTAATAGAGATACTCACTGAACTTCTGCAGAGTGTTCAGTTCGCAGCAAGCCACAATGAAAGAGTTAAGTTGCGCTGCTGTCTGGCACAACTTAGCTCTTTTGTCACAGTAAAGCAGCTATATGTATAGTCCGCTGCTTTACTGTAACCCCTTACTATACTGAATACCCCTCTTCCCCCCAAAGAGTTAACTATTGCTAAGTAACTCGTTCCTTGCCAGGTGAGCACATTTTGCTCAGTCCAGCAAAATGTTACAGTAAAGCCATAATCTGAATAAATCTCTGAATTGAGAAGTTCGCACAAGCAGCACCTGGCAATGTTTGAAGGAACCACAAGCTGCAGTTTCTCCGAAGTTTGGGTCCAAACCGGGTTTGCCGGAATTGGCTTACTCAACTCTAATCAGAACAGGTTAACCCCTTTGGGACATGGAGATTTTTCATCACATTCTAAACAATTTCATTTTTTTTTTTTTTTTTAAATAGTAAATAACATGGAAAAATACCTGTCAGAAACAAAAACCCCAAAAAGAAAACTAAACTCCACTCTTAGTAAATGAGGCCATTATTTTTATTCTGTAGGTCCATATGATTACAACAATACCCAATTATATAGATTTTGTTTTATTTTACAACTTTAAAAAAAAATTATAATTTTTTTTGCACAACAATGAGTGTGCTTACAAGTGCCCTATTTTGATCTGTAATTTTTATCGGTACCATTTTTGTTTTGATAGGACCTTTTTGATTCTCTCTACAAATTTTTTTCTGGTACATGAAGTGACCAAAGATCAGCAATTCTGGACTTTTGTATAATTCCCATTTACGCCATTGACTGTACGGTTTAATTAACATTGTATTTTAACCCTTTAAGGACTCAGCATTTTTCCGTTTTTGCATGTTTGTTTTTTCCACCTTACCTTTAAAAAATCATAACTCTTTCAATTTTGCACCTAAAAATCCATATGCTGGCTTATTTTTTGCGCCACCAATTCTACTTTGTAATTACTTAAGTCATTTTACCCAAAAATCTACAGAGAAACGGAAAAAAAAATCATTGTGAGACAAAATTGAAAAAAAAAACACCATTTTGTAAATTTTGGGGGCTTCTGTTTCTACACAGTACATTTTTCGGTAAAAATTACACCTTATCTTTATTCTATAGGTCCATACGATTAAAATGATCCCCTACTTATATAGGTTTGATTTTGTCGTACTTCTGGAAAAAATCATAACTACATGCAGGAAAATGTATACATTTAAAATTGTCATCTTCTGACCCCTATAACTTTTTTATTTTTCTGCGTATGGGGCGGTATGAGGGCTCATTTTTTGCGCCGTGATCTGAAGTTTTTAGCGGTACCATTTTTGTATTGATCGGACTTATTGATCGCTTTTTATTCTTTTTTTCTTGATATAAAAAGTGGCCAAAAATGCACTATTTTGGACTTTGCAATTTTTTTGCGCGGACGCCATTGACCGTGCGGTTTAAATAACGATATATTTTTTATAATTTGGAAATTTCCGAACTCGGCAATACCACATATGTTTATTTTTATTTACACAGTTTTTTTTTTATGGGAAAAGGGGGGTGATTCAAACTTTTAATAGGGAAGGGGTTAAATTATCTTTATTCACTTTTTTTTTTTTTTTTTTTTGCAGTGTTATAGGTCCCATAGGGACCTATAACACTGCACACACTGATCTTTTGCATTGATCACTGGTATTGTACATGTGAATTAATAACAATTTTTTGTGGTAAGACTATTTCTCTCTTACATACAGAAAAATTTAAAATTTTGGTGGGTTCAAGGGACACAAGCCTAATCTTTATATGCCGTTGAGATGGAAAGTTTTGAAATGGTGTGTAGTCCCTAGCATTGATTTTAAAGGACAGCCCAATAGGAATTCTTCATCTTTTACTGTATAGATTTGAATAGGCTCTGTAAAAAAAATTAAAATTAAAAAAAATTTAAAAAAAATTCTGATATGTTGTTAAGCTACAGTATATCTAAAGTTTTGATTGGTCTGCATCTACGTATTCAGATTCCAATGGGTCATGAGAATGAGCCGAGAGAAGTGCGTTCTCTTCCAACATGATCTGGAAGGACTCATAAGTCTGTAGGTTCACAGAGTGGGAAGAGGATCACGTGACTTCCTGTTTCTCTCACGCCTCATTCTTTCATCGGTCAGGGTCTAAACACTCATGACCACAGTGCTCTCTGCTGACATCTCTGTCCATTTTAGGAACTGTCCGGAGTAGGAAAAAATCCCCAGAGAAAACATACGCTGCTCTGGACAGTTCCTAAAAGGGACAGTGATGTCAGCAGAGAGCACTGTGGTCATTATGTCAGCAGAGAGCTCTGTGTTCCAAAAAGAAAAGAATTTCCTCTGTAGTATTCAGCAGCTAATAAGTACTGGAAGGATTAATATTTCTTCACTGAAGAAATAATCAGAAGGCACTCACCATGGTCATAACTTCTTATCCTTTATTCAGACAGCGTGAGGACAAAGGTGCAGTGTCAGACAGGTATTCTGGCAAGGACGCCGGGAGCCTCCGCGTGAAGGTGACAGCTGTATCGCACTTCCGTGCTTCTTCAGACCATCAATGGTCCAATGAACATTTGGATTGCCTATTAAGATTGAGCACCACTTCAAGTCAAAGTTATTCACCTGTCAAGTGATTGCATCTTTCCGGACTATCAGCAGTGCCAGTCTCTCTCTCACTATACTTTGCTGTAATTTACAAATTTGTTTTAACTTTCTGGCACCAGTTGATAAAAAATAAATAAATAATAAATTCCACCGGAGTACCCCTTTAATGAGAGTGCCCATTTAAATGTAGCTTCCTACAGTCTATTACAGTATATGTTAGGAGATGAGCTAATGCATTGCCAGGATGGAGGGGGTGGGGGGTCTTTATCCTGAGGTATTGCAAGGGGGTCCTCCGCTGTCTGGGTCTTGTACTCATGTACAGTATGTGCTGATTATTAGACCGGACAGGCAATTGGCAGTCCCCACTAATGCAGTTAGAACAGGCCATTTAATTTACCAAACTACTTGATGGCCTTAAATAGTTTGACAAATGCAGTGAAGGAAGCACCTCCAGATATGCAGAACTCATCTTACTTATGACCTAAGAGCTGATTTCTGCATTGATCGACCACAACATTAATTCACTCGGCCCATCAATCAATATCCTCCGCAAAACGCCTTCCAGATTACAATCTTTTCCGGTGAATTTTAATAACTCTCTAATGCATTGCCATTCTGCTCTCATATTTTCTATGAAATCTTTCCATTCTTTCAGGGTGCGTTCTGACATCACTATCCTGTTTAACCCTCTCAGATCCAGTGGGACAGTATAGCCTAGCATATCCCTGCCCCACCATTGACTCTATGAGCACTGCCAGAAGGGGTAGGTCTGATGACAACAATGCAATGTGTCAACCTGCACTTGGGTGTCATTGAGAAGTCTTAAGCTTAAAGGGGTACTCCCCTGGAAAAAATGTTTTTTTTTATCAACTGGTGCCAGAAAGTGTAACAGATTTGTAAATGACTTCTATTTAAAAATCTTAATCCTTCCAGTACTTAACAGCTGCTATATGCTCCACAGGAAGTTCTTTTCTTTTTGAATTTTCCTTCTGTCTGACCACAGTGCTCTCTGCTGACACCTCTGTCCATTTTAGGAATTGTCCAGAGTAGGAGCAAATCCCAATAGCAAACCTCTTCTGCTCCGGACAGTTCCTGACATGGACAGAGGTGTCAGCAGAGAGCACTGTGGTCAGACAGAAAGAAAATTCAAAAAGAAAAGAACTTCATGTGGAGCATATAGCAGTTGATAAGTACTGGGAGGATTAAGATTTTTTTAAATAGAAGTAATTTACAAATCTGTTTATCTTTCTAGCATCAGTTAATTTTGATTTTTTTTTAAACAAAGTTTTCCAGGGGAGTACCCCTTTAAGACCTAAGATAAATAAGAAGAGAAGGTTCAGAGGAGAGGGCACTCCACTACAAATATTAGGACATAAATAGTACCAGGAGTAATATGGGAAATCATATGTCGTTGTCCGTAGTCCAGCTGTATATCAACAACGCCTGCGGGGTGCACGAAATTCAAATCAAGAGCTTTGCATACATGTAAGGAAGAAAAAATACGTGCACTCACTGCATAAACCATATTCACAGGTCCAGAAGTCCGGGATCACAGGGAGGCGACCATGGTCGCCTCCCTGTGATCCCGGACTTCTGGACCTGTGAATGTGGTTTATGCAGTGAGTGCATGTATTGTTTATGCGGTGAGTGCATGTATTGAGGAAATTATTTTCTTTTTGGAACACAGAGCTCTCTGCTGACATCATGACCACATTGCTCTCTGCTGACATCTCTGTCCATTTTAAGAACTGCCCCGAGTAGGAGAAAATCCCCATAGCAAACATATGCTGCTCTGGACAGTTCCAAAAATGGACAGAGATGTCAGCAGAGAGCACTGTGGTCATGATGTCAGCAGAGAGCACTGTGTTCAAAAAAGAAAAATAATTTCCTCTGTAGTATTCAGCAGCTAACAAGTACAGGAAGGATTAAGATTTTTCAATAGAAGTCAATTACAAATCTGTTTAACTTTCTGGCACCAGTTGATTTAAAAAAAAAAAAAAAAAGTTTTCCACCGGAGTACCCCTTTAAGACCTAAGAAATCATCAGCTCAGACAGGTATGATGCCATGATGTCATTGCGCCTTCCCGCACCAAGCCACAGATTACACGGATGAGACTTGCAGACTTATTTGCTCTACTCATTGTGGTGATGGGGTTATGAAAGAATATATTTTATGGGGCTATTTCTGAGTGGGAGTGGGGAGGCACTACGGGAGGCATTACTGCTGGCTAGAAAGGAGCATTATTACTCTTTTGGGAGCGCTAAGGTGCATTCCTACAAAATGGGGCCATTGAGGCTGCATCACAACTGTGAGTGGGCACTACAGAATTTCCAGGTGGTGATTCCGTGTGCAATGGGCCCCATCAAAATAAATACCGTGACCCCCCCCCCCCCCCCCGGCCTACGATGGCCCCGACAGACGATAATTTCAACATGCGATGGCCTCCTGAAAGCAGCATCAACTCACGATGCTTTTGTATGTCGGGGCCATCGCATAAACGGTTATCCGACAGCGCAGACTGCTTCAACTTCCACCGGATAGCCGTTTACAGAGCCCCATGTGCTCCGGTGATGATCTCCTACCGGTCCTCGGGGCTCCGGACCGTCCTCTTTGGGATCCCCTGCATCGCCGTCGCTCTCCTTCGTCGTCATCACGTCGCCACGCACGCCATCCAATAGGAGCGGCGTGCTTAGTGATGTGATGGCGGCGATGGAGAGTGAGGATCCCGGGGAACCAGAGGTGTCCAGAGTGTCGGGGACACCCCGGGACGCGGCGACAGCGATAGAGGGCGACATCCAGGGCAGCGGTGACGGTCCGGAGCGGCAGGGACAGGTCACTATAACTTCCTATTCTTTTTATTGCACGAATCCTTCAACATACGATGGTTTCAACAAACAATGGTTCATTTGGAATGGATTACCATCGTATGTTAAGGGACCACTGTATGTGCTATGACCACTCAGACGTGCTTCATCCCAATTGGCTTCTGCCAGATCCCTCCCGCATCTGTCGTACCCTATTGATGTCAATGAGGTGAACAGTCAGCCAGTGTCTCCAGTCGGCTCATTTTCCGACCGTGTCCAGTTTTTGAACCGGAATTCAAATTGCAGCAGACCACGGTTTTCAGTCCGTTTCCAAAACCGGATTCGGTTGGAAAATTACCTGACCGGAGACACTAGCTGACTACGGTTGGCTCATTGAAATCAATGGGGTATGGCAGGAGGCGGTTTTGAAATTTTCCCACCATATCTGACTGCCCCATGTGCAAAAGGAGATGTGGATGCACCCTAAAAAAGTTACACACAAAGGAGGCATTTTTTTTTACTGTGGGGCACTACAATGTCCCCTGTTTGGTTTTGGATGTAATTGTGTTGTGCAGGTGTGCTGCTGTGACATCATAGATCGGTTTCTATGAGGTGGTCTACAGTGACATCACAACTGTATTCTCATTAGGTGAACAGCTGTGATGTCACAATTGTTTCTATGAGACAAGCAGTTGTCACATCACAACTAGCTCTCAGTAGGTCAATATCATAAGTGGACTTCATTACAAGAGAAAGTCCATGTAAACCACTGTGTGTATCCACGAGTAAATCACAAATATCACAAATATTTCAGGTAAACTCTGACATAATATAGAGTTTCTGGGGGGTCACATACCGTAACATGATGAATGTGTCTCACCTAGGAATGCTGCTATGACATCATACACAGTACAGACCAAAAGTTTGGACATACCTTCTCATTCAGAGTTTTCTTTATTTTCATGACTATGAAAATTGTAGATTCACATTGAAGGCATCAAAACTATGAATTAACACATGTGGAAATATAGACATAACAAAAAAGTTTGAAACAACTGAAAATATGTCATTCTAGGTTCTTCAAAGTAGCCACCTTTTGCTTTGATTACCGCTTTGCACACTCTTGGCATTCTCTTGTTGAGCTTCAATGGGTAGTCACCTGAAATGGTTTTCCCTTCACAGGTGTGCTGGTGTGGAGGAGGAGGTGTGATGGTGTGGGGGGGGGGGGGGGGGGCTTTTCCGGTGACACTGTTGGGGATTTATTCAAAATTGAAGGCATACTGAACCAGCATGGCTACCACAGCATCCTGCAGCGGCATGCTATTCCATCCGATTTGCGTTTAGTTGGACCATCATTTATTTTTCTACAGGACAATGACCCAAAACACCTCCAGGCTGTGTAAGGGCTATTTGACTAAGAAGGAGAGTGATGGGTGCTGCGCCAGATGACCTGGCCTCCACAGTCACCGGCCCTGAACCCAATCTATATGGTTTGGGGTGAGCTGGACCGCAGAGTGAAGGCAAAAAGGGCCAACAAGTGCTAAGCATCTCTGGGAACTCCTTCAAGACCATTTAAGGTGACTACCTCTTGAAGCTCATCAAGAGAATACCAAGAGTGTGCAAAGCAGTAATCAAAGCAAAAGGTGGCTAGAACCTAGAATATGACATATTTTCACACTTTTTTGTTATGTCTATAATTCCACATGTGTTAATTCATAGTTTTGATGCCTTCAGTGTGAATCTACAATTTTCATAGTCATGAAAATAAAGAAAACTCTGAATGAGAAGGTGTGTCCAAACTTTTGGTCTGTACTGTATGTCTCACTGTTCTCCCATAGGAGGAGAGTAAATCAGTAGATCATCAAATGGTGGAACATAGGAAGGAGCGCAGACCTCTACCACCTCCAACCCCAACGTACGTTTCGCTTGTGCTTTGTCAGGGGACGTGTGTTCACACGCCCCCTGACGAAGCACAAGCAAAACATACGTTGGGGTTGGAGGTGGTAGAGGTCTGCGCTCCTTCCGATGTTCCACCATTTGATGATCTACTGATCTACTCTCCATGATATTCTGGGACTCGTGCAAATGATCCAGAGGAACCAGGACGCTGCGACCCTCATACTCTACATGCCTCAACAGGTGTTATGCTCTTAGCATAACACCATAAGGTACGGGTCCATCTTGCTGACCTTAATTCCTTTATACTTACATGATTGCACTTGTTACGCCGAGCGCTCCGGGTCCCCGCTCCTCCCTGGAGCGCTCGCAGCATCCTCGCATTCGCAGCGCCCCGGTCAGACCTGCTGACCGGGTGCGCTGCAATATCTCTCTCAGCCGGGATGCGATTCGCGATGCGGGAGGCGCCCGCTCGCGATGCGCATCCCGGCTCCCGTACCTGACTCGTTCCCCGTCTGTCTTGTCCCGGCGCGCGCGGCCCCGCTTCTTAGGGCGCGCGCGCGCCGGGTCTCTGCAATTTAAAGGGCCACTGCGCCATTGATTGGCGCAGCAGGCTTAATCAGTGTGTTCACCTGTGCACTCCCTACTTATACCTCACTTCCCTTGCACTCCCTCGCCGGATCTTGTTGCCATTGTGCCAGTGAAAGCGTTTCCTAGTGTGTTCCTAGCCTGTGTTCCAGACCTCCTGCCGTTGCCCCTGACTACGATCCTTGCTGCCTGCCCTGACCTTCTGCTACGTTCGACCTTGCTCTTGTCTACTCCCTTGTACCGCGCCTATCTTCAGCAGTCAGAGAGGTTGAGCCGTTGCTGGTGGATACGACCTGGTTGCTACCGCCGCTGCAAGACCATCCCGCTTTGCGGCGGGCTCTGGTGAATACCAGTAGCAACTTAGAACCGGTCCACCAACACGGTCCACGCCAATCCCTCTCTGGCACAGAGGATCCACCTCCAGCCAGCCGAATCGTGACAGTAGATCCGGCCATGGATCCCGCTGAAGTCCCACTGCCAGTTGTCGCCGACCTCACCACGGTGGTCGTCCAGCAGTCGCAACAGATAGCGCAACAAGGCCACCAGCTGTCTCAACTGACCAGGATGCTACAGCAGCTATTACCACAGCTCCAGCAACAATCTCCTCCGCCAGCTCCTGCACCTCCTCCGCAGCGAGTGGCCGCTTCCGGCTTACGATTATCCTTGCCGGATAAATTTGATGGGGACTCTAAGTTTTGCCGTGGCTTTCTTTCGCAATGTTCCCTGCACTTGGAGATGATGTCGGACCAGTTTCCTACTGAAAGGTCTAAGGTGGCTTTCGTAGTCAGCCTTCTGTCTGGGAAAGCTCTGTCATGGGCCACACCGCTCTGGGACCGCAATGACCCTGTCACTGCCTCTGTACACTCCTTCTTCATAGAGATCCGAAGTGTCTTTGAGGAACCTGCCCGAGCCTCTTCTGCTGAGACTGCCCTGCTGAACCTGGTCCAGGGTAATTCTTCTGTTGGCAAGTACGCCATCCAATTCCGTACTCTTTCCTCCGAATTATCCTGGAATAATGAGGCCCTCTGCGCGACCTTTAAAAAAGGCCTATCCAGCAACATTAAAGATGTGCTGGCCGCACGAGAAATTCCTGCTAACCTGCATGAACTTATTCATCTTGCCACCCGCATTGACATGCGTTTTTCCGAAAGGCGTCAGGAGCTCCGCCAGGATATGGACTTTGTTCGCACGAGGCGGTTTCTCTCCCCGGCTCCTCTCTCCTCTGGTCCTCTGCAATCCGTTCCTGTGCCTCCCGCCGTGGAGGCTATGCAAGTTGACCGGTCTCGCTTGACACCTCAAGAGAGGACACAACGCCGCATGGAGAACCTATGCCTGTACTGTGCCGGTACCGAACACTTCTTGAAAGATTGTCCTATCCGTCCTCCCCGCCTGGAAAGACGTATGCTGACTCCACACAAAGATGAGACAGTTCTTGATGTCAACTCTGCTTCCCCACGCCTTACTGTGCCTGTGCGGATATCTTCCTCTACCTTCTCCTTCTCAGCTGTGGCCTTCTTGGATTCCGGATCTGCAGGAAATTTTATTTTGGCCTCTCTCATCAACAGGTTCAACATCCCGGTGACCAGTCTCGCCAGACCCCTCTACATCAATTCTGTTAACAATGAAAGATTGGACTGTACCGTGCGTTACCGCACGGAACCTCTCCTAATGTGCATCGGACCTCATCACGAAAAAATTGAATTTTTGGTCCTCTCCAACTGCACTTCTGAAATTCTTCTTGGATTACCGTGGCTTCAACGCCATTCCCCAACCCTTGATTGGTCCACAGGAGAAATCAAGAACTGGGGTACTTCTTGTCACAAGGACTGTCTTAAACCGGTTCCCAGTACTCCTTGCCGTGACCCTGTGGTTCCCCCTGTATCTGGTCTTCCTAAGGCTTATATGGACTATTCTGACATTTTTTGCAAAAAGCAAGCTGAGACTTTACCTCCTCACAGGCCTTATGACTGTCCTATTGACCTCCTCCCGGGTACTACTCCACCCCGGGGCAGAATCTATCCTCTGTCTGCTCCAGAGACTCTTGCCATGTCGGAGTACATCCAGGAGAATTTAAAAAAGGGGTTTATCCGCAAGTCCTCCTCTCCTGCCGGAGCTGAATTTTTTTTTGTGTCCAAAAAAGATGGCTCCCTACGTCCTTGTATTGATTACCGCGGACTTAATAAAATCACGGTAAAAAAACGCTACCCCTTACCTCTTATCTCGGCTCCCGTACCTGACTCGTTCCCCGTCTGTCTTGTCCCGGCGCGCGCGGCCCCGCTCCTTAGGGCGCGCGCGCGCGCTGGGTCTCTGCAATTTAAAGGGCCACTGCGCCATTGATTGGTGCAGCAGGCTTAATCAGTGTGTTCACCTGTGCACTCCCTACTTATACCTCACTTCCCCTGCACTCCCTCGCCGGATCTTGTTGCCATTGTGCCAGTGAAAGCGTTTCCTAGTGTGTTCCTAGCCTGTGTTCCAGACCTCCTGCCGTTGCCCCTGACTACGATCCTTGCTGCCTGCCCTGACCTTCTGCTACGTCCGACCTTGCTCTTGTCTACTCCCTTGTACCGCGCCTATCTTCAGCAGTCAGAGAGGTTGAGCCGTTGCTGGTGGATACGACCTGGTTGCTACCGCCGCTGCAAGACCATCCCGCTTTGCGGCGGGCTCTGGTGAATACCAGTAGCAACTTAGAACCGGTCCACCAACACGGTCCACGCCAATCCCTCTCTGGCACAGAGGATCCACCTCCAGCCAGCCGAATCGTGACAGAACTCCTTTTACCTGCATGAGGTCCTCACCGGCCTTTTCTCCCCTTTTGTCATTTACTGTTCTCCTCCAGAGAGTCTTTCATGACCAAGTGCCACAAGGTATGATGAGCAATTCTCTTTGGTTCTTTCCAGCAGGTCCATGTGACCACACTACCTATGTGAAATATACAAATAAAATGATAACCGGGGATTGCCCGTATTAAAGGGGTGTGTCCCGACACAATCTGACACCGATTGGACAGCATCAGAAGAGGGAGGGGCACACTCTCAACTGAGGACACCCACTTGTCAATTGGCACAATACAGAGCTATAGGAAAAAATGCTGTCGAATTGTTATCCCATTAAGAATATACAATGGCCCTTACTTACTAAGAGTGTTGTGTAGGTTTCTTTGTGGGTTTTAATTCCCTACAATTTTTTTCCACGATATTTACTAAGGTTTCCCTACATTTTCCATTTTTTAAACCTGCTCTGATCTGTCGGGTTTTCCTCAGTTCAAATCCACCACATTTTTTGTGGAAACCTTAGTAATTATGTTGGGTTTTTGTGAAAATGTCGAGAACACGCCCCTTTTCAGCAACCACGCCTCCTTTCCCGGTGGCCACGCCAATTTTTCAGGTTTTCGTAGTAAAATGGAGATTTAGTCGTTTTTTTTTTTTTCAATTCTGGCACACAATCTGGCGCAATGCTCCAGAATCTGGCTCACACCCGACAAAACATTTCAGGTTTGCAATAGTAAATGAGGGCCAGTAAGTATTTACTAAAATAAACATGTTAAAGGGGTGCTCTGGTAGAAAATGTATGTTTTCAAATCAATGGTTTATACAGAAGTTATGCAAAAGTTATACAGATTTGCAAATTACTTCTACAGCGGGGAGAACAAGTATTTGATACACTGCCGATTTTGCAGGTTTTCCCACTTACAAAGCTTGTAGAGGTCTGTCATTTTTACCATAGGTACTCTTCAGCTGTGAGAGATGGAATCTAAAACAAAAATCCAGAAAATCACATTGTATGATTTAAAAAAAATGATTTGCGTTTTATTGCATGACATAAGTACAGTGGTCCCTCAACATACTATGGTAATCCGTTCCAAATGGACCATCGTTTGTTGAAACCATCGTATGTTGAGGGATCCGTGCAATGTAAAGTATAGGACAGTGGTCTACAACCTGCGGACCTCCAGATGTTGGAAAACTACAACACCCAGCATGCCCGGACAGCCAACGGCTGTCCGGGCATGCTGGGAGTTATAGTTTTGCAACATCTGGAGGTCCGCAGGTTGAAGACCACTGGTATTGGAGGTTATACTCACCTGTCCCCGATGCTCCGGCAAGGCCTCTGCTTCCCCGGCATCCTCGCTCACCGTTGCCGTCATCACGTTACTACGCACGCCGCTCCTATTGGATGACGGGATGGCGTGCGCAGCAACGTGATAACGACTATGGAGTGCGCCGACGGTGCAGAGGATCCTGAAGAGGACGCGCCGGAGCCCCGAGGACAGGTAAGTGATCGTCAACGGACCACACGGGGCACCGTAAACGGCTATCCGGTGGCATTTGAAGCAGTCTGCGCTGCCGGATAGCCGTTTATGTGATGGCCCCGACATACAAAAGCATCGTATATTGATGCTGCCTTCAACATGCGATGGCCTCTGAGAGGCCATCGTATGTTGAATTGATCGTAGGTCGGGGGTTACTGTATTTGATACATCAGAAAAGCATAACTAGTTTAAAAATGTAGTTTTGTTTTTAATATTTGTAGACTTTTTTATGACACCACAGCCAGATCTCACATCGGCTAAATTATAATGAAGATTTATGTCTACGTACTTGGATCCAAACATCTGTACTCCTCCATCCGGGCCATACTATTCTCGATTAATTAGTCACTAATGTAAAAGGTGGATATAACTATGATGATGATAAAATGTCTTTTGGATAGGTGATAAGATGTCTAAGGGCAGAGTACCCCTTTAAGCTTTCCTGCTGATATATAAAAGAAACTATTATACCAATAGGCCAAGACAAATCCAAACACAACTTGGGAAGTAACTAGATGATGAGCCTAATCTTCTATAATTTGGTATTATAGAGGATTTCTAAGATGAGAAAAACATAGTTGCTTTCTTCTAAAACCAGTGCCACACCTGTCCTTTTGTCATGTGTGGTATTACAACTCTGCTCCATTTACTTTAATTGAACTCTGCAATACACCACACGACCTGAGGACAAGGGTGGCACCGTTTCTGCGAAAAAGCAGTTGTTTTACCATCCCTGGAAAGGAAACTTTACTATTTTTTTCTGTGCTGTTTAATTTTCTAACTTCTGGAAAGTAGCTATCCTTTGGTGGAAAATAGCAATGGTTTATATATTTCTTGCCAGAACATCCAATATAATCCCCAATACCTGTTAAAGACTTGGATTGAGGGGGCGTGGCAGTGACGTCATGAGCAGGGCGCGGCCGTGACGTCACGAGCCTCCGGCACTCCAGAGCTGCACCCGACGCTCTGAACGAACATTGGGTGCAGCAGGGAGATCGAGGGGGTCCCCAGTGGCGGGACTGACGTGATCAGACATCTTATCCCCTATACTTTGCATAGGGGATAAGATGTCTTGGGGCAGAGTACCCCTTTAAGCTTTACTGCTGATATATAAAGAAACTATTATATCAATAGGCATGCACTAACTAACATATACAACTCCTGAACTGAACTTATCCTTCAAATGAGGATCCAACGTCTCTTTGGTTGAATACACAGTTCTGGAATAGTCTACTCCTTTCAGAAATTGTCTCTGTAAATGCCTCAATTCTTTTATAATTCATAGACATAAGAAACAATTATTCCAAGTATAAAAAGATTTATCTATGTAAAATGACATGAACTATTAAAGGTGCAGCATCCCGGTCCTGGCTGTCATTTTATTTAGGGATGAGCGAATCGAATCTGATGAATCCGAATTCCCAAGGAATCCTGGGAAGGAGGGAACAAGGGTAGGCGGGATGACCCTGAATCACATGGAGCATGCACCCTATCAGCAGCCAGTCACCCCTGTGATGTCACAGCCCTACATAATCGGCAGCCATCTTGTGGCCACTCACTTTAGCCTTTTATTGCAGAGAAAGAGAGAGAGAGAGAGAGAAAGAGAGAGAGAGAGAGAGAGAGAGAGAGAGAGAGAGACAGCAGTGTGTTGCACAGAAAAGCATTTTTACAGCAGCAATTCACCTCCCAGTCACATCAGTGTTCTATTGCAGAGAGGGACAGAGATCAGTGTATGTTGCACAGAAAAGCTTTATACAGCAGCGATTCACCTCAAGCCCAAATCTAGCCTAGAAGCACTGATAGGGAAGGGAGTGAGATTGAGAGAGAAAGTGCAATTTTGGGTGTAGTACACAGCGACCAGAGTTACTGACGTCAGTGTGCCAGTTAGCCCGGCCGCTGCCAGTTAGCAAGTCATTATCATATACCAAAAATAGAAGATTACGGCAGAACGGAGCCACGGATCCAGGTACAGTAAGCATCAACCTGATCAGCATCCCCCGCAATACCACCCAGTACTGCTGGTTAGTGCGGTGGGGAAGAAAGCTGACCGTTTTCTTTTAAGGGCCTAGATACAGTGAAAGGCCAGCCAAAAGTACACACCTGCTGGTGTTGTAGACAAATACTGTTTTAAACGTACTGGAGCACATTGTCCTCCCCTTATAAGTGCATAAGTGGTGTATCATTGTCCTCCCCTTATAAGTGCATAAGTGGTGTATCATTTTGTCCCTGTTAAAGTCTTAAGGGCCTAGATACTGTGAAAGGCCATCCAAAAGTACACACCTGCTGGTGTTGTAGACAAATACTGTTTTAAGCGTACTGGAGCACATTGTCCTCCCCTTATAAGTGCATAAGTGGTGTATCATTTTGTTCCTGTTAAAGTCTTAAGGGCCTAGATACTGTGAAAGGCCATCCAAAAGTACACACCTGCTGGTGTTGTAGACAAATACTGTTTTATGCGCAGTGGAGCGTATTGTACTCCCCTCATATACGCACTAAGTATGTCAGGCAGAGAAGTGTGAGGACATGCACAGATTAGTGACAGAGGCCTAAATTTATCAGGCAGAAGTCGCAGCAGACTAGGGGTGAGTGGCCTGAGCTCCCGGTATCAGCTAGCGGTCGTATCTTGACCAGCAACTATCTGCCGTCATCGATTGGTTAACACGGTCATCCACTTCATCACAAGTGACATCTGACACCCCCAGTCAACAGTCGGTGGGTTCCTCAGACACAACCCTTAGCTGGCATGGCCCGGGAGCAGTCCCTGTCCTCCCATTGCCTCTGTCCTATGCTGTTCCCTCCCCCACAGAAGTATCTTATGCTGTGAGTTCAGCTCCACTATTTAGTGAGGACAATATACTAGAGGACAGCCAGCAGCTAATGCCCATCCAAGAAGTGGAGGAGACATCCACCACTTCCTCCGCTAGGCGGGCAAGTATTGATGAGGAGAGTGGCGTGGGAGGTGGTGTTGAGAGCGTTTAGGCTCCTGAAGCAGACACTGTTGAGGGTTAAGGGACCTGAGGAGGACATCAATGACATGCAGATACAACTCGATGATGATGAAGCCGATCACAGTTAGGAGCTGGGTGCAGAAGGGGCTTCATCATCGTCAGGAGAAGAGGGTTGCAGGTTGCCCGTGAGGCAGCAGCTGAGCCAGCAAGATGATAGCATGGTTGGCAATTAGCATGGTGGCAGAAGTGGAAAGTCTGGAGCCAAACTTGCCTGGGGTAGAACACCTGCTTCACGGAAACCTACCTACCCCAGAGGTAGTGGAACAGGGGTTCCTGGAGTTGGCGACAGTAGCAGTCAATCAGTGCGGACTGTTGGTGGGAAGATCAGCTACTCCGCAGTGTGGCAGTCTTTCATCAAGCATCCGGAGGAGGCACCATGGCCCTGCGTCAAAATATGAAGTGTGACCATAAAGCCACCTTGAAGAACTATGGCTCCGATGTGATGGTCTAGCTTGCTGCATCATCCAGGGGCACGCCGCTTCCTCTTTCAGACCAGCCAAAGCTCCACCACCTCAGCCAAAGGGAGCGGTGTGTCATACCCATCTTCTGTCGCTCCAGATGCTCCTGCTCCTCCTAATTCAAGTCAGTCATTTCGCCAGCAATCCATTGTCGAAGCCAAGTCCAAGAGACAACAGTATGCGCCCACTCATCCAACGGCGCAGAAGCTGAATGTGCTCCTGTCTAAGTTGCTTGTGCTGCAGTCCCTCCCTTTTCAAGTGGTGGACTCTGCACCTTTCAGAGAACTGATGGCTTATGCCGAGCCGAGGTGGAGAGTCCCAAGCCATCATTTCTTTGCGAAGAAGGCAGTACCAGCTCTGCACAATTTTGTGGAACTGAAGGTGGGCCAGTCCTTGAGCCTGTCGGTGTGTACCAAAGTGCACGGCAGCGCCGACATGTGGAGCTGTAACTACGGTCAGGGACAATGCATTTCCTTTACAGCCCACTGAGTGAATGTGGTTCCTGCACAGCCACAACAGCAACTTGGACAGGCCACGCCGCTTCCGCCTCCACACTCTCAGGCCATTGGTCCTGTGACAGTGTGCAACTCTGCCTCCTCTTCCTCCACTGTGTCCTCAGCCTCCACTGCACGGACAAGTCACAGTGCCCCTCCAGCATACCATGTGTGCAGGGCACGCCAATTTCAAGCTGTTCTTCAATTGGTTTTCCTTGGCGAACGGGAGGAACTGCTTGGTGAAAGGGAGGAACTGCTAAGAGTCATTGATCAAGAAATCGAATCATGGCTTACTCCACGAAAACTGGAAATGGGAATTTTGGTGACCGACAACGGGAAGAACATCTTGTCTGTGCTGCGACAAGGAAGCCCCTGAGCCATGCGCCCTGCATGGCACACAGGTTCAATCTGGTTGTCAAGCGGTTCCTGAAGTGTTCCCCCCATTTGCAATACATCCTAACAATGGGAATGAAACTTTGCATGCACTTCAGCCACTCGTACACCGTAAAGCACATCCTCCTTGAACTGCAGCATCAGAACGGTATCCCCCAACATAGTCTGATTTGCGACGTTTCCACACATTGGAATTCCACCCTCCATATGTTGGACCGACTATACGAACAGAGAAAAGCCATCACCGATTTCTCGATGATCCAAGCGGATAGGGGCACTCCCCTGTGTAACTTCAGTGTCAACCAGGGGCAGTTAATAAGTGACACCTGCCGTTTTCTCAGGCCCTTTGAGGAAGCCACATTATTAGTCAGTTGCCAGGATTACGGGATGAACAACGTCATTCCACTGCTTCATTTACTACAAAACGGATGGTAATGGATGGTCAGGGCACTGGAGATGTGGCGCCTACATCTCACGGCCACATGAGCCCTGTGGGGGCTGAACTGGAGGAGGAGGAGGGGGAGGGGCACAGTGGAGCACAGTTTAGGTTTTACGAGATGGGCGGTTTTTCTAGTCATCTGACAGGAGAGGAGGAGCAGCTAGAGGAGCTAGAGGGTTAATAGGAAGGTAAGACAGAGGACCCAGACACACCGTAGCAGTAGGCAGTGGAGATGGAGGTAGGGAGTCCCTCCGAGTCACTTGAACAAATGGCACGATGCATGCTCACTTGCTTGCGTAGTGGTAGTCAGTTGACCTATGCCTATTTGCACAATCGTCCATCCTCTCACAGGTCCGATTGGGGGGCCCTTTGCGCTCAACTTCCACTGCCATGGCTGCTGGGGAGGGGTGGGGTGGCAGGAGCAGTACCAGTTCCATCAGCCGCAGCCTGAGTCTACAGTGGCTGATGAGTAGCTTTCTTCATCTGCATAGTGAAGCAACTCATCAACAGCAGGTTGACGTGGAGCAGGACCCAAACCAGCAGGTGGTGGCATACCTTGACAGACATCCCTCCGCTTCAGACCACAAGTAAGAATTGAGGATATGCATTACGTAAAACTTAACTTTTAGTAATATTCTTAGGATAAAAATGAAATATATGTTCCCAAAACTTTTTTTTAAATCAAACAAAAGGAAAGGTGTGCAAAAAACACCATGTGCAACCTACACCACCAAGTATTGATGTGATACAAAGACCTCTAAAAAGTGGAAGGGAACAACGTATGGTCCATTGTAACTGGAGGTGGTAAAAACTTGCCCTGTAAGGCCCTACTCTTGCATTATTAATTATCTTCTTGGAAAGTTTTTTTTCCCCCTACAAACAAAAAAGGGTTTTTAGGTGGAAATAGAGAGTTTCCTGTGTGTGGCCGCCTTTTTTAGGGCGAGTAACACTTGCCATGAAGGAAATTAATAGGGTGAGAGTAGGGCCTTACAGAGGAAGTTTTTACCACCACCTGTTACAATGGACAATATGTGGTTCCCTTCTACCTTTTCGAGTTACTTGTCTTAAAAAGGGCAGCCCCACACAGGAACCAATCCTTATTTCCACCTAAAAACCCTGGGAAATGGCAGTGTGGGGCCGCCCTTTTTAGGGCTAGTAACACTTTCCAAGAAGGGAATTAATAATGCGAGAGTAGGGCCTTACAGGGGAAGTTTTTACCCCCACACTGCCACCATATGTTCTCCTCAAGCTGCAGCCACCTCCAGGCTTTGTCATTCAGCCACTACATTGTCCCCTCACGCTGCTGCCACCTCCATGCAGTGTCATTCAGCAAAAATATGGTCTACTCATGCTGCCATCAACTACACGCTGGGCCATTCAGCCACTATGTGGTCTCCATATGCTGCTGCCACCTCCAGGCTGTGTCATTTAGCCACTATATGGTCTCCTCATGCTGCCACCACCTCCACGCTGTGTCATTCAGCCACTATATGGTCTCCATATGCTGCTGCCACCTCCAGGCTGTGTCATTTAGCCACTATATGGTCTCCTCATGCTGCCACCACCTCCACGCCGGGTCATTCAGCCACTATGTGGTCTCCTCATGCTGCCCCCAACTCCAGGCTGTGTCATTCGGGCACTATATGGTCTCTTCATGCTGCCGCCACCTCCACACTGGGTCATTCAGCCACCATATGGTCTCCTCATGCTGCCGCCACCTCAATGCTCTGTCATTCAGCCATTATAAGGTCTCCTCATGCTGCCGCCACCTCCACGCTGTGTCCTTCAGCCACTACATGCTCTCTTCATACTGATGTCACCTCCAGGCTGTCACGATTCGGCTGGCAGGAGGTGGATCCTCTGTGCCAGAGAGGGATTGGCGTGGACCGTGCTAGTGGACCGGTTCTAAGCTGCTACTGGTTTTCACCAGAGCCCGCCGCAAAGCGGGATGGTCTTGCAGCGGCGGTAGCAACCAGGTCGTATCCACTAGCAACGGCTCAACCTCTCTGACTGCTGAAGATAGGCGCGGTACAAGGGAGTAGACAAGAGCAAGGTCGGACGTAGCAGAAGGTCGGGGCAGGCAGCAAGGATCGTAGTCAGGGGCAACGGCAGGAGGTCTGGAACACAGGCTAGGAACACACTGGGAAACGCTTTCACTGGCACGATGGCAACAAGATCCGGCGAGGGAGTGCAGGGGAAGTGAGGTATACATAGGGAGTGCACAGGTGAACACACTAATTAGACCAACTGCGCCAATCAGCGGCGCAGTGGCCCTTTAAATCGCAGAGACCCGGCGCGCGCGCGCCCTAGGGAGCGGGGCCGCGCGCGCCGGGACAGGACCGACGGAGAGCGAGTCAGGTACGGGAGCCGGGGTGCGCATCGCGAGCGGGCGCCACCCGCATCGCGAATCGCATCCCGGCTGGGGGCGGTATCGCAGCGCACCCGGTCAGTGGATCTGACCGGGGCGCTGCAGTAGCGAGGATGTGGCGAGCGCTCCGGGGAGGAGCGGGGACCCGGAGTGCTCGGCGTAACAGTACCCCCCCCCTTGGGTCTACCCCTCTTCTTGGAGCCTGAGAACCTGAGGACCAGACTTTTGTCTAGGATGTTGTCCTCAGGTTCCCAGGATCTCTCTTCAGGACCACAGCCCTCCCAATCGACCAAAAAAATTTTTTTTCCTCTGACCGTCTTGGAGGCCAGTATCTCCTTTACGGAGAAGATGTCAGAGGAACCAGAAACAGGAGTGGGAGAAACAAGTTTGGGAGAGAAACGGTTGATGATGAGAGGTTTAAGAAGAGAGACATGAAAGGCATTAGGGATACGAAGAGAAGGAGGAAGAAGAAGTTTGTAAGAGACAGGATTAATTTGGCACAAGATTTTGAAAGGACCAAGATAGCGTGGTCCCAGTTTGTAGCTGGGGACACGGAAGCAGACATATTTAGCGGAGAGCCATACCTTGTCTCCGGGAGAAAAAATGGGGGGAGCTCTTCTTTTCTTATCGTCAAACTTTTTCATGCGAGATGAAGCCTGTAAAAGAGAATTTTGGGTTTCTTTCCATATGGTGGAAAGATCACGAGTCACTTCATCCTCAAGTGCCAATTTAATGGCCAGTAGTTCTCGATCCCCGATGGAGTAGTTCCTCTCCGCCGGAGAGAAGGTCCTAGAAAAAAAACCACAAGTAACAGCATGCCCGGAAGAATTTTTTTGTAGAAGGACCGCTCCAGCTCCCACTGAGGAGGCATCAACCTCCAATAGGAAGGGTTTAGATGGGTCAGGTCTGGAGAGCACGGGAGCAGAAGAAAAGGCAGACTTGAGCCGTTTAAATGCGTCTTCCGCTTGGGGAGACCAGGACTTAGGATTGGCATTCTTCTTGGTTAAAGCCACGATAGGAGCCACAATAGTGGAAAAATGTGGAATGAATTGTCTGTAATAATTGGCGAACCCCAAAAAACGTTGGATAGCACGGAGTCCGGAGGGGCGTGGCCAATCTAAGACGGCAGAGAGTTTATCTGGGTCCATTTGTAGTCCCTGGCCAGAGACCAAGTATCCTAGGAAAGGAAGAGATTGACATTCAAACAGACATTTCTCCATTTTGGCATAAAGCTGATTGTCTCGAAGTCTCTGAAGAACCATGCGGACATGCTGGCGATGTTCTTCTAAGTTGGCAGAAAAAATCAGAATATCGTCCAGATACACAACAACACAGGAATATAAGAGATCACGAAAAATGTCATTAACAAAGTCTTGGAAGACGGCAGGGGCGTTGCACAGGCCAAAGGGCATGACCAGATACTCAAAGTGTCCATCTCTGGTGTTAAATGCAGTTTTCCATTCGTCCCCCTCCCTGATGCGGATGAGATTATATGCACCTCTTAAGTCCAGTTTGGTAAAGATGTGGGCACCTTGAAGGCGATCAAAGAGTTCAGAGATAAGAGATAGGGGGTAGCGGTTCTTTACCGTGATTTTATTAAGTCCGCGGTAATCAATGCAAGGACGTAGGGAGCCATCTTTTTTGGACACAAAGAAAAATCCAGCTCCGGCAGGAGAGGAGGATTTGCGGATAAACCCCTTTTTTAAATTTTCCTGGATGTATTCAGACATAGCAAGAGTCTCTGGGGCGGACAGAGGATAAATTCTGCCCCGGGGTGGAGTAGTGCCCGGGAGGAGGTCAATAGGACAGTCAAAAGGCCTGTGAGGGGGTAAAGTCTCAGCTTGCTTTTTGCAAAATACGTCAGCATAGTCCATATAAGCCTTAGGGAGACCGGTTACAGGGGGAACCACAGGGTCACGGCAGGGAGTACTGGGAACCGGTTTAAGACAGTCCTTGAAACAAGAAGTACCCCAGCTCTTGATCTCTCCTGTGGACCAATCAAGGGTTGGGGAATGGCGTTGAAGCCACGGTAGTCCAAGGAGAATTTCGGAAGTGCAATTGGAGAGGACCAAAAACTCAATTTTTTCGTGATGAGGTCCGATGCACATTAGGAGGGGTTCCGTGCGGTAACGCACGGCACAGTCCAATCTTTCATTGTTAACACAATTGATGTAGAGGGGTCTGGCGAGACTGGTCACTGGGATGTTGAACCTGTTGATGAGAGAGGCCAAAATAAAATTTCCTGCAGATCCGGAATCCAAGAAGGCCTTAGTGGAGAAGGAGAAGGTAGAGGCAGATATCCACACAGGCACAGTAAGACGTGGAGAAGCAGAGTTGACATCAAGAACTGTCTCACCTTTGTGCGGAGTCAGCGTACGTCTTTCCAGGCGGGGAGGACGGATAGGACAATCCTTCAGGAAGTGTTCGGTACCGGCACAGTACAGGCAAAGATTCTCCATGCGGCGTCGTGTCCTCTCTTGAAGTGTCAAGCGAGACCGGTCAACTTGCATAGCCTCCACGGCGGGAGGCACAGGAACGGATTGCAGAGGACCAGAGGAGAGAGGAGCCGGGGAGAAAAAACGCCTCGTGCGAACAAAGTCCATATCCTGGCGGAACTCCTGACGCCTTTCGGAAAAACGCATGTCAATGCGAGTGGCTAGATGAATGAGTTCATGCAGGTTAGCAGGAATTTCTCGTGCGGCCAGAACATCTTTAATGTTGCTGGATAGGCCTTTTTTAAAGGTCGCGCAGAGGGCCTCATTATTCCAGGATAATTCGGAAGCAAGAGTACGGAATTGGATGGCGTACTCGCCAACGGAAGAATTACCCTGGACCAGGTTCAGCAGAGCAGTCTCAGCAGAAGAGGCTCGGGCAGGTTCCTCAAAGACACTTCGAATCTCCGAGAAGAAGGAGTGTACAGAGGCAGTGACGGGGTCATTGCGGTCCCAGAGCGGTGTGGCCCATGACAGAGCTTTCCCAGACAGAAGGCTGACTACGAAAGCCACCTTAGACCTTTCAGTAGGAAACTGGTCCGACATCATCTCCAAGTGCAGGGAACATTGCGAAAGAAAGCCACGGCAAAACTTAGAGTCCCCATCAAATTTATCCGGTAAGGATAGTCGTAGGCCGGAAGCGGCCACTCGCTGCGGAGGAGGTGCAGGAGCTGGCGGAGGAGATGATTGCTGAAGCTGTGGTAGTAGCTGCTGTAGCATCACGGTCAGTTGAGACAGCTGGTGGCCTTGTTGCGCTATCTGTTGCGACTGCTGGGCGACCACCGTGGTGAGGTCGGCGACAACTGGCAATGGAACTTCAGCGGGATCCATGGCCGGATCTACTGTCACGATTCGGCTGGCAGGAGGTGGATCCTCTGTGCCAGAGAGGGATTGGCGTGGACCGTGCTAGTGGACCGGTTCTAAGCTGCTACTGGTTTTCACCAGAGCCCGCCGCAAAGCGGGATGGTCTTGCAGCGGCGGTCGTATCCACTAGCAACGGATCAACCTCTCTGACTGCTGAAGATAGGCGCGGTACAAGGGAGTAGACAAGAGCAAGGTCGGACGTAGCAGAAGGTCGGGGCAGGCAGCAAGGATCGTAGTCAGGGGCAACGGCAGGAGGTCTGGAACACAGGCTAGGAACACACTGGGAAACGCTTTCACTGGCACGATGGCAACAAGATCCGGCGAGGGAGTGCAGGGGAAGTGAGGTATACATAGGGAGTGCACAGGTGAACACACTAATTAGACCAACTGCGCCAATCAGCGGCGCAGTGGCCCTTTAAATCGCAGAGACCCGGCGCGCGCGCGCCCTAGGGAGCGGGGCCGCGCGCCGGGACAGGACCGACGGAGAGCGAGTCAGGTACGGGAACCGGGGTGCGCATCGCGAGCGGGCGCCACCCGCATCGCGAATCGCATCCCGGCTGGGGGCGGTATCGCAGCGCACCCGGTCAGTGGATCTGACCGGGGCGCTGCAGTAGCGAGGATGTGGCGAGCGCTCCGGGGAGGAGCGGGGACCCGGAGTGCTCGGCGTAACACAGGCTCTGTCATTGTGCCGCTCTGTGACAGTGATTCTAATAGCGACACCTCTGATCTGCATGTCATACTGAATAACAGTATTATTTCACTAACCGAGCGCACACCCTATGCGTGTTAAAGCAAGGCAAAGTGTTCTACACCCCTATTGAGTCTCTCTACAGGCCAGAAATAGCTGTTTTAAAAAATTCGCTGATCTCTATTCATCTTTTCTAGGCACCCAAAGCACTTGGAAAGAGGGACTGATTTTGGCAAATTTGGTAGAATAGAAAAAAGACTCATTCTTGAGTTTTATAAGCAATGAGTGAGACTGATTTTAGCTCTGAAAAATCGCTCATCTCTAATTTTATTATTTCCCTATTTCATTCTATTTTTATATCAGCTGCTAAAGTGTGACAATAACATTTATATTCCTAGCAAGAGACTTGGAGGTTGTAGTGGAAGGTCTTTTGTTTGCTGACTGGAGAGGTAGTTTTATTCTCTTCTAGAAAACAGAAGCTCAAAGTAATTCCCATTAACCTTCCAGGGCGTCCAATTCTATTTTTACAAGTTACTTATGTGCCTACCCCAAGGGGGAAAATTGTGCCTAATTTTCTAGAGAAAGTCTATAAAAAAAAAAGTGTAATGATAGAAGATATGAGAACATAGAATAAGTTAGAACTGCTTAAATAATATTGGTTATCTGTGATAAAACAATTGAAATAGTCAACAAAACTACCAAATATACAAATAGGTACTCCGTATCCATGTTTAATGCACAAAGAGGAAAAGGAGGAACTCAAAGAGGAAAGGAGAGAAGGTGGGGCCAAAATAGGATGGGGTGGAACATAGAGAGAGAGAGAGAAGGTGGGGCCAAAAGAGGAAGGGGTGGAACACAGAGAAAGAGAAGGAAAGGCAAAAAGAGGAAGGAGTGGAACATAGAGAGAGAAGGTGGGGCCAAAAGAGGAAGGTGGGGTAACTCGAGAATCATATTCTGCAAAAAACGTTATGAAACTATAAATCACGGTTTGTTCTGTAATTTTTCTGCCGTTGTATAACTACAGGGTATGACACCAAAAAGAGAACCATACCACACAATAAACAGAAAAGTAATAGAATGTACAAAATCAACTTTATTAATACAATTTAGTGATAAAAAAAATATAGATATTAAAATTGGAACAAAGAATGAATAGGCACTGGTGGACATACAAAGATGTAGGACAATGGTAGGACACAAATATATCAAAATATGCAAATATAAGGAGTAAATGCCACGGTAGCTGGTAGGATACAAGGGGGATACCTGCCAAAAATATGCAATAAAGGGTTGCACATACGATGGGGTTCTACTGTTCCCCATCTGCTATTGAATTAATTATATGTCTTCTTTTATTATATTTTTATACATATATATGATATATTTTTCTACCACATATTTAATTAATTTATTATTAATTCTTTACAATTTTTAATAATTTGATCATGTTTAATATCATTTTTTATTTATTGTTTTCAGGTATAATCATTATTTAATTTTCTTTCTTAATTTCTTTTGGTTGTCGGTCATTATATATTATATTTGTATGCTGTATTAATTATTCACTATCACTTGTCACTTTTTGTCACCTTTATTTATTCACCAGTTTGTTTGGTTACTCACCTGGTGGTTTGTTGTATTGTTGGTGTTAGGTTTCTGCGCTTGCGACTACTGTCCGCTATCAATAAAGTTATTTTTCGGCTGAGACCCTATCATGTGACTACACTTAGCGGTCAAGTGACATGCTGTCAATGCAGCCGCGCTGGAGATTTCTGGCTACGCCCGCTTGGTATGTGCCTCCAGCGATCTCGTGTTGACAGGTCATGTGACCGCACATAGCGGTCATGTGACATGTCACTATCGCGGACGCACTAGAGACTTCCGGTTGCGCCTGCGCACCATAGGGATTCCTGCGTTCCACGCTGGAGAGCACGCCACGGAGATATGTGCTCTCATGCACAATAGGAAGTGAGGTTAGTGGTAGCACCTGTGTGTTAACTACGGGCTATGCTACAATTGGTGTATATAGATGCCGATCATAATACTGAGGATCCCATTGGTTAGGGCAGGATATAAAGGTTACAGACTCTCTCAGGTTAGTCACGCCCCCTGAAGAAGCGGCATAACAGCGAAACGATCGTTGGGGTTCAGGTGTAGGTATGGTTTGGCACCCTTTATTGCATATTTTTGGCAGGTATCACCCTTGTATCCTACCAGCTACCGTGGCATTTACTCCTTATATTTGCATATTTTGATGTATTTGTGTCCTACCATTGTCCTACATCTTTGTATGTCCACCAGTGCCTATTCATTCTTTGTTCCAATTTTAATATCTATATTTTTTTATCACTAAATTGTATTAATAAAGTTGATTTTGTACATTCTATTACTTTTCTGTTTATTGTGTGGTATGGTTCTCTTTTTGGTGTCATAATTACAATTACATACCTTTATGTAGGGTTATATATACCTTTGGTGACATAACTACAGGGTAGTGGCATTTAGTGTTGACCGCGAATATACGAAATGCAAATTTTTACCGCAAATATTGCCACTTCGCGATTTCGCAAATATTTAGAATATATTGATATATATTCATAATGATGAATATTCTTTTATTTTTTAATTTTTTTGCGAATATATGGAAATATGCAAATATGCAAATATTCTCGAATATCGGCACTTCCAATCAGAGGACACTGATCCCTCCTTTATGAGATTGTGCATGCGCACTATGCAAATTTCATGCGAATTTTCGCATGGAAAAAAAACGACCATAAAAAAAAAAAAAGAGAGAACGAACATAGCGAATATGCAAATTTCGCGAACATAGGACAAATAATTGTCCATACATTTAAAAAATATCGCAAATTCAAATATGGCCCAAATTTGCGATATTTCGCAAATATAAGGACGAATATTTGTCCTATGCTTGTGAAATTCGCATATTCACTATGTTCATTCTCTTTTTTTTTTTCCATGATAAAATTCGCATGAATTTTGCATAGTGCGCATGCACGATTATACCTTTCACCTAAAAGAAGGGAGAAATCAGTGTCCTTTGACTGGAAGTGCCGATATTCGCATATTTGCAAATATTTGCATATTCACATATATTTGCATATTCGCAAAAAAAAAGAATATTCGTCATTACGAATATATGTCACTATATTCTAAATGTTCGCGAAAATGCGAAACGCCAATATTCGCGGTAAAAATTAGCATTCAGAATATTTGTGCTCAACACTACTCATCACTAGTGGATTATAGAGATGCAGACTCCATCTGAACAGACACAATAAAGGGTAAACAGCTTACCCCAGGTAGGACCTTCGACCAGGATAATTGGTCGGAGACAGACCCACAATCTTGCAATTTTCATTGTAAATATCACCACAATTACTTTTCATTTTACTATTTCTTCAAATGGTGTAACCATAAAATATTTAATGGAAAACTCAAATTTTCAAAATGAGTGAAATCTGAATTAAAGCTTCATGTAACAGACCCAGATGTGAGCATACTTCGAATGTGCAAACTTTAATAGAAATACTTATGAGAGAAAGTATACCCTTATTTAAAGTAGTAATCCGGCAAAACTAAACTTATCCCCCATGCACAGGAAAGGGGTAAGTAGCTGATTGCGGGTGGTCCGAGCACTGGGACCACCTCCGATCTCTGGGACGGGACACCGACTCTCGCAGAGAGGATCGTGTGTTGTCTACTGGTAGACGCCACGTCCTCCATTCATTTCTATGAGAGCACCAATGATTCCCGTAGTGTGGATACCCCCAGTGCCCCTGTATGACACTCCCGTCCTCCCTTGCGGTCTTCTTCCTGCTTCTGGGGGTTGACTCATAACGCTGCAGCTCAGCTTACTGCCTGCCACAGCGATGTCCCTGGGTGTGATTTATTGGGCCAGGCATGGCCTTCTTCCTGGTGACAGGGCCCAAAACATCCCACTGCCGCTCAGCCTGTCTCCACTCGAGATGGGACAACGTTGCGGCCAGCAATTAGCTGAGCTGCAATGTTACACGTCGACCCCCAGAAGCAGGAAGAAGACCGTGCCAAAGGACAGGACAGCCATACCAGCAACATCAGGGAACGGCAGGAGGTAAGTCAAAGTTTATTTTTGTTATTGCTGCATCTGGAGGGAGTGTTTAGCAGCCAAACCTCACACCCACAACTGTAATTTTTTGAGCAGCTTTAGGCTGGAGTAAAAAAGTTTTCACCGACACAGTGGAGAACGACGTACAGAGAGCAATTTCTTTTCACATTGGGCATTTGAAAGGCGGCTACTAACACATTTCAACTTATGTGTATTTTGTTAGCTGCACATTAGCAAATTAACTGTGTGAAGAAGGACTCCGCTCATTTCCATACAGATTGCAATCACCACGTACACAAAATTAGGCACTTTTCATACTAAATTATGATGTCGGCTGGAACAACATTTAGATTTTGTCTCTGCACGGGTCGGTGATTGCTCGGCTCCTAATCTTCAGCCTTTTTCAGATCATTTCCTCTGCCTTATATCTGACTGACTAGGCGGTAATTCATCCTCTTATAGGAGGCTACATCAGCGGGCCATAGCCCAGCTATCATTTCTAATTTCCTGATGCCGTAAATGGTGGCATAATGTCATTCAGGACACCTCAGGGAGGATCATCATGATGGGTAACATGGCCATCCATCAGATCATTGTGTGGCGTTGGCAGGATGTCGGTAAGAAGTTTTTCCAAGATTAAACAACGTAAGCTGGAGGAAAAGCAATAAGACATGTTCTGCAGCTGCCGTCATTTATGGGAAAGGCAGGAACAAACATTTCAAATCAATAATTTAATAAGCAATTTTATTTTCTATTCAAGAACTAAATAATACTCAAGGGGGTGGGGGGTAGAACACACTAAAGCTTTAGTAGGAGTCAATGTAACTTATTAATTCCTGTTATAAGCCAATTCAGGCAAGTGGAGCTGATGGTCTTTATTGGGATGACTCAAGCAAGGTTAGAAAGCAGAACAAACTGGGATCCGGCACACATTGTCTAGATAAAATCACCTTTTTGTTACATAGCGTACATTGACATAATGTCCAAACAAACAATGGGTTTAGGAGCAAGAAATTCCTAAATACAGTAACAGTCAAAAGTTTAGACACACCTTTTTTTATTTCATGTTTTGTTTTTGGATTTCTACAATGTTGTCTCATGTTGAAGATAGAAAACTAAGAAGGAAGACATATTGAACACTCTTGGCATTCTCTCAAACAGCTTCCTGAGGTAGTTACCTGGAATGGTTTTCCACCAGTATTGGAAACCCATAGGTGCTGAACACTTAGGCTAAGTTTCCTCTTTTTTCTTAATATTTCAAAAACACCAATAAAAACATCCATTCTGCCGCACAACGTTTTTTGTAAGAAAAAACAACACTGCGACCAGATGTTAGCTGCAAGTCAATAGGAAACTGCAAAACGCCATATTCACTTGGTGTTTTTCAGCTTGGCATTTTTTTTTTTAAATCCTTTTGGCTTTTTTTTAGCTCCTCTTTGGCTAAGTTTCCACTGCAGTTTTTGAGCCAAAATCAGAAGTGGATCCATAAGGGAGGAGATTTCAAAAATGCTATTTCCTGCTGCAGTAAGGAGAAATGTCTACAGATCTGACAGCATCCAAACCTCCAAAGAGTGGAACCTGAAATAAATGCACAACAATTCATGCACTGAACCAAGCCTGCCATTTTAAAGAGGAGAACATTTAAAACAGACAAATCTTATCTTTTTTAGATTGTATCCACCTCCAGCCTACGTCCTGACTACCTCCTGAAATATCTCTCCAATGCACTTAGAAATAGCAGCACTTTAAATATGCAGCTAATGAATTAGGCCAGCTAATGAGTTGGTGCCTATATATACACACACACTCCCTCACAAGCTCCTCTCCCAACAACAAATGTAACACCTTAATGAGCTATGCTCATCAGCAAACACACAATAGCAAACGTACAACAAAAATAGAGAAACATAGCCGCACATCCACAATTTTTATTTTGATCCACTTGCTTCTCAGCATAATTTAAAAACTAACAGGTTGTTGGTATACATATTGATCAAAAAGTACAAGCCCTCTCGCCACATCAAGGCCACCCAGTCAGAGTAAGTCCCTAACCTGACACTGGCGTAGTGCTGGGCGGCGGCCACTGCCTTCGAGACACCAAGCCCACCGTGGGAATGAACCAGTGACCAGGCAGCCCCACTGCTTCCCGACCAAGCCCCTGGCTCTGGGCCAAACAACCCCACAGACAAAACATCACAGAAACAGAGGGCTGGGAGAATGTAAGGAGGAAACACTTATGCAGTTTTCTGCTAATTAAAAGCACCTGGCCCAAATGGGTGGAGTGCTGGCCATGGAAGGAGGGAGAGACTAGAAATGTACAACAAAAATAGAGACACAATAGCAAACACCTGAACAAATTCCTTACCTGTTCTCAAGCAGCGATCAGCAAAAACACAGATGTTGCAGTTAAAAACTCCAAGTCAGTCTCCTGCAATATCTCTCTAATTCCCTTAGAAATAGCAGCACTTTGAATATGCAGCTAATGAATTAGGCCAGCTAATAAGTTGGTGCCTATATATACACACACACTCCCTCACAAGCTCCTCCCTCAACAACAAATGTAACACTTTAATGAGCTATGCTCACTAGCAAACACGCAATAGCAAACACCTGAACAAATTCCTTACATGTTCTCAAGCAGCGGTCAGCAAAAACACAGATGTGGCAGTCAGTCTCCTGCAATATCTCTCCAATGCACTTAGAAATAGCAGCACTTTGAAAATGCAGCAAACTTATATTGAGGGGGCATGGCCGTGACATCACGAGCCTCCGGTGCAGCAGCTGGCATTCTAAATGAACTCCAGGTGCTGCAGGGAGATCGCGGGGGGTCCCAGGGGGGTCCCAGGGGCGCCCCCCCGGCGATCAGACATCTTATTCCCTATCCTTTGGATAGGGTATAAGATGTCTAGGGGCAGGGTACCCCATTAATGTATTGATGAACTGTTGCTACTCTTTACTTATTTGAGTGGTTGTTGCCATAATGTGAATAATTGAATAGGGTGAAACACTGTAGGGGAGATTTACCAAAACCTGTCTAGAGGAGAAGTTGCTGAGTTGCCAATAGCAACCAATCAGAACGCTTCTTTCCTTTTTCACAGTCCTTTTCAAAAATGAAAGAAGCAATCTAATTGGTTGCTATTGGCAACTGAGCAACTTTTCCTTTGCACAGGGCTTGATAAATCTCCCCCTGTGTACCAATCCTATCTCTGCACAACACAACTGATGGTTCAAACACATTAGGCGAGAAATTAACTAAAAATCATTCCAGGTGACTACTTCATGAAGTTGAGAGAATGTCATCAAAATAGAAGAATCAAAAACATAAAACATATTCTGCTTTCACAGTTTTTTGTTCACTTTTAAAGGGGTATGCCGGTGCTCTAGCGTTCTGAACATTTTGTTCAGAATGTCACATCACGCCCCCTCCATTCATGTCTATAGGAGCGTGAATGGAGTGGGCATGGTGTCACGAGGAGGCATGGTCATGACGTCACGGCCACTGACACAGGAACCCGGCGTTTGTTTAGAATGCCGGGTGCTGTAGGAGATCTCGAGGGCCCCAGCATCGGGAACCGCCACAATCAGGCATTTTATTTCTTAGGCTTTGGGTAGGGGATAAGATGTCTAGCAGTGGAGTACCCCTTTAAAATGTTCCTTCATACATTTTATGTCTTGAATATAAATATACAATGCAGAAAATAAAAATAAAATAAAAACTTGGAATGAAAAAGTTTGCCATGATGCCATGTGCAGCTTGGCAGGGGCGTGATCCTGCTAAAGAAGGAAATTCCAATGTAATGAAAGGGACATGGTTTGTATAATGAAATCAGGATAAAAAATGGGGACAGTCCGAATGGCGCCTTCACTGAGACTGGTATGGGGGGGAACTCAAGTCTCCAGCTGATGCTGGGGACTTGAGTTCCCCCCCAGACCAGTCTCAGTGAAGGCGCCATTCGGACTGTCCCCATTTTTTTATCCTGATTTCTTTGTATCTATCGGACTGAGAAGTCACGGGAATAGGACGCCGAGGCTGCCACCTGCTACCGGCTCTGTGAGTCTACATGCCACTGAAGGTGTTGCACTCTTAGTGCAACATCACACGGTAAGGTGCAATTTATCCATTCACCTTACTGCAACATCTCACAGTACTTCACTAGGAGCGCACCTCTTTTTCTCTATTTATCTTATGGTTCGTGTAATGATTAAGTAGCTGGTACACGTGAGTTACATCCACATAGATGCCAGGAGCCAAGGCTTCCAGCAGAACATTGCCCTAATATACCTAATGGGTATGCTCACACTGTGGAATCTCTGCTCGCGGATATTCCGTCTGGCGACCGCCGCCGAAGGAACTTCCGCGGTGGTACAGCGCGGCACTGCGCCGTCATTATTAACAATGTTTGACTGAACAATTTCAGCGGCGGAATTGTTCGCCGATGAAATTCCTCAATGTGAACGGGTCTCACGGAAGACCCATTCACACTAATGATAATGTTCACTGCGCGGAATTCCACTCGCAGAATTCCGCTCATGGAATTCCGTGTGAATTATCCAGTGTGAACATTCTTATACTGCCTCCACTGGCTTGTCTTCTTCCCATAGTGCATCCTGGTGCATGTAACTAGTGACGTGCATGGAACCAGTCATCCTTATGATATAAAAAGCAATAGGATTCATCAGACCAGACCAAGCTACAATCAGGAGAACCTAGGAGAAATAATTACATTTACCTACAGCACCCCCACAGGGGAAATTAGGCATTACACATTACAATAAAGGCCTTATTGTATCACCCGTTCCACTCTAAAACCTTAAAATATGATTTAAAAGAATATTTTTGAATTAATGGTGATACTTGTTACACCAAGCGCTCCGGGTCCCTGCTCCTCCCCGGAGCGCTCGCGGCGGTCTCCCCTCTGCAGCGCCCCGGTCGGACCCGCTGACTGTCACTGCCGGGGGGGATGCGATCCGTGTAGCGGGACGCGCCCGCTCGCGGGTCGCATCCCAATCTACTCACCTGTCCTGTTCCCTGGCTGTCACATCCTGGCGCGCGCGGCTCCGCTCTCTAGGGCGCGCGCGCGCCGGCTCTCTAAGATTTAAAGGGCCAGTGCACCACTAATTGGTGCCTGGCCCAATCAGTGTAATTAGCTTCCATCTGCTCCAGGCCTATTTAAACCCACTTCCCCTTCCTGTCCTTGCCGGATCTTGTTGCCTCAGTGCCTAGTGATAGCGTTTTTGTGTATGCCCTTACCAGTGTTACCAGACCTTCTGCCGTTGCCCTTGACTACGAACCTTGCTGCCTGCCCTGACCTTCTGCTACGTCTGACCTGGCCTCTGTCTAGTCCTCCTGTCCCACGCCACTCTCAGCAGTCAGTGAGGTTGAGCCATTACCGGTGGACACGACCTGATTGCTACCGCCGCAGCAAGACCATCCCGCTTTGTGGCGGGCTCTGGTGAAAACCAGTAGCAACTTAGAACCGGTCCACGCCAATCCCTCTCTGACACAGAGGATCCACCTCCAGCCTGCCGAATCCTGAGAGTAGATCCGGCCATGGATCCCGCTGAGGTGCCACTGCCAAGTTTCGCTGACCTCGCCACCGTGGTCACCAAACAAGGACAACAGCTGTCACGGTTGTCCCCCATGCTACAGCAGCTTCTGCCTCTACAGCAACAACCATCTCCTCAGCCTGTTCCTGCTTCTCCTCCGCAGCAAGTTGCCACTTCCAGACTCCGCTTGTCCCTTCCTGACAAGTTCAATGGGAACTCTAAATTGTGCCGTGGGTTCCTGTCCCAGTGTTCTTTGCACTTAGAGATGATGTCGGACCAATTCCCCACTGAACGGTCTGAGGTGGCTTTTGTGGTCAGTCTCCTGTCTGGAAAGGCATTGGCATGGGCCACACCGCTCTGGGACCGCAACGATCCTGCCACTGCTACAATCCAGTCCTTCTTTGCGGAAGTTCGTAGTGTTTTTGAGGAGCCAGCCCGGGCCTCCTCAGCCGAGACTGCTTTGCTGAACCTCGTCCAAGGGAGTTCTTCCATAGGCGAATACGCCATCCAGTTTCATACCCTCACCTCTGAGCTATCCTGGAACAATGAGGCCCTCTGCGTGACCTTCAAGAAAGGCTTATCCAGTCACATCAAAGATGTGCTGGCCGCACGAAAAATTCCTGCTACCCTATGTGAACTTATCCAGTTGGCCACCCGCATTGATATGCGTTTTTCTGAAAGACGCCAGGAGCTCCGCCAGGAAAAGGACCTTGATCTCTGGGTACCTCTCTCCCAGAATCCTCTGCAATCTACTCCTGTGCCTCCCGCCCAGGAGGCTATGCAAGTGGATCGGTCTCGCCTGACCCAAGAAGAGAGGTCTTGTCGCAGAGATGAAAATTTGTGTCTTTACTGCGCTAGTACCGAACATTTCCTAGTGGACTGCCCTATTCGTCCTCCACTTCTGGGAAACGCACGCACGCACTCTGTTCACGTGGGAGTGGCGTCTCTTGACATAAATTCTGCCTCTCCACGTCTGACTGTACCTGTGCGGATTTCTCCTTCTGTTAACTCCTCCTTCTCTGCTGTGGCCTTCTTGGACTCCGGTTCTGCAGGAAACTTTATTCTGGCCTCTTTCGTTAATAGGTTCAGTATCCCAGTAACCCGTCTCGCCAAGCCGCTCTACATTTCTTCTGTCAACAGAGAAAAATTGGACTGCACTGTGCGTTACCACACAGAACCCCTGCTTATGAGCATTGGACTGCATCACGAAAAATTTAATTTCTTGTTCTGCCCAACTGCACCTCTGAAGTCCTCCTCGGTCTGCCATGGCTCCAACGTCATTCTCCTACCCTTGACTGGACCACCGGGAAGATCAAAAATTGGGGTCCTTCTTGTCACAAACGATGCCTCACATCTGCTCCCACTTGTCTAACTCCTGAGGTTCCACCCTTACCGGCCCCTCCCAAGGCTTACCAGGACTTTTCTGATATTTTCTGCAAAAAGCAAGCAGAGATCTTACCTCTTCATAGTCTCCTTCCTGGTAGATCTCTGCCCCGTGGCAAGCTTCACCCTCTGCCCCCCCCTCCCCATTCCCACTTCTTCTGGAGTTCCTGCAGTAGATGTAGTAACCCGGGACTTCTCCGTTGTCTGGAAGGAGACTCAGGAGTCGCTCCCACTGGCCTCGTCTCGTATGAAGGGACAATCAGATAAAAAGAGGGGGAGACCTAAGGGGGGGGGGTACTGTTACGCCGAGTGCTCCGGGTCCCTGCTCCTCCCGGGAGCGTTCGCGGCGTTCTCCCCTCTGCAGCGCCCCGGTCGGACCCGCTGACCGGGAGCGCTGCACTGTCACTGCCGGCGGGGATGCGATCCGCGTAGCGGGACGCGCCCGCTCGTGGGTCGTATCCCAATCTACTCACCTGTCCCGTTCCCCGACTGTCACGTCCTGGCTCGCGTGGCTCCGCTCTCTAGGGCGCGCGCGCCGGCTCTCTAAGATTTAAAGGGCCAGTGCACCACTAATTGGTGCCTGGCCCAATCAGTGTAATTAGCTTCCATCTGCTCCAGGCCTATTTAAACCCACTTCCCCTTCCTGTCCTTGCCGGATCTTGTTGCCTCAGTGCTTAGTGATAGTGTTTTTGTGTATGCCCTTACCAGTGTTACCAGACCTTCTGCCGTTGCCCTTGACTACGAACCTTGCCGCCTGCCCTGACCTTCTGCTACGTCTGACCTCGCCTCTGTCTAGTCCTCCTGTCCCACGCCACTCTTAGCAGTCAGTGAGGTTGAGCCGTTACTGGTGGACACGACCTGGTTGCTACCGCCGCAGCAAGACCATCCCGCTTTGTGGCGGGCTCTGGTGAAAACCAGTAGCAACTTAGAACCGGTCCACCGGTACGGTCCACGCCAATCCCTCTCTGACACAGAGGATCCACCTCCAGCCTGCCGAATCCTGACAATACTCCAAAAGGGGCTTCCTCAATCAGGAATGCTCACAAGGCATTTATACAAGGAACTTTTATCAGACTGGTGAGTAAGGTGGCCATAATGGTCGAGATTAGTTCTCTGTCAGAAAATGATGACCTTGAAACTCTTAAAGGGGTACTCCAGTGGAAAACTATTTTTTTTTAATCAACTGGTTCCAGAAACTTAAACAGATTTGTAAATTACTTCTATTTAAAAATCTTTATCCTTCCAGTACTTATCAGCTGCTGTATGCTCCACGGGAAGTTATTTTCTTTTCTTTTTGGATTTCTTTTCTGTCTGACCACAGTCCTCTCTGCTGACACCTCTGTCCATGTCAGGAACTTAGTAGAGCAGGAGTGGCTTGCTATGGGGATCTGCTTGTACCCTAGACAGTTCCGTACATAGAACGAGGTGTCAGAAGAGAGCACTGTGGTCAGACAGAAAATGTTTTCCACAGGAGTACCCCTTTAATGTTTCTTGGATTGACCTTAGTGGAAAAATCCCATCCCTGACCCCATGAATTACTTCATCTGAATAAAACCGCATAGTATGTATTTGGGTCACTATTACTATCCCCTGGATATCAGGATGGGTTTAATGGTTTCCGCCAAAGTCTCCTTTACTAAAGCAAAAGTGTCTAGGGAAAGGGGACAATGATGACGGGTTTAAAGAGATAGTTCCGAATAAGGGACTCCTCCCCTATCTAATAACCCTTTAAAAACCCTTTTCAAACAAGTGGTTATTGGTTCCCCTCGATTGGACGTTTCTCCAGTGGCAAAGGGTCATGTGTAAGCCGATACTCCACAATTAGGCACAACTTCCTGAAAAGTAATTTTACCCAAAAAGTACAATCCTATTTCTCTATAGCATTTATTATCCTACAAACAGAATAGTTTATACACATAAAAGGGCAGAGTCATTTTCTTTTCTACAGAAACACGGATGAACAATTGATATGTGAAGACTCGCATAATTTCGACATGACCTTTTTAACTGAGTGGGAGGATTAACTTCTGTTTAGTCCTTAGGCAATAATAGTTTTAATTTATACCAAATTTCATACTAATGTCACACGTCTTCGGATGGTTGCTTAGCAACAAAGTTTTTCTTGCCATGTAGTAAGAAAGTAATCTGAAGAGATTAGAGCAATGTATTTCTGTGTACGATAAGAGAAAAAGGTCGGGATGACTTGTCAAAAAAGAAGTGTGAAAATCTCGCTCCGTTACTAACCGGAAATTTGACATTTAAATCACGGATTTTAAAAACTATGTAACAATTTAGACTTTAGACACTTCTGTTGGGGTTTTGCCGCTTAGCCTTAGCCAGGGTACTTAGATACATGACTAGGGCAATGAACTGAATCTGCTCTGGATGAATTGAAGCCTAGCATTGACTATAGCCAAAAACCCAATTTCCTAGCTCTGATTGGTTATTTGTGTATATACATGAGTGTTGGACCAGAAACTCATTTTTTGTTGGTATTGCCATGGCTGACTGGGTCACGTTCCAGTATCTTCTATTGGAGGCCATCAAAACAGCATTTTCCTACTCTAGAAATGGAACATTTCTGACCTTCTAGACATTGCTCCTCAGCGCTTCCCACCTTTCGGATGGATCCGGAGTGGCAAATATTGGGACCCATCAAGTATGGTAAATTAATAATTTTATAGGGCACGTCAAGTCTTAGTCACATAGTTACATAGTGACTAAGACTTGACGTGCCCTATAAAATTATTAATTTACCATACTTGATGGGTCCCAATATTTGCCAGAAAGTTAAACAGATTTGTAAATGACTTCTATTAAAAAATCTTAATCCTTCCAGTGCATATCAGCTGCTGAATACTACAGAGGAGATTCTTTTCTTTTTGGAACTCAGATCTCTCTGCTGATATCATGACCACAGTGCTCTCTGCTGACATCTCTGTTCATTTTAGGAACTGTCCAGAGTAGGAGAAAACCCCCATAGCAAACATATGCTGTTCTGGACAGTTCCAAAAATGGACAGAGATGTCAGCAGAGAGCACTGTGGTCATGATGTCAGCAGAGAGCTCTGTGTTCCAAAAAGACAATTTCCTCTGTAGTATTCAGCAGCTAAAAAGTACTGGAAGGATTAAGATTTTTTAATAGAAGTAATTCACAAATCTGTTTAACTTTCTGGCACCAGTTGATTTGGGGAAGAAAAAAAAATGTTTTCCACCGGAGTACCCTGTTAATGATTCTTGGATTGACCTTAGTGGAAAATCACATCCCTGAACCCACGAATTACTTAATCTGAATAAAGCCTCATAGTATGTAAAAAAAAAAAAAAGTTTTCCACCGGAGTACCCCTTTAACACATACTTCTTTATTCCATTGTTGTATTCAAACAAGTTTGGTCAAAAAACAATGATTTTGAAGGAGGATGTTATATGAGCTCAAGAGATGCACATTTTGAGAAAGGATGCCTTTTGACTTAAACATACCTAATTTCCTCATATTTTTTAACTCCTGTTGTCCTCTTAAAACTAAAGGAACCTTAGTGGCGATTAGCGATGCTGTGGCTTTTCGCCTTTGGTATTACATTGCTGATGACCAAGGGAGATATGTTATTCTCCTAAGCTACCTAACTAATGTGCTATATACCATTCTGTCACTTTATGTGCCTTATAAAGGCCTTATTGTATCTCTCGTTCCACTCTAAAACCTTAAAATATGATTTAAAAGAATATTTTCGAATTAACAGTGATACTCCGAAAGGGGCTTCCTCAATCAGGAATGCTCACAAGGCATTTATACAAGGAACCTTTATCAGACTGGTGAGTAAGGTGGCCAAAATGGCCGAGATTAGTTCTCTGTCAGAAAATATTCACATGATGACCTTGAAACTCTTAAAGAGGTACTCCAGTGGGATTTTTTTTAAATCAACTGGTGCCAGAAAGTTAAACAGATTTGTAAATAACTTCTATTTAAAAATCTTTATCCTTCCAGTACTTATCAGCTGCTGTATGCTCCACGGGAAGTTGGATTTCTTTTCTGTCTGACCACAGTGCTCTCTGCTGACACCTCTGTCCATGTCAGGAACTGTTCAGAGCAGGAGAAAATCCCCATAGCAAACCTCTCCTGCTCTGGACAGTTCCTGACATGGACAGAGATATCAGCAGAGAGCACTGTGGTCAGACAGAAAAGAAATTGAAAAAGAAAATAACTTCCTGTGGAGCGTATAGCGTCTGATAAGTACTGAAAGGGTTAAGATTTTTTTTTTTTTTTTTTTTTTTTTTTTTAATATAGAAGTAATTTACAAATCTGTATAACTTTCTGGCACCAGTTGATTTAAATTTTTTTTTTCCACTGGAGCACCCCTTTAATAAGTCCCATCAGAGACCTGATCTTAAAGATCGATTGTATGTGCTGAAGAGGACCCTCCGTGAATGGCTGTTTATTGACTTTGAAAAGAGGTCTTGTAGGTTTCAAGCTAATAATTATGAATACTCGAATAGGGCTGGCAAACTTCCTGCATCCTGTCCCAAGGAACATGCTAAGTCAAAAATAATTTTCCTTTTGGAATGCCCAAAAAATTGGGTAAATTGACAGAGCCTAGATGCATAGCTAACACTTTTAGACTTTTATGCCTCGCTATATAAGTGGTGACTGTTATTCAGTTGACCTCAGAGTCCATAGATGCCTTTATATCTACAGTATCATTACCTGCCTTAAAAGGGTACTCCCGTGCTCCAGCGTCCTGAACGGCCTTACCTTCATGCTGTCACAGCAAACCCCCTCCTTTTATGTCTTTGGGAGGGGGGGTGGAGTGACGTCACAAGGGGCTTAGCCGTAACATCACAACCACTGCCGCCGGATCCCGGCGTTTGTTTAGGACATCGGGCGCTGTGGGAAATTGCGTTGAGTCCCCAGCAGGAATAAGATGTCTTGCAGCGGAGTACCCCTTTAACTGATTCACATCTTTCCCTCCTTAACTCACCAATTGAATACTCAGATATTCATCCAAAGTTGAAGTCCCTTTGTGAACCCTGCTAGGATAGGACAATCTCCCGGAGCCTGAAGGCAAAAATGGACGTCTCTGGTGGGCACCATCTAGCACCATTCTCTAGAGACGTCTCTTTTTCCTCCAGGTTCCCGGAGCTCTTCCTATCCTAGCAGGTTTCACCGAGGGACTTCAACTTTGGATGAATTGTTGCACCACAGGGCTTGATTCGAGCAGCAGCCTGATGTTCAGGCTGTTCCTGTGATCCTGTTGACACACCAGAGGTTGTGTCAAAGCTCATATGAGTGTCGTGCTCACAGCGCAAAACAACAAGGTAAGTGGTGAAATTTACAAGTCCAATTTAAATCATCTATCTTATGTGTGATAACGGCACTTAGATCACCTATTTTCTGTTCCCTTTTTGTTTTTTCAACATTTTGAACCAATTTTTCAGATAGAGATTAAAGGTGCTATTAAGTCCTTACTGGACCAGATGCCTGTTTTTGACAATGCTGTGAGGACAAGGTGCTAAAGTTCTTCATCTCCAAGTAGGTGTTTATCATCTTCAGAGAGAATAACCAGGCTGAACAAAGGTCTCTCTGCATACACTAAACTGCATACCCTAATCACTTCCTTGGCCTACGGTCAGAGTTATTGCTGGTTGACTGTCACGCCATTGAGAGTTTTCCTGCTCATGTCCCTCTAGGTATTCTGTAGCAAACCATAGTCACGTGAGTAAAGAAAGTCTACCTTTTGCAGCGCAGTAAGCCAACCTATGAAGATCCTCACCAGTAGTTTCAGGAAAATAAACTGTGAAAATTCACATCTGCATCTGAATTGGTCATAGTCATATATGTCCCAAGTTCCTAACCCAACCTGCCCCCAGTCAATATATATGTTTGCACGCACCTTCTATTACTAACCAGCTTCTCCCAGGAATAAAGCTTTTATGGGGTGGTATATCGTCCCTTTGTCATTGGCGCAGTGTCAAATAACTACTTATCGGAATGAATCACTCAACTTCCCCATAATAGGCTAATAAATAAAATAATAAATAACATATCAAAGAGTTCTTTATAGAATTCCCATTATGAATCCACATTGTACTATGGATGACCGGGTCTCACATGCTTGATGGATTAGTCAATCTCATTTAGTTAAGGAACGGGATGGCTATGGAAGCCATTATACTTAATTATTATATTGACGAAGGCGTTCACCATGTGAGCACTGGATGGATTGCCTCCAAGTTGTAGTGAGGTTGAGAATCAATGTGTGGCCCTGGCCACTAGTCTACGTTTCCTGGCCCCTTATGGTGCTAGACCCGATGATGCTGACATGTTGGGATCATAGGCCTATGTAAGAGTGTACAGTCAGTTTTATTATATAATGAGCAGCATTTACTCCATGAGATGAACCCGAATGTCTCCTCTATTACCTGACAATTACCCGACAATCCACTTATCCATTTACATGTTTTACAATCAGGAAAGGATTTTCTGGTGAGGGATGTGGGGAGTTTCTCATTAGCAGGCATATAAATGCATGACATGCTGTTATGATCTCACCGGGAGAACACCGCAATCCTCCAGACTGCTGGGAAATTGTTAGAGAGCCACCTGCCAATACTTATCTGACTGTTCCTTCTCTGCTTAGCTCAAAATGAAGACATCAGAAGACTTTGCATAATACATTGCGCACTTTTAGCAGTTTTATATGAATAAGAGTGGTGGTTGTGAACACATAATATTTATAGTGCACTTAGGAGATTGCAACGTAATGTTGTTATTCTGTGTTGTGTCCCAACATGAATTATACTCTTCTGTGAAGTTTACAGTTCTGTTCTCAGCCATGTTATTCACTAAAGTCCTGTTCACACCATGAATTTGCATCCTGTTAAAAGATACTGTAAAAAAAAAAAAGTGCATATGTATGTGTGTAGCTTTTTTCCTACTCTTAGATAACACCTGTGGGAGTCCAGTAACACCAGGTTTTCTTCACACATCACCCATATACAGTATCAGCCTGTCAAAAAAGTATGCAAACATAGACCACAATGTGTTCACATAGGGCCCACTGCCTTTAAAGGGAGCCTGTGGCAGCTCTAGAACATGCATGCCTCCTCCCTCCACCATCCCTTCCTTGATTAACTGATGTACAGGGCCTATGCTCCTGCACTAAGCTGTGTTCATCAACCAGATGTGAAGGGTGGGGGAGATAGGAAGCATGCACTCTGGGGTTCAGCACAGCCACTTTGACACTGGATCTAGGGCTGACAGATTCCTTTAATTGACCAAATATAGTCTACTAGTGACTACATTGCGTACATTTCCTGAATATATATTGTTTCTGTGTAGGACTCAAAAGAATGGTTGACAACAGACTTTTAGCTGCTCTAGCTAGCTACTTGCAGTGCAATGATGCACCACTCCCTAACCAGCCACCTAAGAGCCCTATAGCCCCCCCCTATCCTGATTTCCAAACACACACATACCTTAACCCCTTAGTTTTCAGCCCCCTTGTCCTCTCTCTCAACTCCTGGCCTACCCTCTTCTCCCTTCATCTAGCTGCACACTCTTAGGAGATATTTACCTTTCACTAGTAGATGGCAGACAGCATTCCACACAGACCGCAGTGGGACAGCACAGCAGAACATGACATCTCCAGCCAGCAGTGATGTGCAGATTACAGACCAACACGTCACTGCTGGCTGAATATGACATGTCCTGCTCTGCCTACACCTAGTGTCACAGTGTGACTGTGTGAATGTATTAACAGATTGTGACAGCTTTCCAGAGTTATTCCAGTCACTAAATCAGGTATGGCCACTTATTCATATCCAAAGGACATAGGAATAGTGAGGTGAACACCAAAAGTGAAGTCATTCAGGAGCATCAATATGACGATCGAAGCAAAATGCTGGAGTGACAAATGGGTGATGTAGTTTGTAGATAAGGAGTGTGACAGTGTTATTATCCTGTGATTGATGCCCCCATAAGGTTTTGAGGTGGACAATCTGTAACACCCTAATGATGTGGCCTATTTTGGCCTTCAGGACAAAGGCCCATTTTTCAAATCTGACCTGCCACCCTTTCAGTGCCAATAACTTTGGGATGCTTTAACTTATCCAAGTTATTCTGAGATTGTGTTTTGTAACACATTGTGTTTTGTGTTAGTGGTAAATCTTAGTCAATACCTTCAGCTATCATTTGTGAAAAATAGCCAAATATTTTATAAATGTTGAAAAAAAGTAGCATTTTTGAAATGTGACATTCACTGCTGTAAAGAGTGATAGTCATGCCACATAAACTAGCTGAGAATACACAATAACAATATGGCTACTTCATGTTAGTTTCGCCGCAAATTTTCAGTTTCAAGAAAATTTCCAACATCATTTTTTTTAAGGGACCAGTTCATTATGGGGTGGAAAGGGGTTAAAGGGATACTCCGGTGGAAAACATTTTTTTACATGAACTGGCTCCAGAAAGTTAAACAGATTTACTGAAAGGGTTCAGATTTTTTAATAAGTAATTTACAAATCTGTTTAACTTTCTGGCACAAGTTGATTTGAAAATAATTGCTTTCCTCCAGAGTACCCCTTTAAAGGTAATTTTTTATTTACTTTTTTGGCACTCTTCACTTTACCTTATATTTTTGTTTTGGTAGGTGTGTGAGATCACCAACATTATATTTTAAAAGTTCCCAAAATTATGCATTCAGTGATACCATATATTTTTTATGGATTTCTGCTTTGTACTGCTTACAGATATTGTTCTTCCTAACAGCACGCCATGTGGTTATGCATGGTACTGCAAGCAAAATTTTTACTCTAATGGTTTTTACTTAATGCCGTAATGTATCTCAAGGGCATTACTGACAATGTTAAGCATATTAGAATATTAATATTACAGATAACTTGTAAAGTTCCTTAATGTGTTTTCAAAAGAACTGTATAGACGGTCCAATATTATACTTTAACAAGTGCTTTGTGAAACACAAACATAGAGGCCCCTGTAAAATCCCTTAAAAGAGTGTTTCATTTCATGTTTTGACATGCACCATCATTGAAATAGATGTCTATTATTTGGCAGCATTAAGCCTGATAAAGAAGCTCTGAAAGCATTATATCCAGTCTTTGTTGTCTTACTTCAACAATTAATTTGGCAAAGCTTGAGTTATTGTTAAATGAAAGTAAGTCGGTCGCTGGCCAGTGAAAGTAAAATGGAATTAACTCATGATTAGTGATCTTCACAACTTTGCCAGATAAGCTTCACTTAATTGTCTGGGACAAAACTGCAGTCAAATAGAAAATGCTGTTACAGAAGATTGTATTATGGCACATTGACAATAAATTACAGAAGATTTACTACAATGTAACAGAAACTTTACAATATAAGATGACACAATATATAATCACTTCTGTTATACAACTTCCGTTCCATATTACACAGTTGCATCTAAGATGTGTCATTTATTGATGAGTGAACTTTTCAAAAGTTTGGTCTCCTACTACACAGCAAGCCACATCTGTACACAGCATTGACTTCTTGCTGACTGCCCCGGGTTTCCCAGTCAGAACCAGAAAGTTTCTGCTTCCGCCTGAGAAACCCTATGGCAGTAAACAAAGAGGGGTAAATATGGCTTTTAGTCTATTTTCTTTGTTTAATTTCTATTTATTTATTTTTACAAACGTAAATTATTTTATTTTTTTCAGAAAGAAGACCAGGACTATTTCTATAGTTTTTTTTTTTTTTTTTACCTAGTGTGTGCATCCTTTTTATTCCTACATTTTTTTACAGCCACCATGCCCTCTCCCATAGGCTTGCATTGAGGGGGCGGAGCATGACATCACATGGGGGTGGAGCCCTGTGATCATGATTCATCAGACCCGGAGCGATGTTTGCTCCGGAGGCTGATGTTAGCGGGGTGCTGCATGAAAGATTACGGGGGTCCCCAGTGGTGGGACCCCCACAATCAGGCATCTTATCCCCTATCCTTTGAATAGGGGATAAGATGTCTTAGGGCCAGAGTACCCCTTTAACCCCTTAACGACGCAGGACGTATATTTACGTCCTGCGCCGGCTCCCGCGATATGAAGCGGGATCGCGCCGCGATCCCGCATCATATCGCGTGGGTCCCGGCGCTAATCAACGGCTGGGACCCGCGGCTAATACCACACATCGCCGATCGCGGCGATGTGCGGTATTAACCCTTTAGAAGCGGCGGTCAAAGCTGACCGCCGCTTCTAAAGTGAAACTGAAAGTATCCCGGCTGCTCAGTCGGGCTGTTCGGGACCGCCGCGGTGAAATCGCGGCGTCCCGAACAGCTGATCGGACACCGGGAGGGCTCTTACCTGCCTCCTCGGTGTCCGATCGACGAATGACTGCTCCGTGCCTGAGATCCAGGCAGGAGCAGTCAAGCGTCGATAATGCTGATCACAGGCGTGTTAATACACGCCTGTGATCAGGATGAGAGATCAGTGTGTGCAGTGTTATAGGTCCCTATGGGACCTATAACACTGCAAAAAAAAAGTTAAAAAAAAAGTGTTAATAAAGGTCATTTAACCCCTTCCCTAAGAAAAGTTTGAATCACCCCCCTTTTCCCATAAGAAAAATAAAACAGTGTAAAAAAAAATAAAAATAAACATATGTGGTATCGCCGCGTGCGTAAATGTCCGAACTATAAAAATATATCATTAATTAAGCCGTACGGTCAATGGCGTACGCGCAAAAAAATTCCAAAGTCCAAAAAAGCGTATTTTGGTAACTTTTTATAACATTAAAAAATGAATAAAAAGTGATCAAAAAGTCAGATCAAAACAAAAAGCATACCAATAAAAACTTCAGATCACAGCGCAAAAAATGAGTCCTCATACCGCCCCGTACGTGGAAAAATAAAAAAGTTATAGGGGTCAGAAGATGACATTTTTAAACGTATAAATTTTCCTGCATGTAGTTATGATTTTTTCCAGAAGTCCGACAAAATCAAACCTATATAAGTAGGGTATCATTTTAACCGTATGGACCTACAGAATAATGATAAGGTGTAATTTTTACCGAAATATGCACTGCGTAGAAACGGAAGCCCCCAAAAGTTACAAAATGGCGTTTTTTTTTCGATTTTGTCGCACAATGATTTTTTTTTCCGTTTCGCCGTGCATTTTTGGGTAAAATGACTAATGTCACTGCAAAGTAGAATTGCGACGCAAAAAATAAGCCATAATATGGATTTTTAGGTGGAAAATTGAAAGGGTTATGATTTTTTAAAGGTAAGGAGGAAAAAACGAAAGTGCAAAAACGGAAAAACCCTGAGTCCTTAAGGGGTTAAGGACTCACATTTTGGTTTTTTCATTTTAGTTTTAACGCTTTTAATTTTGCACCTACAGACCCATGCGCCATCTTCTGTAGTTTTTATCGGTACCATTTTTGTTTTGATGGGACTTTTTGATCGCTTTTTATTAATATTTTTATGGTATATGAAGTGACCAAAAATGCACAATGTTGGACTTTGGTATTTTTTTTACGTATACGCAATCAACCGTGCTGTTTAGCTATCCTTATATTTTAATAGTTCGGACATTTACACACGCTGCGGTACCACATATGATTATTTGTATTCTTTAATAAATAAAAAATTAAATGGGTAAAGGGGGTGATTTTAACTTTTAATAGAGAAGGGGTTAATGGACTTTTATTAACTTTCATTCTTACACTTTTTTTTTTTTTTTAGCCCCATAGGTGGCTACAACATGCAATCTTCTGATTGCATATAGTGATCAATGCTATGCCATATAATAGCATTGATCAGTGTTTTCGGTGCTCTGCTGCTCCTGACTGCTAAGCAGGCATGGAGCAGTAGATCGACGATCAGACAACCGAGAGGCAGGTAAATACCCTCTCATCGTCCGGTCAGCTGATTGGGACATCGCGATTTTGTCGCGATATTCCTGATCAGCTCCGCTGAGCTGCCGGGATTCTTTCACTTTCGCTTTAGACGCCGCAATCATCTTTAATTGCGACGTCTAGAGGGTTAAGGCTGGGAATCGGCCCAATCGGCCATGCCCGGCAGTAGCCATGGGTCCTGGCTGCCCATAGAATCCGGGACCCAACAGGTTTAACCCATTCTCTGCTAATGAGAATGGTTTAAACCCGGTAAACGGGACCAGGACGTACAGGTACGCCATGAGTCCTTAAGGACTGGGGATGCAAAAAAAATGCTAGTTTTCATAATCAGCCAGGTAAAAAAACAAATAGCAACAGCCTGGTATTACCGAGGTGGCAAGGGCCATCAATGTTGACCCACCTAGCCAAATAATAAAAGCCTGTTATGGCCCCAGTCATGGACTGTCATTTTTGATAGTCCAAACCAGCCAGTACCCCCCCCTCTTCCCAGTACCCATGGAAGTGGTGGGTACATGGGGAATAAATGGGGGGGGGGGGGCTTAGTATTAGACAGCTTCCGCTACTAAGCCAAACAGAAAGTAAGAAAAGAAAAACTGATTTATAAAAATAATTTTATTGATAAAAAAGAAAAAACTGTCTGAACTTTCTGCTTCTGCCTGGGAAACCCCATGGCAGTTTGCAAATGGCAATCAGCAAATGGCAGCAAGCCAATGCTTTTTACAGCTGGGAAAAAGATTTCCACTGTGCTTAGTATAGGCAATCTATTACAGTGACCTGGGGAAATCATATATCACCCCTAGCCTACTGTATATAAGCAGGTTCAGCCAAAATGAACCACACAAGGTTCGTGTCAATGCTGAACTGAATTTTTCTGCAAATTTCAAACTACTTTTTAAAAATAAAAAGCTATCAATAGTGTTTTACATGACTATATTCTGACCGCCATGTCGGTTACAATGTATTTGGAATCAAGTCTTTCCCAATCATTTTGCACTCAATACTTTATTATAAGAATGTAAAAAAATGAATATTATAAATTGTAGCATATTTATTAACAAGGAAAAACTAAAATTTTTGCATGGACATAAATATGCAAACCCTTTAATATGATACTTGAAATTTAGCTCTGAGCTCCTCCCATTTCTGTTGGTCATCTTGGAGATGTTTCTGCACCTTTACCAAACCAATTAATAAGAGGGATCAGTGATTTGTAATTGGGAAGAGACACCCTTAAAGGGATACTCCGCCCCTGGCATCTTATCCCCTATCCAAAGCATAGGGGATAAGATGTTAGATCACCGCGGTCCCGCTGCTGGGGACCCCGGGGATCGCCACTGCGGCACCCCACCATCATTACTGCGCAGAGCGAGTTCGCTCTGTGCATAATGACGGTCGATACAGGGGCTGGAGCAGTGTGACGTCATGGCTCCGCCCCTCATGACATCACGGCCCATCCCCTTAATGCACGTCTATGGCAGGGGGCGTGACAACCGCCACGCCCCCTCCCATAGACTTGTATTGACGGGGGCATGCCATGACGTCACGAGGGGCGGAGCCATGACGTAACGATGCTCCGGCCCCTGTATTGCCCGTCATTACGTGCAGAGCGATCTCGCTCTGCGCAGTAATGATAGCGGGGTGCTGCAGCAGTGATCCCCGGGGTCCCCAGCAGCGGGACCCCGGCGATCTGACATCTTATCCCCTATCCTTTGGATAGGGGATAAGATGTCTAGGGGCGGAGTACCCCTTTAAGTGATGCTGCAATCCAGAGAGATAGAATTTCCAGGACACGTTGGCCTGGGCATATTTATGAAAAAAAGGTTTTTGCCAGAAAACCCCATTAAAGGGCATTGTAAAACTTCACTGTATTGTGCTGAGAAACTTTAAATGAAATTCATATATTTATTATAAATGTGTGTAGTGTGCGTTTTTTTTTTGTCCCAGTAGAATATATGTAAAGCAGCACATATTGCACTCATTACCATGTACCATCTGTAATGCTTAAAAATATATTTAATAAGGAGAAAAGCTTAAACTAGAAAAGATTTTATTACAATTACATTATTTGCAATCGGGGCTACACATTCGTGCTCGTGATTACAACTGTATATACTTACCTGTCATATAAGACATTTAAACTTAACATATCGCTCAGAATTGTGCCCAATGACCGTGACGTAGGCCATGCCTTTAGTGGGCATGCCCTGTAATGGATAAAATGAAAAATGAAATGAAAAAAGAGAGGGAGAGTTGGGAGGGGTCCGCAGAACGCCCCAGATAGGAGGCAGGGGCTTTATATACCCCTGCCCCCGCCCACAACCCTTATGTCCCGCCTGGAAATGCAGGGGGGGGGGGTGGAGATACTTCCGCCCCTCTCACAAATACAGCCTAATTAGGCTTTAAACTTAGCTTATTGACTAATTTGTCTTAAATGGGTTTAAAGGGAAGATGTCTCCAGTTTGTTGCTTCTGAAACACAGTCAATATAAAACATGGGCAGGCTCCCTCGGGCTATAATGATATATATCTCCTTTATGTTGTGGGATGAAGCCATTTGGGACCACATCGGTGACTCCAAGCAACACAAAGTGTGATTTCTCTGACACTTTGCAGTATTTCAGAGTGGATCCTAAACAAGTGTAATGTGGGAGTCTGTAATGCTGCTGAATGATTCCCTTTAATCATGATGAGACATTCTTTTAGGTGAGATAGAAAGAGCGGTAGGATGCTAACAAAGAGCAGCTCTTACTTTAGGAGGCCCAGTCCATCCATGTCTCACATAGCCTTTTAGCAAATTTCTGGCTTGTGCTACAATGTTTTTCTTGCAGTGGGTACTATAAATAAAGTAGAGTAATAAAGTAAATGGAATCGGGGAATTGGGCTGAAATGATGCACACAACCCACCGGGGCTGTTTTTGGAAGAAAGCAGCCGTGTGATTAAAGGTCCTACATGTTGGCACTGGGTGACGTAATGTCATCGACACCATATCGGAGCAGGTTGGTGCAGTGCTTATCACAGCCTTGCCTTTTCCATTCTCTTGTCGGATAGAAGAGTATCATTGCCTATTTTGGAAAGAGGGTGATATGTACAGGTTCATACAGTCCACAATTAGGGTAAGTTCACACAGTGGAATTTCCGTGCACAATTCTGCAGAAGAATTCCACCAGAAATTCCGCAAAAATTTTAAGCCTACTATGTTGAATGGGATTCCGCTGTCCCATTTTCACAGCAATTCCTCATTCTGCATTCCGCTAAATTTAAAGACTTGTCATTAACTTTTGCAGAATTGCGGGTGAAATCCCATTAAACTTAATGGGGCTTGAATTTTGACAGAATTCTGTGTTTCGAGAGCACAGAATTCTGCCGAAATTCTGCCAAAAGCATGCTTTTCTGAACGTAATTCCTAACAAAGACTATTTGGGGTGGCGCCCTGAGTATTCCCTCCTTGCCACAGTTCAGAGTAAAGAACAAACAACCCATAGACCCTGCTTCCCATTTCAGCCTCTACTTTCTTAGATTAAGTCCAGATTTAATCAATAAGGGTAAGGGCACATTAGCATTGTGCTTCGTTCAGAGAGTACCATCATAGACATAGGGGTTAAAAAACGGAGTACAACGAGTCCCATTGGCTTTAAATTGGGTCTCCTTGGTTTCTGCCTCGTGTCTGTTGTTTTACAGGAGTTGACCAGAGATGAAAAAAAATAGACCTCCTGTATTTTTTGCTCCATTCAACTCCTATCATTTGAATGGTTTCCGCAAACAGATGTGAACCATCTGTAGGCATTAAACTTTTCCTATCAGACATTTACTAGGCTGGCCACATGAAGTCATAAAAGTATTAAGTATGAGATTTAAAGTGGCCACGTGAGTTAGAAACAGCTCTACTTTACTTTTTCAAAAATTGCCTGCCACATAGGGCAGGGAATAGTGCGGTCCTGAGCTCATCCAGAACCGCTTTCTCTAACTACTTCTGTATCTTCCCTAGACAGCTGATCCAGAACTGTACGGAGGTCAGGGAAACTGGTCAGGACATGAAGGGTAAACAGGCATGAACAAACAAACAAACAGGGAACAGCGATCTTTTGGATCACATAAGACTGAACAGAAGTACAACCCCCAAGGGTAGGGGAAAAGCAAGAAAAGTAATGGATCAGGACCCATACCTAGGTGAAGAATACAACACAAATGGGTCAGAATACAAGTCAAAATACTGGTAACAGATACATACTAGACAGGATAAAACAGACCATAAGTACAGACAGATCAGAAGGTATCCAGGACAAGGCTCAAAACTAGATAAACCGGTCAGAACAACAAAGTCACAATGAAATCAAAGTAACTGAAACCAAGCAAAATAACATCAAGTAAGTAAAGAGCAAAGTCCAAATGCTGAGGAGGAATCTAAATACCCTGCCTCGGCTTCTGATTGGGCCAGGCATGTAACTCCTAAAGGACTAGAGTGCTAGGTGGGGCTGCATCTGTCTTACGAATTATTTTAAAATAGTGCCTGCTGTTCTTCAATGGCTGCCAGTGCTGGTCCTCAGTCTGCTGCAACATTTTTGAGGATTTCTGCAGTAGATTGGGGTTTATGGTTTCCTGTCTATGACCGGGATTAAATAAATCTCCCGACAACCACTAAGGGGAGCTAAGGGGCTGTCTAGAGATTTAAAGGGGTATTCAAGGAATTTTTTTTATTTGACTATGCTGCAGGGGCTGTAAAGTTAGTGTAGTTCCTAATATAGTGTCTGTGCCTGTGTGTGACGGTGATCTCGCAATTCTTATGTTATTTTCACCCCAAAATTTATTTTTAACAGCATACAAAATTACTCAGGTCTCAAGTTTTCCCGGGTTGCAGTGAGTCAAGACATAACATTACTTCTCAGGTGTGCAAAGGGAGCCTGTCCTGCTTCAATGGGTGGAGCGATCGCTGTGTGGGGGAGAGATCATTTTGCAACAGTTGTTAGAAAACACTGGTCTTTTGAATGGAATGCAGCTCATTTGTGTTGCAGTGAGTGGGGTGGCTGATGTATGGGATGGAGGAAAGTGACCTCCCACTTACAAACAAGGAATCATGGGATGTGCAGTTTGAGAGAACATACTCCAACAGGAAATAGCCAGTTCACAAAAAGATAGCCACAGTGTTATGGTAATCTCTCAACATAGCCATTTAGCTTCAAGACAAGCACAGATCCTTCCTAAGCATGTCCATTACTGTCTGCCAGGTAAGTACAAAAAAATCACCTTATGGTGGATAACCCCTTTAACAGCTATATGAGGGGGAAAAATGCAGCTTTGACCGCCGCAAAGATAAAATAAGAAAATTAATCTTCAAGGAATGTGTTTGGCCTAAAAGCAGATGGATGATAAAATATGAACATTTACTTGAAATCTTTGACATCTCCTTGCTACATATTTCCCTTAAAATAGCCTCATACATCAAACGCCGGGGCTGTATAAAGAACGCGTGAACTTGAGCATCTCGCAACACTAATGGCAGCATAATGGATAAGGTGCGAAATCTGAATCAGACTAAACCAGAATCAAAAGCAGCAGACGGTAAAAGCCGTACCAGTGTGTGGCGGTATATATGTATATAGGACGAAATGTAGCGTCTAGACTTTGCTTTGAGTGAATCATTAGTCACTTCCATCTAGATGGCGATTCCGGGACAGGCATCAAAATGTAGCAGAAAAGGATACGAGGAAAATACAAATTTATAGAACTGTGTCCAGAAAGCAATGCTAATAAAAAATACGCAAAAATAAATAAATAAATATATAAAAAAACAACATAACACAGTATAAGCTGCACTAAAGGAAGAGAGTTAACTGTTTCATTACCCATCACAATCCTAATTGCTAATTCTTAGTATATTAAACTTTTAATGCCTGCGCTGCAGTGTTTCACAATCAAGGTGCCTCCAGCTGTTGCAAAACTACAACTCCCAGTATGCCCAGACAGCCGTTGGCTGTCCGGGCATGCTGAGAGTTGTAGTTTTGCAGCAGTTGGAGACACACTGGTTGGGAAACACTGATGTACAGTATGGTAAAATTGTTAAACAGTCATAATATTTTAGCTGTGTACACAAAACGTTAGGGGATTTTTGAATGTACATAGTATATATATATATATATATATATATATTATATATAGTGGAACATTTTAAAGGGGTATTCCATATATACCAACTGGCTCCAGAAAGTTAAACAGATTTGTAAATCACTTCTATTAAAAAATCTTAATCCTTCCAATAATTGTCAGCTGCTGAAGTTGAGTTGTTCTTTTCTGTCTGGCAACAGTGCTCTCTGCTGACACCTCTGTCTGTCTCGGGAACTGCACAGAGTAGAAGAGGTTTGCTATGGGGATGTCACGATGCCGGCTGGCAGGTAGTGGATCCTCTGTGCCAGAGAGGGATTGGCGTGGACCGTGCTAGTGGATCGGTTCTAAGTCACTACTGGTTTTCACCAGAGCCCGCCGCAAAGCAGGATGGTCTTGCTGCGGCGGTAGTGACCAGGTCATATCCACTAGCAACGGCTCAACCTCTCTGACTGCTGAAGATAGGCGCGGTACAAGGGAGTAGACAGAAGCAAGGTCGGACGTAGCAGAAGGTCGGGGCAGGCAGCAAGGATCGTAGTCGGGGGCAACGGCAGGAGGTCTGGAACACAGGCTAGGAACACACAAGGAAACGCTTTCACTGGCACAATGGCAACAAGATCCGGCGAGGGAGTGAAGGGGAAGTGAGGTATAAATAGGGAGTGCACAGGTGAACACACTAATTGGAACCACTGCGCCAATCAGCGGCGCAGTGGCCCTTTAAATCGCAGAGACCCGGCGCGCGCGCGCCCTAGGGAGCGGGGCCGCGCGCGCCGGGACAGGACAGACGGAGAGCGAGTCAGGTACGGGAGCCGGGATGCGCATCGCGAGCGGGCGCTACCCGCATCGCGAATCGCATCCCGGCTGGAGACGGTATCGCAGCGCACCGGGTCAGTGGAGCTGCCCGGAGCGCTGCGGTAGCGAGAGAGAAGCGAGCGCTCCGGGGAGGAGCGGGGACCCGGAGCGCTCGGCGTAACAGTACCCCCCCCTTGGGTCTCCCCCTCTTCTTAGAGCCTGAGAACCTGAGGAGCAGACTTTTGTCTAGGATGTTGTCCTCAGGTTCCCAGGATCTCTCTTCAGGTCCACAGCCCTCCCAATCCACCAAAAAGAACCTTTTTCCTCTGACCGTCTTGGAGGCCAGTATCTCTTTCACTGAGAAGACGTCAGAAGAACCGGAGACAGGAGTGGGAGAAACTAATTTGGGAGAGAAACGGTTGATGATGAGTGGTTTAAGAAGAGAGACATGAAAGGCATTAGGAATACGGAGAGAAGGAGGAAGAAGAAGTTTGTAAGAGACAGGATTAATTTGGCACAAGACTTTGAAAGGACCAAGATAGCGTGGACCCAGTTTGTAACTGGGGACACGAAAGCGGACATATTTAGCGGAGAGCCATACCTTGTCTCCGGGAGCAAAAATGGGGGGAGCTCTTCTTTTCTTATCGGCAAACTTTTTCATGCGAGATGAAGCCTGTAAAAGAGAATGTTGGGTCTCTTTCCATATGGTGGAAAGATCACGAGTCACTTCATCTACAGCGGGCAAACCAGAGGGCAAGGGAGTAGGGAGGGGGGGAAGAGGGTGACGGCCGTACACCACGAAAAATGGGGATTTGGAGGAAGATTCAGAGACTCTAAAGTTATACGAGAATTCGGCCCATGGTAGAAGATCTGCCCAATCATCCTGGCGGGAGGAAGCAAAATGTCGTAAATAATCACCCAAGACCTGGTTAATTCTTTCTACTTGTCCATTGGATTGAGGATGATATGCAGAAGAAAAGTTTAATTTAATCTTGAGTTGTTTACAGAGAGCCCTCCAGAATTTTGACACGAATTGGACGCCTCTATCCGAGACTATCTGTGTGGGCAACCCGTGAAGACGAAAAATGTGTACAAAAAATTGTTTAGCCAACTGAGGCGCTGAAGGAAGACCAGGAAGAGGGATGAAATGTGCCATCTTGGAGAATCGATCAACGACCACCCAAACAACAGTGTTGCCACGGGATGGGGGTAGGTCTGTAATAAAATCCATACCAATCAGAGACCAAGGCTGTTCGGGGACAGGCAGAGGATGAAGAAAACCAGCGGGCTTCTGGCGAGGAGTCTTATCCCGGGCACAGACAGTGCAGGCTCGCACAAAGTCCACGACATCCGTCTCCAGAGTCGGCCACCAATAGAAGCGAGAGATGAGTTGCACAGATTTCTTGATGCCTGCATGACCTGCGAGATGGGAGGAGTGACCCCATTTGAGGATTCCGAGGCGTTGGCGTGGAGAGACGAAGGTCTTTCCTGGAGGAGTTTGCCTGATGGAGGCTGGAGAAGTGGAAATCAGGCAGTCAGGAGGAATGATGTGTTGCGGAGAGAGTTCAACTTCCGAGGCATCCGAGAAACGAGAGAGAGCATCGGCCCTAATGTTCTTATCGGCAGGCCGAAAGTGAATTTCAAAATTAAATCGGGCAAAGAACAGAGACCACCTGGCCTGGCGAGGATTCAGCCGTTGGGCAGACTGGAGATAGGAGAGGTTCTTGTGATCGGTGTAAATAATAACTGGAAATCTTGATCCCTCCAGCAGATGCCTCCATTCCTCAAGTGCTAATTTAATGGCTAGACGCTCTCGATCCCCGATGGAGTAGTTCCTCTCCGCCGGAGAGAAGGTCCTAGAAAAAAAACCACAAGTAACAGCATGCCCGGAAGAATTTTTTTGTAGAAGGACCGCTCCAGCTCCTACAGAGGAGGCATCAACCTCCAATAGGAAGGGTTTAGATGGGTCAGGTCTGGAGAGCACGGGAGCCGAAGAAAAGGCAGACTTGAGCCGTTTAAAGGCGTCTTCCGCTTGAGGAGGCCAAGACTTGGGATTGGCATTTTTTTTGGTTAAAGCCACGATAGGGGCCACAACGGTAGAAAAATGTGGAATAAATTGCCTGTAATAATTGGCGAACCCCAAAAAACGTTGGATAGCACGGAGTCCGGAGGGGCGTGGCCAATCTAAGACGGCAGAGAGTTTGTCTGGATCCATTTGTAGTCCCTGGCCAGAGACCAAGTATCCTAGGAAAGGAAGAGATTGGCATTCAAACAGACATTTCTCTATCTTGGCATAAAGTTGATTGTCACGAAGTCTCTGAAGAACCATACGGACATGCTGGCGGTGTTCTTCTAGATTGGCAGAAAAAATCAGGATATCGTCCAGATATACAACAACACAGGAGTATAAGAGATCACGAAAAATTTCATTAACAAAGTCTTGGAAGACGGCAGGGGCGTTGCACAGGCCAAAGGGCATGACCAGATACTCAAAGTGTCCATCTCTAGTGTTAAATGCCGTTTTCCATTCATCCCCCTCTCTGATGCGGATGAGATTATAAGCACCTCTTAAGTCCAGTTTGGTAAAGATGTGGGCACCTTGGAGGCGATCAAAGAGTTCAGAGATGAGGGGTAGGGGGTAGCGGTTCTTTACCGTGATTTTATTAAGACCGCGGTAGTCAATGCAAGGACGTAGAGAGCCATCTTTTTTGGACACAAAGAAAAATCCGGCTCCGGCAGGAGAGGAGGATTTACGGATAAAGCCTTTTTTTAAATTTTCCTGGATGTACTCCGACATAGCAAGAGTCTCTGGGGCGGACAGAGGATAGATTCTGCCCCGGGGTGGAGTAGTGCCCGGGAGGAGGTCAATAGGACAATCATAAGGCCTGTGAGGAGGTAGAGTCTCAGCTTGTTTTTTGCAAAAAACATCCGCAAAGTCCATATAGGCCTTAGGGAGACCGGTTACAGGGGGAACCACAGAGTCACGGCAAGGGGTACTGGGAACCGGTTTTAGGCAGTCCTTGAAACAAGAGGGCCCCCAACTCTTGATCTCCCCAGTGGACCAATCCAGGGTTGGGGAATGGAGTTGAAGCCAGGGTAGTCCAAGGAGGATTTCGGAAGTGCAATTGGGGAGGACCAAAAATTCAATCTTCTCGTGATGAGGTCCGATGCACATTAGAAGGGGCTCCGTGCGGAAACGTATGGAACAGTCCAATCTTTCATTGTTTACACAATTGATGTAGAGGGGTCTGGCGAGACTGGTCACTGGGATGTTGAACCTGTTAACGAGAGAGGCCAAAATAAAATTTCCTGCAGATCCGGAATCCAAGAAGGCCATAGTAGAGAAGGAGAAGGCAGAGGCAGATATCCGCACAGGCACAGTAAGACGCGGAGAAGCAGAGTAGACATCAAGGACCGTCTCACCCTTGTGCGGAGTCAGCGTACGTCTTTCCAGGCGGGGAGGACGGATAGGACAATCCTTCAGGAAGTGTTCGGTACTGGCACAGTACAGGCAGAGATTCTCCATGCGGCGTCGTGTCCTCTCTTGAGGTGTCAGGCGAGACCGGTCGACCTGCATAGCCTCCACGGCGGGAGGCACAGGAACGGATTGCAGGGGACCAGAGGAGAGAGGAGCCGGGGAGAAAAAACGCCTTGTGCGAACAAAGTCCATATCCTGGCGGAGCTCCTGACGCCTTTCGGAAAAACGCATGTCAATGCGAGTGGCAAGATGGATGAGTTCATGTAGGTTAGCAGGGATTTCTCGTGCGGCCAGAACATCTTTAATGTTGCTGGATAGGCCTTTTTTAAAGGTCGCGCAGAGGGCCTCATTATTCCAGGATAATTCTGAAGCAAGAGTACGGAATTGTACGGCGTACTCGCCAACGGAAGAATTACCCTGGACCAGGTTCAACAGGGCAGTCTCAGCAGAAGAGGCTCGGGCAGGTTCCTCAAAGACACTTCGAATTTCCGAGAAGAAGGAGTGTATAGAGGCAGTGACGGGGTCATTGCGGTCCCAGAGCGGTGTGGCCCATGACAGAGCTTTTCCAGACAGAAGGCTGACTACGAAAGCCACCTTAGACCTTTCAGTGGGAAACTGGTCCGACATCATCTCCAAGTGCAGGGAACATTGGGAAAGAAAGCCACGGCAGAATTTAGAGTCCCCATCAAATTTATCCGGCAAGGATAGTCGTAGACCAGAAGCGGCCACTCGCTGCGGAGGAGGTGCAGGAGCTGGCGGAGGAGATGATTGCTGAAGCTGTGGTAGTAGCTGCTGTAGCATCACGGTCAGTTGAGACAGCTGTTGGCCTTGTTGCGCTATCTGTTGTGACTGCTGGGCGACCACCGTGGTGAGGTCGGCGACAACTGGCAGAGGAACTTCAGCGGGATCCATGGCCGGATCTACTGTCACGATGCCGGCTGGCAGGTAGTGGATCCTCTGTGCCAGAGAGGGATTGGCGTGGACCGTGCTAGTGGATCGGTTCTAAGTCACTACTGGTTTTCACCAGAGCCCGCCGCAAAGCGGGATGGTCTTGCTGCGGCGGTAGTGACCAGGTCGTATCCACTAGCAACGGCTCAACCTCTCTGACTGCTGAAGATAGGCGCGGTACAAGGGAGTAGACAGAAGCAAGGTCGGACGTAGCAGAAGGTCGGGGCAGGCAGCAAGGATCGTAGTCGGGGGCAACGGCAGGAGGTCTGGAACACAGGCTAGGAACACACAAGGAAATGCTTTCACTGGCACAATGGCAACAAGATCCGGCGAGGGAGTGAAGGGGAAGTGAGGTATAAATAGGGAGTGCACAGGTGAACACACTAATTGGAACCACTGCGCCAATCAGCGGCGCAGTGGCCCTTTAAATCGCAGAGACCCGGCGCGCGCGCGCCCTAGGGAGCGGGGCCGCGCGCGCCGGGACAGGACAGACGGAGAGCGAGTCAGGTACGGGAGCCGGGATGCGCATCGCGAGCGGGCGCTACCCGCATCGCGAATCGCATCCCGGCTGGAGACGGTATCGCAGCGCACCGGGTCAGTGGAGCTGCCCGGAGCGCTGCGGTAGCGAGAGAGAAGCGAGCGCTCCGGGGAGGAGCGGGGACCCGGAGCGCTCGGCGTAACAGGGGATTTGCGTCTACTCTGGACAGTTCCCTAGACAGGTATCATCAGAGAGCACTTAGACAGAAAAGAACAACTCAACTTCAGCAGCTAAAAAGTACTGAAAGGATTAGGATTTTTTAATAGAATTTACAAATCTGTTTAACTTTCTGAAGCCAGTTGATATATAGAAAATGTTTTTCCTGGATAACCCTTTTAAAAAGGTAGACATAACATATTAATGGTTTGTAATCATGTCCAACTGCAGCATCATCTGCCAGCTAAAGTACAGGTATGGACAAAGTCCAGAAAAAAAAAGGGTGGCACTTGCACTCCTCTGTGCTCACTCCTGTCCTATCAGACTGCAGCATGAAAAACAGAGAGGAGGTGGGTTAAAGAGCAGCCTGCAGTGATTGGATGAAGAGACCAAGCACAGCACAGTAAACTCAGGGAGGAAGTGACTGCATTGTGAGTGGGGGCGGGCTCAGTGCTTGCCTCGGACATACCCCTTTCTGAGCAGTGGATGTCAGAACAAGTGAGCAGCAGAACAGAGGGATTTATGAGCCAAATACAGAAGCTAGACACGTTAAAAAGACATGTGAAGTATCTGCATGATCTAGTGAGTAACATATAGAAGCATTATTGTTTTCTGTGATAGGACAGGAACACTTTAAAAACATATTCCACAACTAGGCACAATTGCCACGGTAAAAGCATGTTGGATGTGTCACATACACATATTCGTCAAGTACTGTTCAATAATTTATATATAGTTATGAATCATGATTATGTACATTAACAGTATCCATTACAGGAAATCTGTACTGGAAAATTTTCAGAATCCCCTGTGCCCGGGCTGCAAAAAGTAACAAAACAAACTTTGACTCACCTGCCGATGTTCCCCGTTGCGCCGATATCGGTGTCCCAGTCTTCCAGTGCCGCTCTTCTTCCGCTTCCTTGGGGACCATGAGTCATAATGCGCTCAGCGTATCACCAGCCGCAATGATGTTCCACCTCGGCCGGTGATAGGCTGAGCGCAGTGTCATGTAACAGGCCTGGGAAGCAGAAAGAAGGGGGGGTCCCAGGCTACTTACATGACACTGCGCTCAGCCTATCACCAGCCGAGGTGGCACATCATTGCGGCTGGTGATACGCTGAGCGCATTATGACTCATGGTCCCCAAGGAAGCGGAAGAAGAGCGGCACCGGAGGCCCGGACACTGATATCAGCGCAACGTGGGAAAGTCGGCAGGTGAGTCAAGGTTTGTTTTGTTACTTTTTGCAGCCCGGGCACAGGGGATACTGAAAATTTTCCAGTACAGATTTCCTTTAATATGAATACAGTGCTTCCTCAACATACAATATCCAATGGTTCCACAATGACCATTGTATGTTGAATCCATCGTATGTTGAGTCCAAGACTGTATGGAAAACTGGTAATTGTTTCTGAAACCCTGGAAATCTCAACCGGAAATAAGAAAACATGGAAAATGAAGAAAAATATTTAAAAAAAATATACATTAACCTTAGTATTTATAGTCTGGAAACTACTCAATCACTGTTTAGTATGGCACTTGAGGAGATAGCGATAGTCAAGCCCTGTGCTCGGATGTCTCCTTCAGGTCCATTAGTGGTGACCAGCAGCCATAGTACTAATCCATTTACATAGTTACATAGTTATATAGTTAGTATGGCTGAAAAAAGACATACGTCCATCAAGTTTAACCAAGGAATTGAAGGGAAGGGGTCTGGTGGGATGAAGGGGAAGGGATGTGATTACATTTCTGCATAAGCAGAAATTTTATATTGTTCTAGGAATGTATCTAACCCTGTTTTGAAGCTTTCAACATTTCCTGCTGTTACCAGTTCCTAAGGTAGACTGTTCCATAAATGCACAGGCTATTATGTAAAGGCTGTGTTTTGCCCCTTGAGACAACCTTTTCTTCTCCAGATGGAGGGAGTGCCCCATTATTCTTTGAGGTGGTTTAACCTGGAACAGTTTTTCCCCATATTTTCTGTATGGGCCATATATATACTTATATAGGTTGATGATATCCCCCCTAAACGTCTCTTCTCAAGACTGAACAAATGTCATTCTTTAAATTTTTCCTCATAGCTAAGATGTTCCATGCCCCATATTAGTTTAGTCGCGCATCTCTGCACTCTTTCCAGCTCCACAACGTCCTTCTTATGAACTGGTGCCCAAAACTGAACAGCATATTCCAAGTATGGCCGTACCAATGGGGCATTTTTAACTGCAGTTCTTTCACCTGGATTGAATAGAGTAGCAGTATGACCATGTCGGTCCAGGACTGTCGCAGGTTGATCCACAGCCTGCTTAGAGACTATACCATCATGGATGGTCTGGACGTCGATGGAGAAGAAAATTAAACCCCTTTCCCTCCCAGTTCTCCCTTTGTGTGTCTTTGTCTTGGGGCCTGTGATCGCCCCTCCCTATCCTGTTTTCCCAACCCACTTCCCTATGCCTTTTTGTTTGACATTGTTGTTTTTGATAACATTTGTATAATGTACGCAGGAGTGTTAGCGTAGCATGTGGTATGACTTATAATATAGGGAACTGTGCTGTATATTATACTATGTATGGTGAATGTATTACTTGCATTGTATTGTATATGTGATTGATGATTGACTGCAAATAGAATTATTTTTAATGAAAAAAGTGGTATACCTGTGTGAACAGCGCTCAATTCATCGCCATTGGCATCGAAGGATACCGAGTACTGAAGCACAGTTTGCTTGGTATCACTATCAGTCCCAGTGACAGTGAATATAGTGGTGGTTATGCCGGTGTACTCCACTTATGTGGACACTCTAAGGGTATGTTCACACTGCCGAATTCCATGAGTGGAATTCCGCACAGTGAACATTAGCATCAGTGTGAATGGGTCTTCCACGAGACCCATTCATACTGCAGAATTTCAGTGGGGGACAATTCCGCCACTGAAATTGTTCCGCGCAAAGAAAGAACATGTTCATTCTTTGCGCGAAAGTCCGCAAGTACTGCATAGCCGTCAATGGTGATGGCGCAGTGCCCCGCGGTCGTACCACCTCCGCCTGCTGCCAGGCTGAAACTCCGCTCGCGGAGTGTGAACATACCCTTAGACTGCCCTTCTCTTGACTGTAGGGGTCCCAGAGGTCGGACCCCTAATGATCATATACCATGAGAGTAATACCATTATAGAATAACACTGTGGCACGGCCTTTGGCTCTTGATGTAATGACCATCTCTACAATTCCCCTCCATTGTTCTACCACTGTACAATGTAAGACGGAGACAAGGATTTGTAAGTCATGAATTTTAAGACACCTCTATGGGATTCAAGAATTCCCTACAGAAAAAAAAAACAATCCTTGTAGCAGGTGGAGATACTGTACGTCTTCCCCGGAATAACTCAATGATTGATGCTAATAACAAAAGATCCAGATCAAGAAACAAGGAGTCAGATCTTGTCCCCATCTTGGAGCCATCTTACATTTCATAACTTCAGAAAACATCATTATTTTTAATTGTGGCTCATTACTTAGATCTCCCTCCTCTTAGAGACTCCATCAGTGAAGAATTACGGTTCAGTGACTTAAAGGGGTACTCCGGTGGAAAACTATTTATTTTAAATCAACTGATGCCAAAAAGTTACACAGATTTGTACATTACTTCTATTAAAAAATCCTAATCCTTCCAGTACTGATCAGTTGCTGTATGCTCCACAGGAAGTTCATTTCTTTTTTAATTTCTTTCCAGTTTGACCACAGTGCTCTCTGCTGACACCTCTGTCCGTGTCAGGAACTGTCCAGAGAAGGAGAGATTTGCTATGGGGATTTGCTCCTGCTCTGGACAGTTCCTGACACGGACAGGTGTGTCAGCAGAGAGCACTGTGATCAGACAGAAAGGAAATTCTAAAAGAAAAGAACATCTTCTGTAGCATGCAGCAGCTGATAAGTACTGAAAGGATTAAGATTTTTTTTAATAGAAGTCATTCAGAAATCTGTTTAACTTTCTGGCACCAGTTGATTTAAAATAAATTGTTTTCCACTGGAGTACCCCTTTAAGAAAAATCATAAGAAATTGTGGAAGAAAAATTAGGCCGAATGGCTGGGGGAAAGGTGGAGCATGTCAATATGTAAGATAGGAAATAGATAAATCTATGGATGGATAAATAAGAAATAGATAGATAGATAGATAGATAGATATGAGATAGATAGATAGATAGATAGATATGAGATAGATAGATATAAGTTAGATATGAGAAAGATAATAGATAGGTAGAAATAAGATGATAGATAAATAGATAGATAGATAGATATGAGAGAGATAAATATGAGATAGATGGATAGATATGAGAAAGATAGATAGATATGGCAAAGATAGATAGATAGATAGATAGATAGATATGAGAGAGATAGATAGATAGATAGATATGAGAAAGATATATAGATATATATGAGATAGATAGATAGATAGATAGATAGATAAATATGAGAAAGATAGATATGAGATAGATAGATATGAGATATATAGATAGATAGATAGATATGAGATAGATAGATAGATAGATAGATATGAGAAAGATAGATATGAGATAGATATGAGATAGATAGATAGATAGATAGATATGAGATAGATAGATAGATATGAGATAGATAGATAGATATGAGATAGCTAGATATAAGATATATAGATACAGCAACAGAAGAATGCAGCAGCACACTGCTAGCACAAGGATATAGGTGAAACATGAACATGCAGATAAAACATGGAGAGCTATACAGCTATGGTGTAATAGATGCAAATGTGAAACTATGAGATAGTGAGGCACTTATCTCGCAAATTTGTCTCCGCCAGCGGTCAAATAGCTTTGTCTGTATTACACATACGGGGGAGTGGCTACCTCCATGTTGGCCTTGCACCCCACCCACCTATATCAGGTGTGTGTATATAAGGTGTCTTGGATGTTCCAGACCCTGCCATGCTTACTGAACTGTTCACACAGAGGCATATTCACAGTGTAGGGTCCGTCCCAATGAGGCCACCTTATCGCGGTGGGACGGTCCAAGCTATTTGACCGCCGGCGGAGACAAATTTGCGAGCTAAGTGCCTCACTATCTCATAGTTTCACATTTGCATCTATTACACCATAGCTGTATAGCTCTCCATGTTTTATCTGCATGTTCATGTTTCACCTATATCCTTGTGCTGGCAGTGTGCTGCTGCATTCTTCTGTTGCTGTATATCTAGCCTAGTAGCGTGCACCTGTAGGCCAGGTCCATATAATAGTTTGGGATCAACTAAAGTGCTGGCTGACTTATTCTTTGTCTAGATAGATAGATAGATAGATAGATAGATAGATAGATATGAGATAGATAGATAGATAGATCGATCGATCTCAGGTTTTGTTAATATATATTGAGCTGTATAACTAAATCCAAGTTAACAGAAATATTAGATTGAAGAGAATTGAGGCTTGTGTATATAGGAAGATCCAATTGAGCGCTATTCACATTTAATGAATAGCACAAGTCATGGGAGGCAGATGATGACTGTGGATGATGCTGTTTGTTAAGCGTACATCTGTTTAGAGACAGATTGCTGGATCCAGAGGCTGACATAAAACCGCTGATGCATGATAATGAAATCGTCAGATCCTCTGTTTGTGTAAATGAGCCTTGTGCTCGGCCTGTGCTGCGTAAGCGTTCATGACTGCGCGCACACGGAATACTCCACAATCACCTCTCTTGTTCCGCAGCCATTCTATTAGCCAGATGATGGTGTGTAAGATGGAAGCCTTTCTAGGGTCTCAGACATCTGTCTCCGCTACAATGACTCATTCCTATGCCGAAAAAAAGAATTTGGGGGAATAGTCATAGAAAGTTTTTGCAGTGTTAACCCCTTAAAGGGGTATTCTGCTGCCTGGCATTTGTAACAAACTGTTCCGAACGCTGGAGCCGTTGCTAGGAGCTTGTGATGTCATAGCCCCAGCCCTCAGATGTCACGCCCCGCCCCCTCAATGCAAGTCTATGGGAGGGGGCGTGACGGCTGTCACGCCCCCTCCCATAGACTTGCATTGAGGGGGCAGGGCTATGACGACACAAGCTCCCGGTGCTGAGCAGCGGAGTACCCATTTAAGGACACAGGGATCTGTTGTTTTTGCTTTCAATTTTCCCTCTCACAGACCCATATGAAAGCATTTTTTTACGCCACTAATTGTACCTTTCAGTGACATAAAAAATTATCTTTATTCTGTAGGTCCATACGATTACATCGATACCCAATTTATATATAGGTTTTATTTTGTTTTACTGATTTTAAAAATATAACTTTTTGTACAAAAATCAGCGAGGGAGATTACTCAAAACCTGTTCAGAGGAAAAGTTGACCAGTTGCCCATAGCAACCAATCAGATCGCTTCTTTCATTTTTGCAGAGTCCTTTTCAAAATGAAAGAAGCGATTGGATTGGTTGCTATGGGCAACTCGGTAACTTTTCCTTTGGACAGGTTTTAATAAATCTCAAAATTGTCCTTTTCTGACCCCTACAACCTTATGAGGGCTTATTTTTTGGGCAGCGATCTGCAATTTTTATCGGTTTCATTTTTGGTTTTGATTGGACTTTTTGATCGCTTTTGTGTTTATTTTGCTCATGATATATGAAGTGACCAAAAATACACAATTCTAGACTTAATTTTTTTTTTTTATTACGCCACTGACCAAGCGGTTGAATTAATGTTGTATTTAAACAGTTAAGACATTTCTGCACATGGCGATAACACACGTTTCGGTTTATTTGTTTACATTATTTTACATTATTTTATTAAGGGGCTTATTCATATTTACAGTATTCTCCCCTGCCATAGCACAGTATTTTCGGCGCTCCATTACTACAGGCTGCTGAGGCTCCCTCATACCCTTACATGTAGGCAGTGTATCAAAAAGTCACGTTTCTAAGGATATTTAAGGAGTACTCCACCCCTAGACATCTTATCCCCTATCCAAAGGATAGGAGATAAGATGTCTGATCACAGGGGTCTCACCAATAGGACCCCCTTGATCTTTGTGCAGCACCCGGCATTCAGAAGGTTACAGGATGTTGGGTTTGGGTGGCCATGACATCACGCCACACCCCCTCCATTCATGTCTATGGGAGGGGGCGTGACGGCTGTCATGCCCCCTCCCATAGATATGAATGAAGGGGCGTGACATAACTAGGGGGTGTGGTGTGACGTCACGACCACGGCCCTCTAAGCCCAGCGTTCAGAAAAAAACTTTCAGAAGTATGTATGTCCTGCACCCGTTCCTGGTCCATGAAGCACGCTCAGGGGCAGAGACAACAACCTAGTCAGAACACTATATATATATATATATATATATATATATATATCTATATATATATATTCAACTAGAGAAAAAATACAGACATGGTCGCACATCCACAAAATGCACCTTGAGATAATGCTTCTCAGCAACATTTATTAAACTAACAGGTTGTTATTGTACTTAATGATCATGAAGGTCAAGCCCACTTGCCATGTCATGGCCACTTGTAAGTAGCGGGTCCCTAAAATCCCTGGCATAAAATGGCACAGCACTGAGTGGCAACCACCGCCTCAACACCAGTGCCCACAAGGGGAATGACACACTGGAAGAGCAGCCCCAATGCCACTCAAACCAGTCCCTGGGGCACGCCATCCCACAGACACAGCGCCGGGGTAGCAGTGGACGCCACACAGCACCGCACCAGTGTGAACAGATAGCTCACTCACCATGTGCTCCCAGCCAGAGATTGGGAGGCTGCCAGAAAAGAATAGGGCTTCCTGCTAATTTAAGAATAGGGCTTCCTGCTAATTTATATAGGCTTGGACTGAGGGGGAGGGGCAGAGTGGTGACCAAGTGAAAACAAAAAAGAGGGGGATAGAAAATGCAGTGTGAATTCAACTAGAGAGAAAAGCAGACATGGTCGCACATCCACAAAATGCATCTTGATCTAAGGCTTCTCGGCAACATTTATTAAACTAACAGGTCATTAGTGTACTTTATGATCACGAAGTGCAAGCCCATTAGCCACGTCATGGCCACCTGTAAGTAGCGGGTCCCTAAAATCCCTAGCTTAAAATGGCACAGCACTGAGTGGCGACCATCACCACCCCAACACCAGTGCCCATGGGGGAACGACCCACTAGCAGATATATGTATATGTATATATATATATATATATATATATATATATATATATATATATACACACACATGTGTGCAGAGTGCAACGTAAAATTAACGCTGTAAAAAAGCTGAGGAGGCCTGAAAAAACCCTTCCTAACTAATAATTGGACCAGACCGTAACTCTTACCTGACCATACAGCAACATGGACAGTCTGGCCGGGTGCGATCGTTACAGTTTTTTGGATCATTGAGTTGTGTTCGGGTGACATGCATCACGCCAATCCAACACAAATTTACTCCAAAAATGTCCGTTTCCTATATTTCTTAACTCAAAAGCTAAATCCGTAAAGGAGCCAAGATATTTTTATATAACTCCTGTTTGTTGTTTTTTTTTTTTATTTAACTAGGAAATGTCATCATAAGAAGCCATGACAGGCCGTGAAATACCGTATAATGAAGATAAATTGTATGAACAGTTTTCGGAGCTACAGATACAATTTCTCTATGGCCCCTGTATCGTGCTGCAAGAATAACATTTTACAAATGAAATCCTACTTACCTGAGCGAGCAGCTTACACGTCTCGCCTAATGAATTTTTAAAGCTGACAATCTGCGATCTATACGGCGTTTTCTCTTGTATATTGCTTGGCGGTATGAGCGGGAATCGGATACTCCCAGGGAAAGCTGGATGCACAGAGAATGAATGAGCTATGGCTAAAAAAAAATACAGGAAATTCATTGTAAATAGAGATTAACAAGTACATACTGTAACAAGAAGTCTTTAAAGGGGTACTCAGCTGCTCAGCGTTTGGAACAAACTGTTCCGAATGCTGGGGTCGGCGCCGGGAGCTTGTGATGTTGTAGCCCCGCCCCCTCATGACATCATGTCCCGCCCCCTCAATGCAAGTCTATGGGAGGGGAGTCTATAGTTATTTTTTTTAATTTTATTTAGTTACCAAAATTAGTCCCTCTAGCCGCTAGAAATAAATAAACAAATTAACTAAATAAAAAAGAACTAAATCAGCTCCACACTTTTTGGGGCATTTATAAGAGGCTGAAAAAAAACATTCATTTTACAAGCAAAAAAAACATCTGGAACTTATTTTTCCACTCACATGGAACTTTTTTCAGCTTTTTTGTTTTGTTTTTGGATTTTTTTTTTAAACGTGTTCGGCTGTTCTACATTTAAAAAAAATAGGCTTTAGGTTTTTAAAATAGTTACCCCGACAATCATACTAACTTAGCTCGCATGGAGCTCATTTCTTTGTCACTTGGTCATCATGAACAGCGATTCATGTGTACTTAGCAGTTCTCCTGGGGGTACATGAAAAAAAAAAATCATAATGGCGGCTGCAGCCACTGGTCACCGCTTCTAAAGTGGCCATGGACAATTTTGCCTGATCTTAAACAGGCAGAGGGTGTTGTTAGTTACCATGGGTTACCGCATGTTGCTATAACTGAGCCTCAAAGGGGTACTCAGCTGTTAGACATCTTATCCCCAATCCAAAGGATAGGGGATAAGATGTCTGATTGCCGGCATCCCTCCGCTGGGACCCCCGCGATCACTGCGCAGCACCCGGCATTCTGAAGAAACGCCAGGTTCCGGCGGCATTGGTCGTGATGTGATGCCACGCCCCCTCCCATAGACATGAATGGAGGGGATGTGGTGTGACGTCACAAGGGGGTGTGGCATGACATCCCAAGGGACCCCCATGATCAGAGATCTTATCCCCCATCTTTTGGATCTCAGTGCAGCCCCCCGGCATTCTGTGCCGGGTGCTGCCTCTGAGACAGGGACTTGATGTCACGCCACGCCCCCTCCATTCATGTCTATTGGAGGGGGTATGACGGCAGTCATGCCCCCTCCAGTAGACATGAATGGAGGGGGCGGGGTGTGACATCACTAGGGTCTTGGCCGTAATGTCAAGTCCCCGTCTCGGTGGCAGAATGCGCAGGGGTCCCCAGCAGCGGGACATCTGCGATCATACATCTTATCCCCTACCCTTTAATATCAAGCACTTTGTTTGGATAATGTGACACTAATGGCTTATAAAAACATCAAATTTTCCCAGGGTGAAATATGGCGACCACCCCAAGTCATTTGTTAGTCCGAAAGTCATCTTATTACCGAATGCGAGCAGATGCCGCACTATTTTCTGTAATGTGATCAGCAGGGACAGAACGGCCGTCACCCGCTTCGCCTCCCTCTATTTTACGGTTTCCGTACCATCAGCGCAGTTCTCATTGACCGCGACATGTGCTCGTATGAGAGAGTTTGGCCGCATTGTGCGTAAGACACCATAAAATATTAACTCTATGCTGCATAATGTAGAACTTAAATGCAAAATACGCTTTCCGAGCCAAACAAACACGCGCTAATGAAAATGAGAGGAATCGGAGCTACAAGCAGATGGGGATGAATAAATAATTTCCTGCGCTCTCTGGGATGTAATCGCTTTATGTTGTCTACATTATCCTGGACCGTAAATTATGTCACCAAGTGATTTCTGACCGTGCGGGGGAATATTTTGTATTGTAATAGTCAGTTTACTAGTTTAATGGTTATTTAGCATAAATTACATAAAGATTGGGGATTGGGAAATATGTCCGCTCATGTTTCCGTGCAGGTGATTAAAGGGGCACTCCGCCCCTAGACATCTTATCCCCTATCAAAAGGATAGGGGATAAGATGTCTGATCGCAGGGATCCCGCCGCTGGGGACCCCGACGATCTACCTGTTACAGCCGGGCAGCCGGGGTCGTGACATCACGGACACACCCCTCATGATGTCATGCCACACACCCTCAATGCAAGTCTATGATGCCACGCCCTCTCCCATAGACTTGTATTGAGGGGGCGTGGCATGACACCACTAGGGGCATGGCCGTGATGTCATGATCCATTGCCGCCTGCACCCAGCGTTCGGAACAAAATGTTCCGAACGCTGGGGCAGCGGAGTACCCCTTTAAGGGTTTGATATGAATTTACAGCGGGTAGAGTACTGAAGCAAGGGTAAGGGTCCTTTCACACTACCGAATTCCAATTCAACCCCTTAATGGAGAACTCCAGTGATTGCGGTGGGGGGTCCAACTGCTGGGACTCCCCTCAATCTCTGGGATGGGACCCCGACTTTGTTACTGAAGAGTACACCAGTAGATGGCACAAGCTCCATTCATTTCTATGGCAGCGCCGAGGATGCCCGAGAGCTCTACTTACCGTATATACTAGAGTATAAGCCGAGTTTTTCAGCACGATTTTTCGTGCTGAAAACGCCCCCCTCGGCTTATACTCGAGTGAACTCTCTACCTGTCAATCCCTTACAGTGGTCTTCAACCTGCGGACCTCCAGATGTTGCAAAACTACAACTCCCAGCATGCCCGGACAGCCATCTGGAGCTCCACAGGTTGAAGACCACTGCGGCCTTCGTCATCATCCAGACCCCCCCTTTAGTTTTCTACTCCCCTCCCCTCGGTGAGAAGGAAGGGTGAGCTGGTCCGGGCCATCTATGCTGCAGGGACTGTCCGGTGGGGAGGGTTAGTCGTTTCGGGCTGTCCATCTTCACCGGGAGGCCCTCTTCTCTGCTCCGGGCCCGGCCCTGTATTAGTGACGTTGCCTTGACTATGACGCACAGGGACGTCCCTGCGCATGAACGTCCCTGTGCGTCAAGGCAATGTCACTAGTCCGAGGGCCGGGCCCGGAGCAGAGAAGAGGGACTCCCAGTGAAGATGGACAGCCCAGAACAACTAACCCTCCCCACCGGACGGTACCTGCAGCATAGATGGCCCGGTGATGATGACGGGGGTCTGGATGATGACAGGGTGATGATGGTGGGGGTGTTAATGATGGGGGTCTGGATGATGACAGGGGGGGGGGATGATGTATTTCCCACCCTAGGCTTATAGTTGAGTCAATAACTTTTCCTGGGTTTTTGGGGTGAAATTAGGGGCCTCGGCTTATATTCGGGTCGGTTTATATTCGAGTATATACAGTAGGTTTTTTGGCGCTTCCATAGAAATTAATGGAGCATGTGCCACCTGGAGATTGCGGGTGGCCCTGGCGATCTGACCCCCCACTATCAGCTACCTAATTTTTGCCATAGTTCTCCTTTAAAGGGGTACTCCGGTGCTTACACATCTTATCCCCTATCCAAAGGATAGGGGATAAGATGCCTGATCGTGGGAGTCCCGCAGTTGGGGACGCCCATGATCATGCACACGGCACCCCGTTTGTAATCAGTCCCCGGAGCTATCACTATATATATATAAATATATATATATATATATATATATATATATATATGTAGCTATCACGCCCCCTCCCGTAGGCTTACATTGAGGGGCGGAGCGTGACGTCACACGCCGCCGGTCCTGCGGTCGACCGTAATCAGACCTGGAGCGAACACGCTGCGGGGACTGATTACAAACGGGGTGCCGCGTGCATGATCACGGGCATCCCCAGCTGCGGGACTCCCACGATCAGGCATCTTATCCCCTATCCTTTGGATAGGGGATAAGATGTGTAAGTACCGGAGTACCCCTTTAAAGACAGAACCCATTTGCCCTTTCCTTCATTGCCTTTTAAGAGCCATAACTCTTTTATTTTTACACCTACAGACCCATATGAGGCTTGTTGTTTGCAAGACCAATTGTTCTTTGTAATGACCCTTTTCAATTTACCATAAAATGTACGGCGAAAGCTAAAGAAATATTATTTGTGTGGGAAAGCTGCAATTTTGCAACTTTTGGGGGTTTTATTTTTATGCGGTGCATATTACGGTAAATATACCATGTTCCTTTAATTCAGTAGGTCAATGCCATTAAAATGATATCTAAATTTTATAGTTTTTCTACTATTGTACTACATTCAAAAAGTAAATTTTTTAGTAAGCTTAAAATGGTCCTGTTCTGACCCTCTTAATTTTTTTTTATTTTTCCCTATACGCGGCTGTATGAGGGCTCATTTTTTGTCACTGTGATGTGTAGTTTTTATTGCCACCTTTATTATTTTCATGGAATTTTTCCATTACTTTTTATTCATTTTTTCTCTGACATATGAAATGAACAAAAATCTGCATTTTTGGTGTTTGGTATTTTTGTGCCGTACACTGTACGGGATCGTAAACATTATATTTTAATAGTTCGGGAACTTCCACATGTGGTAATACCAAATGTGTCCGTACATATTTTTATTTTTCCTTTTTATTTTATTTTTTTTGTTGTAAAATGGAAAAAGGGTGATTTTATTTTTTATTAGAGGAGGGGCTTTTGCATAATTTTAAAAAACATTAAATTTTTTTATTTTACACTTTTTAAAAGGACAACTCCAGAATATAAAAATTGTCCTCCATATTGCCAGCAGAAAAAAAATAAAGATGTACATACCTTCCTTTAATCCCCCTGGGCCTCCAGTAACCGTCTCCAGTCTCCGCCACGATCCTCTTCCTGGTTTCTGGTGGTTGGCGAGTCATACTGCGCTCAGCCAATCACCGGCCACCGGCAGTGTGAGAACGCTTCAAGACACAAAATTCTTCACTACTCCGGCACCTGCTGCCGGGGCCGAAAACATCACACTGCCACTCAGCCTATCGCCGGCCGAGTCGGGTTCTCACTGCGGCTGAGCGCAGTATGACTCATCCGACCACCAGCAACCAGGAAGAGGATCACAACGGAGACCGGAGAAGGTTACCGGAGGCCCCGGGGGAGCGAAGGAAGCTATGTAAATCTTTATTTTTTTACTGCCAGCAGTATGGGGGACAATTTTTATATTCTGGAGTTCTCCTTTAAGTCCAACCTTAATATGCAATCACTAGATTGAATTCACTGTATAACACTACCAATTGCACAGTGTACATTGCTATGCCAGTTATACAGTGTAATCGGCGATCCACTGATACAGCCTGGCTGAGCCAGACTGCATCATTGGATCATCGATGAAGGAAGGTAAGGTGACTATTGGCTGCCATTTTATCCCATTGGACCCCCCGCGATCACGTCATGGGGATCCGATGAGCACCCTGGGTTAAATGGCAATTATTAGGAATTGTAGAAAAAGAGAACACGCGGTTCAAGCACTCACCACCAATCTTGATCGATGCAACAATCCAGGCTTTATTCAGTTCAACGCATAAGGATACATCCAGTAAGTCAGGCACACTAGGGAGCAACGGTGGGCAGGTGAGACCGGGGGGGGGCATGCACAGGGGCGGCAACAAGTTTCACGCACAAAGGTGCTTCCTCTGTGCGTGAAACTTGTTGCCGCCTCACCTGTCCACTGTTGCTCCCTAGTGTGTCTGTCTTACTGGATGTATCCTTATGCGTTGAACTTAATAAAGCCTGGATTGTGGCATCGATCAAGATTGGTGGTGGGCGATTGAACCGCATGTTCTCTTCTTCTACACATGTTGAAGTCTTGTTCCTTGGGAATACAGCACCTCCACGATCGACAGTATACTATGACCGACACACGTGCTGAATGCTGATTACTAACACTGCATAATAGAGGAGTGATCTACAGCTAGCGGTGCCAGGTGGTTTTCATTCTCTAACCACATATAAATTATTAGGAATGATCACGGCGTCTAAATTCTTAAAGATAGGGAGTGGTGGGATCGCTGCTCCTCGTCAATAGCGGTAAGGTCCTGGCTACTGATAGTAGCCGTAACTCACCACCTATAAAGAGAGCGTATAGTCACCCAACAGTCCAAGGCATACAAGTACTAATCAACCCACTTTTCTGTGCGGACACCAAGGAGGGAATTTTTATAGTAGGTGGGCCCATAGATGAAGAGATTGTGTAGAGGAGGGGAGGGCTCCGAATAAATGTGGAGTCTAACATGTTTGTCTTGCAGATACTAAAAAAGATGAGTTTTAGCTAAAATAATTCTTCATGGCAGTATTAGGGTGCGTTCACACTGAGTAATTCAAGAGGAATTTACTCGAGTAATTCCTCTTGAATTCTCCTCTCCAAATTAATTCACATCTCCTCTGCCCATTGACTTTAATGTTATTTCCGCTGTCCTGTTCACACTACGGAAATTCCGCTAGCAGAATTCCGAAGCTGAATTCCTTTTCGCTTGAAGAAAGAACATGTTCATTCTTCAAGCGGAATCCGCGAGCAGAATCCAATAGAAGTCAATGGTAAAAAAAAATTCTGCCCGACATCGTTTTCAAACAGAATTCAGAAAAGTAGATTAAATAGCCTCCTCCTTCATTCCTCTTCATTTCCACTGGAATTCCGCTTGATGGAGAAGGCAACAATTTCCTGACCGAAATTATTCCTTCGTGAATTCCTCACCCTTAGCCGGACGTAGAAAAAAAAGAAAAGGGGAGAAGATGTCACCTGTGCAACGTGAGTATTTTTTGGGGTATAGAGTGTCACCACAAGGTTAGGGATGGGTGGTGTGTTTTGTGAGGGTAGAGATGTTACTGGGCCCCTTGCCGGCTGATTCAGCATGTGGCCAGGGGCTACGAGGGGCACTAGATATGTCTCTGGACATTCCCACCCTATTGTTCTGCTGTTGGCACAGCGCTGTACACCTGCCCGTCACGTCCTGCAGCTCGGCTCTACCGGCATCAATGAACCTCCAGGCGTCCTCATTCACCAGATCCTCAGAGGTGCTGGGAGGAAGAGCTGGGAAAACCCTCTAATATATTTCAGCCATAAATACCTGTATACTATACAGTGACCTCAGACAAATCCTATCCAATACAGAAGGATTGTAAATACAGAGAGCTGGCCCGGTCCGCCGCTTCGCTAAGTGCCATGCCTACAGAAATGTAATGAATCCCATATATTAATGTGCCATCATAACCGCTATATCTGGGTGCCAGCTGGCAGGGAAGCACCACGAGTGCTGCCAGACAAATTATAACAGGCAGGTTTGTCTTTCTGTGTCCTTGCAGTCAGACTTTTCTTTATGGGTTTCCTAATGTAACATTTTCTGGAAAACCCTCAACATAAATCTGATTTACTTACATTAAGTATCAATAGATCTATTACAAGATGTTTAGCGCTTCTTTAAAGCGTAACTGTCATATCACAGAACAAAAATAATGCTTATATGTTACTCGCTGGGTCACGCAGATGCTAAACATGTCTTTATGTGTGTCTAGCTTCTGTATTTGTCCGTTCTGCTGCTCACTCATTCTGACATCCACTGCTCAGGATGGGACATGCCCAGGCAAGCACTAAGCCCACTCTCACTTACCATGTAGTCACTTACTCCCTGAGTCTGCTTTGCTGTGCTGGGTCTTTTCATCCAATCACTGCCGGTTGCTCTGTAACCCCCTCCTCTTTGTTTTCTTGCTGCAGTCTGATAGGACAGGAGTGAGCACAGAGGAGTGCTAGTCCCACCCTCACTTACTGGACTTTATCCCTGCCTGTGCTTCAGCTGAGAAAAAGATGAGGCTACGAATGGACGGGATTATGTCCTGGATGGTATGGGGACCCCTAGTGATCTTCTTTATAAGCGTGTCCAGAGCAGTTCCTGACATTGACAGAGGTGAAAGCAGAGAGCACTGTGTCTGACTGTAAAGACTACATACATACATAACGTCCTCCAGAACATACAGCAGCTGATAAGTACTGGAAGACTTAAAGGGGTACTCCGCTGCTCAATGTTTGGAACAAACTGTTGAGAATGCTGGAGCCGACGCTGGGAGCTCATGACGTCCTATCCCCACCCCCTCATGATGGCATGCCCCACCCCCTCAATGCAAGTCTATGGGAAGGGGCGTGACAGATGTTACGCCCCCTCCCATAGACTTGCATTGAGGGGGCGGTACGTGATCTCATGAGGAGGCGGGGCTATGACATCACAAGCTCCCGGCGCCGGCTCCAGCATTCCAATCGCTCAGCAGCGGAGTACTCCTTTAAGATTTTTACATTTACAAATTTGTATAACTTTCTGGCATCAGTTCAGGTATTTGAAAAAAGAAGTGTTTAACAAGCACAATAGCCAGACTAAAATCTAATGTTAGTCTCAGTTGTATCACTACAAATTAGATATGACACATACTGAGTCACATGACATCATAGGATGCATACATGGACCTTAAAGGGGTACCCCGCAGATCCATTTTGATCAGAATGCACGGAGCCGGAGGCCGTGATTGTGACGCCACTGCCATGCTCCCTCGTGACGTCACGCCCCCCTCCATTCATGTCCATGGGAGGGGGCGTTGCACCCGCCACGCCCCCTCCCAAAGACATGATTGGAGGGGGCATGGTGTGGCATCACGAGGGGCGTGGCTTTGACGTCACAACCACTGCCACAGGAACCCGGCATTTGTTTAGGGATAAGATGGGAGATCCCCTATCCTTTGGAAAGGGGATAAGATGTCTAGCAGGGGAGTACCCCTTTAAGTACCTAGTGCAGTGACATGCCTCAAAGTAGAGAATACAATCAAACCAAGTGGGCACACAAATAACTCCACAAGCATCAACCAAGACCACGTATACTTGAATACAAATATAAATAAATCAACTGTATGAAAACCTGTTTCGAACATGTATTTCTGCCCCTGTGAAAGTTTTATATATATATATATATAAATATATATATATATATATATATATACACACACAGGGATTTCCTCAGGGGAACCACATTGACATCCTGCCACTGTATGACCAGAGTCGTTGTTTATGACCGAACCCAAGCATATTGGATTGTGTCATTTATCATACTGTTCCTACTGAAGTTGACCTGCCATGGGTACACTGGAGAAAGGAAGGGTCAGAGGTCAGGAACAATCTCATAGTAGGGGTCAGAGGTGTAACTTGTAATGCAAAGTCTGCAACAGGGCCCCATGTACCACTTATAATACTGGTTTCTTATGGGGAAGATGTGCTTTGGGTCCTCCATGTGCCACCTCTGCAACCCCTGTAGCTACTCCCCTGGTAGAGGCGGTAGAAGTAGACATCTGAGGAATATATATATTTCCTTTGGTCTCCTACCTTCCCCTTTTACAACGCATTGTACATATTTTGTGCTTATACAAATTGTTAGCCTGTGAGCTTTTGGCTACTAGGGGCAGGGCCGGCCCTACAATGGGTCCGGCTGGGCCCATTGGACCCAGGTGGCACCTTCACAGGGGTGGGGCCCCAAGAAGTTTTTTTACCCCTTCGTGACCCATGATGGACTTAGTCCGTCATGGTGCCGCTCAGGGTCTATGGAAAGAGCTTCTGACTCGAGCTCACTCCGTACTCAGTGATCCCCAGCTATTTCCAGTAGCTGGGGGCCGCTGCTAATAGCAGCATGCAGCAATCGCTGCAACCAGATATTAACCCTTTAGATTGCCATTGTCAACCCCGCAGTGCAATCGTGGGGGCGGGGTGGTGGGGGTGATCCACTGTAGAGGTAGCTGGAGGGCTTATCTCTCCTTCCTTCCCGTCCACGGATCTGCATTGGATGGAGCATGGCTGCACCAGGCTCTACTAAATGATTGCAGAGCACACAGATCAATGTAGTTCTATGGAACTTCATTGATCTGTATGAGGAATCACCTGATTCTCCTAAAAATCCCCTAAGGGACCAATAAAAGGGTTTAAAAAAAAAAAGTTTAATAAAGGTTTAAAAAAAAACACACATTAACCCCTTCCATATTAAAAGTTAAAATCACACCCTTTTCCCATTTTCCCATAAAAAAACATGTAAATATAATAAAAATAAACATATTGGGTATCGCAGCATGCATAATCGTCAAAACTATTCAAATATAACCATAATAATCCCATATGGCAAATGGCGTATAAGTAATAAAATACAAAACCACAGAATTACGTTTCTTTTTATTATGTCCTCCTGATATGCGATGGCATAGTGCCTTTTCTTTCTTTCTTTTTTTTTTTTTTCGGGGGGGGGGGGGAGGGGGGTGCAGCATTACACTCCTCGGATAGTGTTTTGCACAACAGCCCGAGGCACCCTGTTTGGGAAACACTGCTGTAAGGGAAGAGTTCTGCACTGGATTCTGATGAGAAGGACGTGACCCGGAGCACTGGATTGTATCCTTGTTTCCCGGCTGTTTGTTTATCTCCGTCTTACAGAATTCATTTTTTTCCGGCTTTTATTGGACTCTCACCAGCCCTGCGTCCTGTATTTGACTTTCTCTTGTATTTCTGCTGACTCGTCGGTTCCTGTTCAGATTCTATCTTCTCGGCCGCTGGAGCGGATCCAACCTGACTGCAGCATCTGTCCTGGAAATAGTTTTCCTCCCCACCCTCCATCGCTGTCAGGACTACACCGCGGCCACATCTCGTTCTCCCTCTTCATTGACAGCCCTGCCGAATTCTCCTTCAGGATTTTTTTTTTGTAACCAGGGTCATATATTTCAATCCAGTGTGGATGTCGATACAGTCTGCGCGGGGATTGTGTCAGCAATATTACGCTCAGGCGGCATGACCGGGGCCGCCACTAATTGATTTGCGCATCATACAATGACCATTACCTAAGTCCAAACGTTATCGATTTTCCAATTATTTGCCGGTGACAGGCGGGTCTGATTCCTAAGTGTTGTAAATCACCCGGGATTGAAATTTAATATGTCAACTGTGTTCAGACCATTGTGCACACTGGAAATGTATTATATCTCTCTCCAAGATGGGAACAGGATCAGGAACAGAATCCGAAGACCCTCCGGACCGCGCTGCTCTAACACATACTTACATTTCCAGGAATGCTTCATTCTGATCCTCTGGGATTACTCCCGGAAATGTATCACCCAAAATGTAACCTGTTGTTTAAAGTTTTTTTTATATAAATATTGGACCAGATTTATCAAACTGTGTGAGAGAAAAAGTGGAGGGATTTATCCACAGCAACCAATCACAGCTCAGCTAACGAGATGTGGTAAAGTGAAAGCTGAGCTGTGATTGGTTGCTGTGGGAAAATCCCTCCACTTGTTCTCTCACAGAGTTTGATAAATCTGGGCCATTGTGTATAAATTACAATGAAAGGTGAGAAAGATAGATATGGGATAGATAGATATGAGATAGATAGATAGATATGAGATAGATAGATATGAGATAGATAGATATGAGATAGATATGAGATAGATAGATAAATAGATAGATAGATATGAGAGAGATAGATATGAGAGAGATGATAGATAGATAGATAGATAGATAGATAGATAGATAGATATGAGAGAGATAGATATGAGATAGATAGATATGAGATAGATAGATCTTGTGATCTAGATATGAGATAGATAAATAGATATGAGATAGATAGATATGAGAGAGATAGATATGAGAGAGAGATAGATAGATATGAGAGAGAGATAGATAGATAGATATGAGATAGATATGAGATAGATAGATATGAGATAGATAGATATGAGATAGATAGATAGATAGATATGAGATAGATAAATAGATATGAGATAGATATGAGATAGATAGGAGATAGGAGATAGATATGAGATAGATAGATATGAGATAGATAAGAAATAGATAGATATGAGATAGATAGATATGAGATAGATATGAGATAGATAGATAGATATACATGAGATAGATATGAGATAGATAGATATGAGATAGATATGATACAGCGTATAAAGAAACAGCAGCACACCCAGGCGGCGTATGGTGAAAATAAACAGAGATTTATTGGCCCATGTTTACAGTGCGACGTTTCAATGGTATCGCACCGTCTTTATCAAGCATGCTTACCATATAAAGTGCATATACATCAATTCATTGTAATATAGTGTAATACATTCATCGTAATAATGTGCATAAGTGCATGTCAAAAGGTGCATAATTATTAAAATCATAGCCTGCCAATACATTTAGGTAATATCCACATACATGTGATTAATAATTTTATATATATATATTGTGAGAGGGACAGCATCAAATGTCGCTTGGCAGCCTGGGCTTCACAAATAGAGACAGGGACATTGTAGGTAAAGTCCAAGTCCAGGCTGTGCCTGGGTTTATTTTAAGTGTCAACACAACAATACAGCCTTAACATCAGGCCAAACATACAAAATAAACACCTGCTCGGCTGAGCTCTGACTAAACAAGGTACGACCCTAACTATACTAGAGACACACTAGGTGCCCCCGAACGAGAAACAAAACAGTAGAACACGGCCACTTACATCATGGTTCTTAGCATTCCAGCAGCCGCACACAGGCCTGCAGACCCAGGTTTATGGAGCCTGCAATCAGCCTCACCTGGTATGTGGGAGTGACCTCCCACCCGGCACTTGGTCACTCCAGGAAAAAACGACCCGGATTAAGCTGGTTGGATCCGCTATACTACAACTAGAATGTGCCAGTAACATAATATCACTGACACACATAACTTCGGTTTTCCTTCACCGAAACCCAGGCATTTCGGTGACACATATCTGTCCACAAGCTGCCTAAAGCAGCATAGGAGAGCATCCTAGGAGAAATATACATTCCCTCAATAACTCTGCCTGTCACTGTCTCACATACCCTCCCCCTCTGTTCGAGCCTGTGGGATCGGACATTTTTAGCCATCAAACAGTGAACTCTTGAAAGTGCGTCGACATTGCCCTGTAATTTTCCTGCCCTGTGTTCCACTGAAAAGCTAAAATTTTGTAGTGTCAGGAACCACCTCGTGACCCTGGCATTTCTTTCTTTGGCTTGAGACATCCAAGTTAGCGGAGAGTGGTCTGTGATTAACCTAAAGTGACGACCCAGTAAATAGTACTTGAGGGACTCAAGGGCCCATTTGATGGCCAAACACTCCCGCTCAACAACACTATATTTCCTCTCTGCAGGTGTAAGCTTCCTACTTAAGTACGTGACTGGATGCTCTTCTCCACCTACCTCCTGGGTAAGTACTGCACCTAGTCCCACATCAGACGCATCTGTCTGTACAATAAACTCTTTTTTAAAGTTAGGGGTGATCAGGACTGGCTCTTTACAAAGGGTTAATTTTAACACCTGGAATGCTCTTTCTGCCTCTGGGTTCCAGGAGACCATGACAGACTTACTGTTCTTTGTCAAATCTGTAAGAGGTGCTGCTATACTTGCGAAGTTTGGGATGAAGCGACGATAATAACCCACAATACCTAGAAAGGCCCTCACCTGTCTTTTTGTTGTGGGTTGTGGCCAGCCCTGTATAGCCTCAACTTTATTGACCTGAGGCTTTATGATGCCCCTACCTATTATATACCCCAGGTACCGGGCTTCTTCCAGACCTAAAGCACATTTCCTAGGGTTGGCTGTCAGCCCTGCTTCTCTAAGAGAATTAAGTACAGCCTGTACCTTCGCTAGATGGCTATCCCAGTCCTCACTAAAGATAATGATGTCATCTAGGTACGCTGATGCATAGTGACGATGGGGCTTGAGGATAATATCCATCAACCTTTGAAAGGTGGCAGGAGCCCCATGCAAACCAAATGGTAGGCAGACATATTGGAACAGTCCTTCTGGCGTAGCAAAAGCTGTCTTTTCTTTGGCCCTATCGGTTAGGGGAACCTGCCAGTAGCCTTTAGTCAGGTCGAGGGTAGAGAAATATCTGGCATGACCGAGTCTCTCAATTAGTTCGTCTACCCTCGGCATTGGGTATGCGTCAAACTTTGATACCTCATTCAGCTTCCGGAAATCATTACAGAAGCGTAATGAGCCATCCGGTTTTGGGATGAGCACTATAGGACTTGACCATTCACTCTTTGACTCTTCAATCACTCCGAGGTCCAACATTTTCTTAACTTCCTCTGATATAGCTAGTCTACGAGCTTCTGGGACCCGGTAAGGTTTCAAATTGACCTTTACACCTGGCTCAGTCAAAATGTCATGCTTTATGACGTTGGTACGCCCTGGCAATTCAGAGAACACATCAGTATTTCTCTGTAGGAACTCCAGGGTCTCCTGTTTCTGAGACTTTGACAGGGACTCAGACACATACACCTCTGGGGCCTTGCTATGGGGTATGCTCACTGCAGTCAGGGTCTCCCTGTCCTTCCACGGCTTAATTAAGTTAACATGGTACAACTGTTCCGGCTTACGTTTATCTGGTTGGTATACCTTGTAATTCACATTTCCCACCTTTTCAATGATTTCATAAGGCCCTTGCCACTTGGCCAGGAATTTACTTTCTACAGTAGGTACCAAAACTAATACCCGATCACCTGGGTTGAAGCTTCTTATTTTGGCTGACCTATTATACACTCTGCTTTGAGCTTCCTGGGCTTGCTGTAGGTGCTCCCTGACTATGGGCATAACTGCAGAAATCCTATCTTGCATCTGAGAAATGTGTTCAATCACACTCCTATGGGGTGTGGACTCTTGCTCCCAGGTTTCTTTGGCAATGTCAAGGAGACCCCGTGGACGTCTACCATAAACTAGCTCAAAGGGAGAAAAACCTGTGGATGCCTGGGGAACTTCACGGACTGAAAACATTAAATAAGGCAAAAGACAGTCCCAGTCCTTCCCATCCTTCCCAACCACCTTTTTTAACATACTCTTTAGCGTCTTATTAAATCTCTCCACAAGACCGTCAGTTTGGGGGTGATATACTGATGTACGCAAATGTTTGATGTTAAGCAACTTACATAACTCCCTTGTGACCTTGGACATAAAGGGGGTCCCTTGATCAGTAAGGATCTCTTTTGGTATGCCAGTACGGGAAAACATATGGAACAGCTCTTTGGCAATAAGCTTGGAGGAGGTATTTCGTAAAGGTATGGCCTCAGGGTAACGCGTGGCATAGTCTACCACCACCAATATATACTGATGGCCCCTGGCAGACTTCACTATTGGGCCAATGAGGTCCATTGCGATCCTCTCAAACGGTACCTCTATGATGGGCAATGGTATCAGGGGACTTCTATAATGGGGCATAGGAGCTGTTAGCTGACACTTGGGGCAGGACTCACAATACCGCTTTACATCAACATGTACACCTGGCCAGAAAAACCTTTGAAGGATGCGCTCCTTTGTCTTTTCGGTCCCTAAGTGACCTCCTAACACATGGTTGTGGGCAAGGTCTAAGACCATTCTACGAAAAGGCTGTGGCACTACTAGCTGTTCCACTATCTCCCCACGGACCTTGTCAATCTGATACAATAACTCCTGGTTTACTGCCATGTGAGGAAACACTGTATCAGCCCCGGGATATTGAGATTCTCCATTCACAACCTTAACATTTTCCCTAGCTTTCACTAAGGTGGGATCTCTGAGCTGGGCAGTCCCAAAATTATCCCGTGAGACCCCCAGTTCAGGCATTGCAGCCACCTCTTCCTGTTCCTCAGTTTCACCTGCAAGAACTGCTAGGGGAAAATTATCACTATTTTCCTGAGTCACCCCTACAGTCTGAACCATAGCATCGGGGTCAAACGGTACTGGATCAACAACAGGGCGTGCATTACCAACATTATTATTTTTCATAATACATGAAGCCTTGGTTTGCCACATGTCCCAAAACAGGGGAAAGTCTCTTCCCAGGATTACTGTGTGCATTAGGGACCTCACAACACACACCTCATGAGAGGCGAGTCCACATGGAGTCTCTAGCTTTACTAGGGCAGTGGGGTACGCCTTGGTGTCCCCATGAATGCACAGAACCCCTATAACATGTCCGGTGAATGATGTAGGGTCCACCAGGCTGGCGTGCACCAGTGTGACCAAGCTCCCAGAGTCCAGTAGAGCCTCTACAGGATGGTCATTCACTTTGATATGACACATTTGTTGTTCAGTTTCTAATACAGTCCCTGCCGAGCAAACCGGCCGTGCGAACAAAGACCTCCGCCTTGCTGAGTCACACTCCATTGGCTCAATGGTAAGGGGACAGTTTTCTGCAATATGCCCAGGTCCACGACACCGCCAACATATTATGTGGCCCCGATCCCCTTGTGACTCTGGCCTGGTCCGTACTGTCCACTTAGTTCCCATTTTCTCCTCTGTGCCCTCCCCTCGTGAACCACCTCCCTTTGGGACATTTTTCACCCCCCTTATGCATGGAACAGTCTTACCGGAGGTTCCGGACGATTTGCTGTTCCCGGAGTTGGACCGTCCAGGAGGTGTGGTCTGGAGTAAATCCTCGGTTGCTTTATATCTCTCAACGAGGTTTACAAGGTGCTCCGCATCTTTGGGGTCGCCTTGTCCAACCCAGCGCTGGATCTCCGGGGACAAAGAGCGGACAAACTTGTCCAAAACCACTTTTTCCACTATCTGTGCTGGCGTAGACTCCTCTGGCTGTAGCCACTTTTTAACCAGGTGGACTAGGTCGTACATCTGGGAGCGTGCTGGTAGGTGATCAAAGAAGGTCCAATTATGCACACGTCGAGCCCGGACATTGGTGTTCACCCCCAAACGAGCCAGGATCTCACCCTTTAATTTTGCGTAGTCCTGGGCATCTTGCTCGCCGAGGTCAAAATAGGCTTTCTGTGGTTCGCCGGTCAGGAAAGGTGCCACTACCTCAGCCCACTGTGCCACGGGTAATTTCTCTCGCTCTGCCACTCTTTCGAAGACCATGAGATAAGCCTCAACATCATCGGTGAGCGTCATTTTCTGCATGGACGACTGTACAGCAGCACGAGTGGTGGGAAGCGAGCTTGGCGGCCTCTGCACACTTTGCGCCACAGCCAGGACTTGCTCTTGGAGTTGCTTGTTAATGTGCTGCTGCTCTCTTAAAGCAAGCTGGTTAGCCTCTATCAGCAGGGCATTGGTTTCCGCCTGGGCCCGCATGGCCTCCTCATGTACCTTCTGCTGGTTTGCTGTCATCAGCTGGAGGTTACTGTTAGCTTGGATAAGCTGTTTCAAAAGTTCATCCATCCTGGCTGTCTCTGATTGCTGCGCAGCTGCAGCTTTTATCCAGGACATAGATTTTCAACACTTTTTCCAAGCACCTGTTGTCCTTAGCAACGGTTGCTACAAATGTCCATTAACACGTGTATGTCTCTTTAAGAGTCTCTTTGCCCGCATCCGACACCATATGTGAGAGGGACAGCATCAAATGTCGCTTGGCAGCCTGGGCTTCACAAATAGAGACAGGGACATTGTAGGTAAAGTCCAAGTCCAGGCTGTGCCTGGGTTTATTTTAAGTGTCAACACAACAATACAGCCTTAACATCAGGCCAAACATACAAAATAAACACCTGCTCGGCTGAGCTCTGACTAAACAAGGTACGACCCTAACTATACTAGAGACACACTAGGTGCCCCCGAACGAGAAACAAAACAGTAGAACACGGCCACTTACATCATGGTTCTTAGCATTCCAGCAGCCGCACACAGGCCTGCAGACCCAGGTTTATGGAGCCTGCAATCAGCCTCACCTGGTATGTGGGAGTGACCTCCCACCCGGCACTTGGTCACTCCAGGAAAAAACGACCCGGATTAAGCGGGTTGGATCCGCTATACTACAACTAGAATGTGCCAGTAACATAGTATCACTGACACACATAACTTCGGTTTTCCTTCACCGAAACCCAGGCATTTCGGTGACACATATCTGTCCACAAGCTGCCTAAAGCAGCATAGGAGAGCATCCTAGGAGAAATATACATTCCCTCAATAACTCTGCCTGTCACTGTCTCACAATATATATAATTATAGGAGGGAATTAAAAAACTCACCAGGTGCATATGCATAGACAGCATCACCACGTTGGCATGGGACAATTTTTACTGCGCATGCGTGCGCTCACTGAGGCGCTATGTGTGATGTGAGGATGTAGCAGCCAATCGGCTGCTCTGTATATCTGTTGTCATAGTTGCAACCCTATACGCGTCATTATGATACATACTATGCATTTCATTAACCTACTAAACCACTTCAGTAAAGGGAAATTTGAAAAAGAAAAAACATAAGTAGGTTAGTGCATCCTTTCGCTGTCAGAGCATGCTGGCTGTTGTAGTTTTGCAACAGCTGGAGGCACCCTGGTTTGTTGTGAAACAGAAACACTGGATTAGTGTAAGTGTAAAACACGTGTCACGATTCGGCAGGCAGGTGGTGGATCCTCTGTGTCAGCGAGGGATTGGCGTGGACCATACCGGAGGACCATTTCTAAGTTGCTACAGGTTTTCACCAGAGCCCGCCGCAAAGCGGGATGGTCTTGCTGCGGCGGTAGCAACCAGGTCGTGTCCACCGGTAGCGGCTCAACCTCACTGACTGCTGAGACTGGCGTGGTACAGGAGGACAAGACAGAGGCGAGGTCAGACGTAGTAGAAGGTCAGGGCAGGCGGCAAGGTTCGTAGTCACGGGCGACGGCAGAAGGTCTGGTAACACTGGTAAGGGCACTCACAGAAACGCTTTCACTAGGCACAAAGGCAACAAGATCCGGCAAGGACAGGAAGGGGAAGTGGGTTTTTATTCACATGGAGCAGGGAAGCTAATTGACACTGATTGGGCCAGGCACCATTTAGTGGTGCACTGGCCCTTTAAATCTTAGAAAGCCGGCGCGCGACCGCCCTAGAGGTGGGGCCGCGCGCCGGGACGTGACAGCCGGGGAACAGGACAGGTGAGTAGATTGGGATGCGACCCGCGAGCGGGGCGCGTTCCGCTACGCGGATCGCATCCCCGCCGGCAGTGACAGTGCAGCGCTCCCGGTCAGCGGGTCTGACCGGGGCGCTGCAGAGAGGAGAACGCCGTGAGCGCTCCAGGGTGGAGCAGGGACCCGGAGCGCTCGGCGTAACAACACGTATCTAGCATATTTCACATGTTCAAGAAAATAGACATTACACACAAATTAATGTATTAACAATAAGTATTATTAAAATCACATCTTTTACTATAAATATCTGCTTAAAAAATATAATAAGAATAATTAACATGGCCCATTATACATAAATCACTCATCAAACAAACACATCAAACACATCAGTCCATTGGCGTAGGAATCCCAAAAAATCTGTGGGAGATAGCATTGTGGCGTCGAAAAAGGCGGAGCCATAAAAGGGAGGGACTAAAAGGGGAGGGGCTATAAGGGGCGGGGTCATTCAATTTTGCATGACAATACAGGCTCCTCATCACAGGTACCTTCAGGAAGCAATGAATTCAAGGGATAGGTTTGCCTACATATGTGGTAACACCTAAAATATAATTGCACAAATCTAACAGCAGCCATAGGAAAGCTGAGTGAAAAATGTTATTGCAGCCATATGTTTTTTCACCCAGCTTTCCTAGACTTGAAAACAGCAAACTTTGCCTAAATATATATTACCACATATTTAGGCAAACTTTGCTGTTTTCCGAAGACAGTCTAGGAAAGCTGGGTCAAAAAAATATGGCTGCAATGATATATTTCTCACAGGAATCATCATTCACTCAGTTTTCCTAGTAGAAAGCTGAATGATGATTCTAGGAAAGCAGAGTGATGATGATTCATGTGAGAAATATCATTGGAGGCGGGCGGGCGGGCGGCCATAGATTAAGCTGGAGCTACCTTGCAGGAGACTGTCTTGGTGAAGGGCTCTTTACCAACTACGACACAGCTCCTCTTTGGTGGGCAAATAGAGCTATGCTGCAGTATGTAGCTGCCCACAGGCACGTCGCTCATCCCCCAGAATTCATTACTGTCTTAAAGGGCAAGTAATGAATTAATACATGCAGACCGCAGGCATCAGCGGGGCATGACAAATGAGGTATTATTTCAAATTTTCTTACCAGAGTGACGAGTGAGTGACACACACTGTAGTAGCGGCGGCAGTGGGCGAGCAGGGGGGATAATCGGGCCATTATCGGTCCCCCAGCCTGAATTCTTGGGGGGGGGGATCCATCCCCCCGTCCCCCTCGGTTCCTACTCCCCTGCATCAGTCATTCAAGCAACATTCATTAATTCAACATTACATTAAGTATTAATAAATCACATAAAAATAAACATTATCTTACCTGTCTTCCAATGTTCCGATTTCCGCGGCTCCCTTCTTTTCCGGCACCCGCTCCCGATAAAGGTCCCCTGCTTCTAAATAAAAAATAATTTTGTTATTAAAAAAATGAAATTAGTTTCTCACAATTCCCTACATCTTTCTTTTTCGTGGTACCCCGGCAAAAGGGCAAAAAGAAAAAGAGCAAAACAAAGTAACGAAATGAAACTAAGTTAAAAATCAAATTTGGCCCGAACGAAAAAAAATGAAACAAAACGAAAATTTCCCTCGTGCACAAGTCTAATAAAAAAGGATCATCATCACATGAAAATCTTTTTCTGTTTTTTGCATGTGATGATAATTGATCATATTCCGCTTCTCAAAAAACGTGAACTGAAATGGATACATATGTTAAGATACCTAAAACCAGGGGGACTTAAAGGGATACTCCGATGGGAAAGTTAAACAGATTTGTAAATTCTTTAAAAAATCTGAACCCTTTCAGTACTTTTTAGCAGCTGTATGCTACAGAGGAAATTCTTTTCTTTTTGAATTTCTTTTTTGTCTTGTCCACAGTGCTCTCTGTTGACACCTGATGCCCATATCAGGAACTGTCCGGAGCAGGACTTGTTTTTCTATAGTTGTAAAAATATATTAAAACATAATGATTTTAATAAAAAATAAAAAAAAATAATGGGTAAAAAAAGAAAACCTTGTGTTTGTCCTTGGAGTGGGTTAGTTTTATATTTGATACTTGTCTTTTATACCCTAACATTTTCCTAATTGCTATTTTTATTATTATTAATAATAATCATAATTATGTTTTATTGTTTTTTTTGTGATTAATTTAACTTTCTTTTTCTTCTTGTCGGCATATGTTGCCTTTCAGTATAATTAATAAGATTGAGTATTTCTCCACAATGCGGTATTATTCCACTATGTTAATTCTCAGCTGAATAGGATTCATTACGTGCATCTCCCGAAGGAATAAACTCCATCCATCTTATTTTAATAATTTTTGGTTAAGAATATTCACTCTCACATAACAGAAGAAGGAAAATGTATTTTCCTGAATATCAATTAGCTTTATACATTTGGCATCAATTTACCCAAAAACATCATCCTTCCCAATGATGGCCATTAGATAGTGTTACGGTTCTCTCCAAATATGTATTTAGCAAATGGGAAGTGTTTTATGTGCGTTGAGCTTCGTAAAGTTGGCACGGCTCACGGCCTTCGCGTCCAGCTGCAAAGCATTATCTTAAGTAAAAGCAGTGGGAGGGATTGAAGACTCTGAAAACAGTTTGATACAGCCTTGGATTTTAAAATTTAACCAAAAGATCCTTTCATGGCCAGGCAACAGTGGTGGATTTGCCACCTATATTTTTTCATATATTTTATTTTAAGTATACCTATACTTCCAAATTTTGAGGGTAAAAAGGTGATTTTAAGGCTCTCACTGCCTTAAATCCCCTGTAAGCCTTTGTGCCCACTTCAGGGGGAGCTGGGATGTTTTCAAGCAGTACTCACGTGGGTACTTTCTTCTCCTTACTTACGTAAACAATCACAGCTAAGTGGCTACTTCTCTGCTATGCTAAGGTATAGTGCTAATGAAAGTGCACTGGACTAAACAGGCTGCTGGAGATGGTTTACAGAACACTATTAGATGGCATGTGGAAAGGAGAAGAGGTTACTGATGCACTGGGTTTACAGGGTGCTATGTGCAGAAAGGGGAAAAAAATATATAGCATGCAGCAAGGAAGAGGTTACATCAAAATCCCTGACCTGCTGCTGCTGCTTTTTATAGTGAGGATGATAAAGATGACAAGCCTGCAAATTAAAGGGACACAGAGAATACATTCAGGAGGCAGCACTGTGTACATCCGACAGCAAGAATATAAGGGAAGACTGCTCAGAATGTTACGAACATCTAAAGATGAAAGTGAAGCCTTAATTTGTCTTTCAGACACAGTGTGGACCCTCTAATGGAGGAACATAGGCTGACAGATTGCACATACACAGCCAAGGCTCTCTCCCCTTCTCCTCTGCAAAGCATTATCTATTCATATCTCTCTTTCGGGTCAGCTCACACAAGATGTTTTCAGGACATTTTTTCTTATTTGTTGGAGTCTACATGTCCTTTTTTCTTCACATTCTTCAGCTTGTTTTACCGCACATTTTTTAACTATTTAATTCACTTTGTTTTCCTTTCTAAATCCCAACTGTCTCTTAGCCATGCACCGACGGTGTATAGCAATGTAGCAATAGTCACCACCTACAATTATGGACGGATCCAATGAACTGTCTCTGCTGTCTCTTAGCTACCTGTGGACCAAACGAATGCACAGTCTCAACCTACAATAGTGGAATGATCCAACACATATGACACATAAGTCCCAAAATCAGTATAACAGTCTACGCCCAAACAACTACTCATAGGAAACTTACAGAAAAGGCGTATAACAACCAAATAAAGATGCAAAAAAAAAAAATTTATTGAACATATATGCGCAAAAATACAGACATTTAAAAACACCTAAAAAGGAAACAATGGAACCGATAGCAAAGTGCAGGAAGACCGACTGGGAGGAGGCTACACACTTAGCAAAGTATAGCTAAGTAGCTGAGGTAGGTAAAATTCCGGGTATTTCATAAAACATAAGGTAGATGTAACATTAATGTGCAAACAATACAATACACACAAGGGGTCAATGGTTGCCATCCATGGTGCAGGAGTAAAGTGCAAAATGCAGAGGTAGAAATACAAGACATACCCCGGAAGAAGCTCCTCAGCGAAACGTCGGGTGGTGGAGGCACACGCTCAGACCTAGTCCCACTGTGGTAATTTACTTTTTATGTATTTAGTGTATTTCTTGTATTTCTACCTCTGCATTTTGCACTTGACTCCTGCACCATGGATGGCATTGGCAACCATTGACCCCTTGTGTGTATTGTATTGTTTGCACATTAATGTTACATCTACCTTATGTTTTATGAAATACCCTGAATTTTACCTACCTCAGCTACTTAGCTGTACTTTGCTAAGCGTGTAGCCTCCTGCCAGTCGGTCCTCCTGCACTTTGCTATCGGTTCCATTTTTTCCTTTTTAGGTGTTTTTAAATGTCTGTATTTTTGCGCATATATGTTCAATAAAATTGTTTTTTTTTTTGCATCTTTATTTGGTTGTTATATGCCTTTTCTGTAAGTTTCCTATTAGTAATGGTCCAACACAGCAGCACATAAGCTAAAATCTAAAACATATAAAATCCACCCCTTCTGCTGGACCAATTTCAGTCAAATTTAAAGTTGTTATGGCAAATTATGGTAAAGTTATCACAGAACATACGCACAGAGTAAATCTGAGTAAAATAGAAGACATCACAACATTCGGTCAATTAAAGGGGTACTCCGTCCCTTAACATCTTATCCCCTATCCAAAGGCAATCTCGGCTGCAGGGTGCAGGGTGCCACACCCCAGACATCCGATGCAGGAAGCGAACTTAACTCCATGCCGGATGACTGGCGATGCGGGACGGAGGCTCGTGACGTCATGGTCACGCCCCGCTCATGATGTCAAAGCCACGCCCCCTCAATGCAAGTCTATGGGAGGGGGCGTGGCAGACGTCACGCCCCCTCCCATAGATTTGCATTGAGGGAGCGTGACCGTGACGTCACGAGCGGGGCGTGACCATGACGTCACGAGCCTTCGGTGCTGCACCCGACCCTCTAAACGAACTCTGGGTGCAGCTGCCAGACCACCACGATCAGACTTTGTATAAGAGATAAGATGTCTAGCAGCGGAGTACCCCTTTAAATATGTGCCATGTTATACACAAAATCTAACAAATACAGTTTTTCTAGGAAAAGTTTCCAGTCCCACACAGAGACAGATTGCTAAACCATCAATAACCATTGCTACCAGAACTGTTCCCAGCAAATCAATGATTTATTGATTTATAGAGGCAGGAGACCTTGATCTTCAGGTTATTTATTACAAATACCACCATCTGCACAGTGAAAGTAATGGGACGTCACCTCCCACACAATGATTTATATAGGATTTGAAGGACAGAACTGAGTGTTTTACATGTATATTATCTACTGTGTCCTCCATTCTCCCAAGCTATAAGATTCTTAATATATTTGTAAAAATTAGAGAAACTTATTAATCATGATCTACCGAAACTGACACCACATGCTAGGAGTTTATGTTATAAAGCCTGAAATAAGAAAGGGGGCATAGGTTTGTGAGGAAACTACCGGTACTTTCCATGGGGCATTTGTACATTATTGTGGGGGGGGACCTCAATGTTATATGCAATATCTTACAGTGGAGAGCAATAGCAAACATTGGTCCACAAATTAGGTGTTTGCTTACTGTAGAGACCATCCAAATATTTGTTACAGTAAAATATCAAATCAGGTAACATCCTCAACTTCTTCCTGGTTTTTCCTTATAATCTATTATATTACCCCCTCCCCCCTCCAACTATCCTGTAGAGTACCCTATTGCCTTCATTTTGGTGATAAGAGGTCCCTTGGGTCAGACCCAATCCTAGCGAAGATGTCATCAAATTACCCAGGCTGTCTCCAGTGACTCCTCCAGTCCTCACTTTTCCATCTGGCATTGCTTTTCATCCTTTTTGTGTACTGCACTGCCCTCTTGTTTTTAGACTTTCTGCTTTTCCCTTGTTGACTAATTGTTTGCCGTTTTTGTACTGACCTCTCTGAGTTCTCTGTCGCCCCGGTGTACCTATTACAGTGTGGGGACCATTGTCCATTTGAAGCTGCCGTTTAGGGTACCCATTTATAGTACCCTATTGCCTTCATTTTGGTGATAAGGGGTCCCTGGGGTCAGACCCAACCCTAACAAAGATGTCATCAACATGCCCAGGCTGTCTCTAGTGCCTCCCCCATTCCTCACTCTTCCATCTGGCAGCGACTTTCCCTGTTCTGACAATAGCCCTGCATGTCACAGGGCTACAGCTGTTGCCTGTGATTGTGGTTAATGTCCCTTACTTGTGTCCCTGTGATATTCTGTGACCTGACCCTTTCTTGTGACCCGACATTGCCTTCTTCCTTCTAATTGTGTACCACACTACTCTCCAGGTTTGACCCATGTTTGTTCTGACATTGCTTTTTATCCTGTTTGTGTACTGCACAGCCCTCTCTATTTTAGACTTTCTGCCTTTCCCTAGTTAACTAATTGTTTGCTGTTTTTGTTCTTTACCTGTCCCAAGTGTAAGGTAGTACTAAATGGGTAGTGGTTGGTAGTACTAATCTGCACTGTTTCCTACCGGCCGTGACAGATGACACTGACAGTGTAAATTAGTCACAGGGATCCACTTTCACCCAGATTGAAGCTCTGCTGCAGTGGTCTCTGCATTTACAAGCTATGCAGGGTAGACAATCTCAAGAAGATTAGCATTATCCATTAATAAGATATTACACAGCACTCGATTGTGTGTTAAGTAATGATAGAATAAACTGGAATGCGCTGATGCCTGTCATACTGTGATTTACTAATCTAAATTCTAATTAATAAATCAATTCCTCAATTTATCACTTCCAGCATTGGGCGCACACATTGCCTTTCCTACTGAAATAACATTTCTCAAACATTTGTCAGATATCACAAATATTTCTGTAACTTTTCCATCCCTAATGGCTGAAAAAAATAACCGCACACAAATGTACTGGAGAAAATGCCTTATTGTGCGATAAATAGAACATAGATAGGGATCAATATAATGGAGACAATTGTTCTATGAGATGGTTATTTACTGTGGAATTTTTTTTCATTAACAACAGTAATCCAACAATAGTCTGGGTAACAATAACCCGGAATTAGGCAAAAATAATCTAATGGTTAAAGGGAACCAATCATCAGATTTTACCCTATATAACGCTTGGCAAAGTGTTATATAGGGTAAAATCTCTATCCTCTCCATCCCCGGGGGATGCTCCTGTCCCCAGGGATGGTGAAGATATGAACTTATAAACTTCTCCCCGCCGGCCCCATAAGTAGTTCCCTGGGAGGGGAGCTCCTCTCACCTAGTGCCATGCCTTCGGCCGGCAGCGACGCCCCCTTGGCTTGATTGACGGGCCGCATCATCGCTCTGCTCACTGAACAGACGGAGCTGAACGATGACACGGCCTGTCAATCAAGTGGAAGGGGCGTCGCTGCCGGCCGAAGGCAAACAGGACTAGGAGAGAGGAGCTTCCCGCTCAGGGGACTACTTACGGGGCCGACAGGGACCAGTTTATAAATTCATATCCTCACCATCCTCGCAGGCAGGAACGTCTCCGGGGATGGTGAGGATAAAGATTTTACCCTATATAACGCTTTGCCAAGCATTATATAGGGTAAAATCTGATGATTGGTTCCCTTTAAGAAGCTTGGCAAGTAACTTGGCATTTGAACTTCTTAGGACGGGTTGATCCACATTCAACTGCTGTATACAGTTCATTTTTCAAAGCTCTCATGTTAAGTCATCTCTGATTTGCCATATTCGGCATTTAGGACATAGTGCTTATAGGAATTTATCAGAAAGCATAGGAAGAAAATCCAGCACCATTTCTATGTGTGAGCTAGTTACCTTCCATGGACTCCCAGCCAGCCCCGTCCAAGGTTCACAGTACACAGAAAAGAACAACTTGTGTCCAGCGAGTTGAAAGCATCTCATTGGGCTTTTTCCACAAAGGACCTGGAGACAATCTCGCCACAGTGCAGAAACCAAGGCGTTTCGATCATCCCTGATTTGCCATATCTGGCATTTACAGTGAAGGAAAAAAAATGATTTGACTCCATGATGGTTTTGTATGTTAGCCCCATGACAAAGAAATGCTCAGTCTATAAATTTTAATGGTCGGTCTATTTAAACAAGGAGAGACAAAACAACAACAAAAATACAAAAAATAATAATAATAATTTCATATACATTTTGAATTGACTCACATTTTACCCATTGAAATAATTATTTTGTTCCCTATTAGTCAGCAAAATATCTGGCTCCCAGGTGTCTCTTAAAGGTGCTACCTGTATTAAGGAAACCTGTCCACAGAATCAATCAATCAGATGCCAAACTCTACACCATGGCCAAGACCACAGAGCTGTCCAAGGATGTCAGGGACAAGATTGTAGACCTACACAAGGCTGGAATGAGCTACAAGACCATCGACGAGAAGCTTGGGGAGAAGTTCACAACAGCCAGTTCGATTATTCATCAATGGAAGAAACACAAAATCACTGTCAATCTCCCTTCGTTGGGGGCTTCATGTATTATCTCACCTTGCGGAGTTTCAATGTCAGGGGACATTTCCTGTTCAGGTCTGGAGCAGATATCATCTATAAAGATATTTTCTCTCCTTACCTCTCAAAGGGGTACTCTGGTGCTCCAGCTTCTGAACCTTTTGCTCAGAACGTTTGGAGCCGGAGGCCATGATCGTGACATCAAGGCCCCTCCATTCCTGTCTATGGGAGGGGGCGTGGTGTGATTTCACGACCACTGCCGCAGGAACCCGGCGATCAGACATTTTATCCCCTATCCTTTGGATTGGGGATAAGAGGACTAGCAGTGGAGTACCCCTTTAAGAGGACCTAGCATTTCTGTACATCACATGGACAGCTCATTGATTTTAATAGGCACTGAAAGGGAATCAGACACTTCTTGCTGGGCTTCGCCGCCGATTATGGCTGATCACTTGGGGATGACTTGGGATTGGCTTTACTTTCTAACAAAATGAAGTTGTAAAAAGACAGACAATTCCTCTAAAGGGGTACTCCACCCCTAGGCATCTTATCCCCTGCGAGGATTGCTCTGTGGCTGATGATGGGCGATGCAGGGGACGGAGTATAACAACGTCACGGCTCTGCCCCCTCGTGACGTCACACCCCCTCCCATAGACTTGCAATGTGGGGGCGGGGCGTGATGTCACGATACTCCGTCCCCTGCATCGCCCGTTATCAGCCACAGAGCGAGCCACGCTCTGTGCAGCTGAGAAACTGGGGTGCTGCAGGAGAGATTGCGGCGGTGCCCAGTAATCAGACATCTTATTCCCTATCCTTTGGATAGGGGATAAGACGTCTAGGGGCGTAGTACAAGGATTGAGCTTTCTTCAAAACATGAGGATTGAGCTTTCTTGAAGTTGTCCCAAACTACTTTATAATAAGCTCCCACAAACACAGAGCGGTAAAACCAAAATGGATTCTTGAAGGGAAATTAAGAAGAAAAAACTACAGGCAATTAACTTTATTACCCTATTAACAGAGAGCCGGCACATTGATTTCCGCAGCCCTTTATTGGAGAGAAAGGTCACATGTCGTAATTAAAGTGACATCTCCAACAAAGGTCTACAGTAATACATTTCTCCTTCCAAATCTGTCGAGACGCTTTGTGGAATGGAGTCAGCATATTAGAATCTCAGCGAAATGATCCAGAATTCTCAGAGGTCACAGGAACATCTGAAGAAAGACACGGTGCAAGAAACATAAGGAAGAAAATGTATCGCTCCAGGCCAAAAAATGTCAGCACAAGGATATGTTATGGTTCTTTATCAGCAAAGGAAACTGAGGTGTAAGGTATTCATCTTATCCATGATTCTTTAATCTGTTCTAATAGTGTCCTTACTATGTATCTTTAAAGGATTTGTCTGGGATTTAAAAAAATTATCTACATTTTTCCCAGAAACAGCACCATATCTGTCTGTGGCTGTGACTGGTATTGCAGCTCATTCTCATTAAAGTGAATGGAACTGAACTGCAATACCAGATACACCAATGAGCAGATGTGGCACTATCACTGTAAAAAAAAACTATCCTTTCTCCTAATCCAGAACAACTGCTCTAACTTTTGGAGAAAGGTGGGGCTGAGCTGTGATGAAGAGATTGTGGTTGTAGGACCTGTGATGTGGGTGTATTGGACAAAAATTGTGTTTTCTTGAACCGAAACAAAGAAAGAGATGAAATTAGTAGGGGCATGGCACGTTTGCCAGACTGACATACTCACCAGGATATGCAATGCAGAGCTTGTGGAGAAAAGGTATCAGAATTCTTATAGACTTGCAAGGGAGTTTAAACAATAACCCTGACCCTCGCAAATGGGGGTGGGTTAGGGTTAATGTAACTATCCTATATTTTTAGTTGACAGATAAGTAACACATGTACCAAGTTTTACTGAAATATCTCTGGCCATTTGGAAGTGATGCTGGAACATACACACATACATACATACATACACAAATAAATACATACATACGCAAATACATACATAGTGTGAGATTTCACTATGGGGTTAGCTCTGGGATCGTCCTTGACACAGCCACAGGACACGTTTCTACTTCATTCAGCAGGCAACTAACAATTCTTTCAGCAAGTCTGGCTCCTCGCCAGCTTTATTAGATAGGTTGTGGGATAAACAAAAACATAACACAGGAATCAAAATAAAACCAAGGCTGTCCAACCACTAACTATACAATACAGCATGCCCTGACTATCAACTGGAGGGCTTCTCCCTGCCAGTTAAAACATACGTTCTGCAACCTTTACTCACTGTTCACACACAGCGTTTGCGGCCTCTTGCCTTTTCTTCTTAGATCCCTTGTCTTTTTCATTCAGGAGAACTAACACTTCCCCTGTGTTACCACAACTTGTCATAGTCCACTTTATTGTTGTGGGTCACTCACAGTGCCTGGCTGTTTGCTCCTTGCAAGAACCCCTTGCCTCTCTTCTGGGGAGAGTCCAGACTACTCTTCCTGGTCTCTTAAATATCTGCCCTCTAATTAATAAGAAAGCAGGTGTGGGCTCTACTGCTTGCTCACCTAGCATAAGGGACTGGGAAAAACACCCTTTCATTACCTGCAACCCTGCCTTAGTGTCACAATACTTACACACATACACAAACAATTACATACATACGCAAAAAAATACATACATACATACATACATACACAAATAAATACATACATACATACACACACAATGGCCCAGATTTATCAAAAAGTGTGAGATAAAAACTGGTGATTTTACCACAGCGACCTATCACAGCTCAGCTTATTTATTATAACGAGCTCTGGTAAAGTGAAAGCTGAGCTGTGATTGGTTGTTATGGGTCAAATCTCTCCAATTTTTCTCTCACACTCATTCACAGAGTTGAGAGTTAAATCTAGGCCATTATGAATTCTTCCCCTTTAATGTAATTCTGTTTATATGTTGTTGCCTCCCAGACACTAATACAAATCTTAGTTTAGTATATTGCCCTGACGTCATTGTGTCCCCGGCTGACATCTTCTTAGAACATTGGTCGTACCAGATAATGAAGTTAGTGAGTCATCTGCCTTCTCTAAGAAGCTTGTATCTTCTATTCAATCCAACGTCTCCGTCTGCTGATATAGATAATAGGTGACTGCCATTAACAATGATGGGGGGGGGGGGTGGTCTCGCTTTCCATGTAGTCATGGAGAGGACATTTTGTTCTGCAATGATAAGAGTAAAGAACACATGATGCTTACAGGCCTCTGACTATGGCTATGTACCCTCCTACCTTCTTCATTCGCCTCTCATCACAGATCGGATCATTAAGGATTCTGAACCATGTACATAAAATACTGGATCTGTAAATGACAGGTATTGATCAGGTTATAGAGTGAATGAGCAGCCCTCCCACCCATCACTTTACTTAAATTAAAGGGTGTGTCCAATTTTTGCATTGCTTCATTATCTGTAATGTAATAATCCCGGTATCGGTGTTCTAGCTGCAATCTATACGAAGGCAATGACAAAAGAAGGGTAAGTGCAGCTCACAATACACAGAGCTCGAGGTTAACCACTAACAGACATAAATACCGAAAATGTCCACAATATAAGTGTGACATCTTGTGCTCCGGCTGCACATCCCGGCCGTGAGCGCACGGTCCCCTTTCCTTCTCTGGCTGGCGGGGCTGGGATTCGCACTGTGGCACACGCCCGCATGCGAGTCCCAGTCCGTCACTCACCTCTGTCCCCTGCTGTTTCCTCACAGCTCCGGTGTGCGTGTCCCCACCTCCTATGGCGTGCGCCAGAGCTCTCAGATTTAAAGGGCCAGTGCGCCCGTAATTATGTTTACACCTGCACATTCGTTATAAGTTCTGTACCTTCCCCCACTCTCTGCCGGATCTTGGTTTGCCTTAGCGCCTTAGAGAAAGCAGTCTTAAGTGTTCCATGCCATGTGCCAGACCTTGCATTCCATGAGCTGACCATGTTCCTAGCCGCCTGCCTATTAACCTTCGGCTTCCCTACTGACTACACATCTGTACCGCCTACCCTGACCTCTGGCCAGAGCGACCTGAATGCCGCTTGGCGCAGCAAGTCCATCCCGCTTTGCAGCGGGCTCTGGTGAAAGCCAGTGGCACCTTAGACTCTGCTCCCTGGCATGGCCGGCCTCATCTGCCTCACAGGACCAGCGGATCTACTACATCTCCTGCTCCAGACCACCGTGGTATTACGGATCTACTACCTTCTGGGTACCTGTCGTCTGTAGTGTCCAACAGTAAGATTCGGCCATGGATCCCACTGAGGTATCTCTGCCAAAAGATTTGGACCTCCCTTGCGAAGTGGTCCATCAGTCGCAACAGTTGGCCCATCAGGCGCAGCAATTAAATCAACTATCCACCATGGCGCAGCTACTTCTGACCATGCAACAGCAGTCGCAACCTGCCCCAGCTTCACCACCTGTTCCAGCAGTTCCTTTTGGATCAAAGCTTCATCTTCCTCTTCCCATGAAGTTTGACGGAGATCCTAAGCAGTGTAGGGGCTTTGTGACTCGGTGCTCCTTGCACCTGGAGCTCATAGCAGATCTGCTTGCCAAGGAGCGTGCAATGGGGGCCTTTGTGGTTAGTCTCTTGTCTGGAAAGGCCCTGGCCTGGGCTACTCCACTCTGGGATCGTAGCGATCCAATTACCTCGAACCTCACGGCCTTCTTGGCTGAATTCTGCAGCGTTTTTGGAGAACTCGCACGTGTCTCCTCTGCCGAGACGGCTCTTCTTAACCTAAGACAAGGGATTTCCTCCGTGGGAGACTATGCAGTCCAGTTTTGCATCCTTGCTTCAGAATTGGCATGGAACGACGAGACCTTGTGTGCTATATTTAAAAAAGGACTCTCTAGTAGAATAAAGGACGCTCTTGCTGCATGAGATTCTCCGACTAACCTGTGTGAACTGATCCATTTGGCCGCACGTATTGATGTGCGTTTTTCCGAAAGACAGGAGGATCTTCGTAATGAAAGTGAACCTACCGATAAGGCTATGCTAGTGGATCATACTTGCCTCACCCAGGAAAGATCCTGACGACGCAGCAAGAATTTATGTCTATACTGTGCCTGTCCGGAGCACTTTCTCAAAGACTGTCCTTCCCGTCCTGAGTGTCTGGGAAAACGCTCACACCTAGGATACGTTGGAGAGGCGTCCCTGGGTGTGAATACCATCTCTCCTCATTTGAATATCTCCGTTCAAGTCCACGTTTCTGCTCAGACTTCTTTCTTCGCTTCAGCATTTTTGGACTCTGGTTCTGCTGGCAACTTCATTGATGCCTCTCTCGTGCACGAATATCGCCTTGCCAAGCCTCTGTTCATCTCTTCTGTCACTGGACAAAATCTGGACTGTAGAGTGCTTTACCGCATGGAGTCTCTTCTTTTGCAAGTGGGAGTCTTGCATTAGGAAAGGATTGAATTCTTTGTGCTTCCACATTGTACCTCTCAGATACTTTTCAGTCTTCCTTGGCTCCAGCGCTATTCCCCGCAGCTTGATTGGAAATCTGGAGAGATCACCCGCTGTGGACAGTGCTGTCAAAATTGTTGTCTAGTGCCGGTCCAGCCTAAAATTGTTTCTACCTTTCCTCCTATGCCTGGTCTGCCTTCCCCTTATCAAGATTTTTCTGATGTCTTTTGCGAAAAACAGGCCCAGACTTTGCCTCTGCATCGTCCTTACAACTGCCCCATTGATTTACTGCCTGGGACTATGCCACCTTGTGGTAGAATCTATCCTTTTTCAGTCCCAGAGACTCAAGCCCTGCAAAAATACATCCAAGAGAACCTCCAAAAACGATTTATCTGAAAATCCTCTTCACCTGCCGTAGCCGGGTTCTTTTTTGTGAGCAAGAAGGATGGTACATGTATTGACTACAGAGCAACAAAATCATGGTCAATAATCGTTATCCTCTTCCTTTAATCTCAGAACTTTTTGATTGTCTTCAGGGATCCAAAGTCTTCTACAAACTGGATTTACGTGGAGCCTATAATCTGATACGAATTCGAGAAGGAGACGAATGGAAAACAGCTTTGCTGTCTGCCTCTGCTTCAGCCCCCATGCTATCAAGACCTGATCCGGGAAAAACTTTAGCTTGGAGGTTGACGCTTCCTCTGTTGGAGCGGGTGCCATTCTTACTCAGAAAAGCGGCAAGGGTAAGACTGTGACATGTGGATTCTTTTCTGAAAACTTCTTGCCAGCGGAAAGAAACTACTCCATCGGAGATCATGAACTGCTTGCTATAAAACTAGCCTTAGAGGAGTGGCGACATTTGTTGGAAGGATCTCATCATCCGATCAGTATCTATTCTGACCACAAGATACTCCTGTACCTTCAGTCTGCTCAACGTTTGAACCCTCATCAGGTAAGGTGGTCTTTGTTCTTTTACCGATTTAATTTTGTCATTCATTTCCGTCCAGCTAACAAGAATATCAGAGCTGATGCCCTCTCCAGATCTTCTGACGTTGTGGGTTTGGATTCTACATCAAGACATATTATCCCTCCAGATCGTCTGATTACTGCAGCTCCTGCTGATCTTCTACAGCTTCCTCCTGGTAAAACTTTCTTCCAGTCAGATTGAGACGCAAAGTCCTAAACTGGGTAGTGTTGCTCGCGAATATTCGCAATTCGAATATTATTCGCGAATATCGCATATTCGCGAATTCGCGAATTTCGCGAATATAGCGCTATATATTCGTAATTACGAATATTCGTTTTTTTTGTTTTTGTTTTGTTTTCTTCACAGTACACATCACAGTGATCACCCCTCTCTGCTTCCAGCTTGTGTGGTGTAAAGAAGGCTGTAATACTACTGTGTGAGACTGGCGTGCGAAAATTCGCACATGCGAAAATTAGCATATGTTAATTTTCGCGTATGCGAATTTTCGCGTGTGCTAATTTTGTGTATGCTAATATTCACATATGTTAATTTTCGCATACGCGAATTTTCGCATATGCGAAAATAAAACGAGAATATAACGAATATGCGAATATTCGCGAATATATGACGAATATTCGTCCATATATTCGCGAATATTCGCGGATTCGAATATGGCCTATGCCGCTCAACACTAAAACTGGGGTCATTCTTCTTTATTGGCTGGCCATCCTGGTGTATGTAAGACTCTTCTTCTAATCTCCCGGCACTATTGGTGGATTCATCTGGAACATGATGTCTCTGAATTTGTGTGTTCCTGTGGCACTTGTGCTCGAGACAAGACCCCTCGACATAGATCCACAGGACTCTTGCAGCTGTTCCCCATTCCTGAGACTCCATGGATTCACATTGCTATGGATTTTATTACCGAACTTCCACCATCACATAATAACACAGTCATCTGGTTTGCGGTTGATCGGTTTTCTAAAATGGCTAATTTTATTCCTCTCCTTAGACATGTGCACAACCAAAAATTTTGTTCCGTTTAGTTTTTTTTTCCGGATGAAACATTTTTTGGTTCTGTTAAACCTTCGGGATACACTAATTCCTTTTTTTCTGTTTTCGGATGCATTCGTATATTTTTTTTCCGGTTCTATTCGGAAACTGTTCGGCTTTCGGATGAATTTGTTATTTCGGATGTATTCGCTATACATGTCATTAGTTTTATTTTAGTTTTCAGTTGATTTGGTTATTCGTTTTTATGGTTCTTGGAGATGGAGATTCCTTTTTTTAATAAAATTCCGTAGGGTACCATTAAAAAACAAAAATAAAAAAAGATTCAGTAGTGAAGGAAAGAATTGTATCTAACGAAAGGTATCTTTTTTATAACAACTATTTTATTCAATTTTAAACAGGGATCAATTTATGAGGGCGGGCAGGGCACTAACAAATGTATCCGACAATAATAAAAATGTAGTGTGTGTGCTTTTCACTTTTTTTTCCTTTTTTTTTTAGGTAGTACTGCTACTCCCAGCATGGAAAACACTGTTCCATGATGGGAGTAGTAGTACCTGTACTAATTGACAGATCGTTGGGGTTCATTGCGATCCTCCTGTATAATGTATAGATGCTGCCGGCTGCTCTTCTATGGTCCCCTGCACTGCAGTATATATACACCTATTAATATTTCCCGCAGAGAGCTGCGATTGGCCAGATGGTTCCAGCCAATCACAACTCTCTGTGGTATATATGAATATGTGTATATATACGTCAGTGGAGGGGACCATAGAAGAGCGACCGGCCGCATCTATACATTATACAGGAGGATCACAGAGTCAGGAGTGACATCCACTGTAATCTTTCCTTAACTGCAGGTACTACTACTCCCAACATGGAGCACACTCTGCTCCATGCTGGGAGCGGTAGTACCTGCATTAATAGACAGATCGCAACAGGTGTCCGAAGTTCGACTTGCTGCGATCTGTCTATTAATGCAGGTACTACAGCTTCCATCATGGAGAAGAGTGTGCTCCATGTTGGGAGTAGTAGTACCTGCAGATAAGAACAGATCGCAGCGGGTATCACTACTGACACCCAATGTGATCGCCCTGTCTATTGCAGAGAGGAAGCGGATTTCTCCTGTGCTCGCATCTCTGCACTGTACTCCGGCCAGCCGGCCACTCACTCATTCATATTTCCCTCAGAGCTGTGATTGGCTGCAACCATCCAGCCAATCCCCACACTGGGCGGAAAATATGAATGAATGATGTTCTATTCACATCACTGGCCGGAATATAGTTCAGAGATGCGAGCGCTGTATAGAGCTGCTCCACATCTCTGCTATATTATGGATGTTCGCATCGGGTGTCAGACTGATACCCGGGGCGATATGTCTATTAGTACAGGTACTACTACTTCCAGCATGGAACAGTCTGTTCCATGCCGGGAGTAGTAGAACTACCTAAAAAAATTTAAAAAATAGAGAAAAAATAGTGAAACACACACACTTTATTAAATGGTCCCTTGCTTCTAAATGAAAACAAATTTTGTTTTATTAAAAAAAAGAATTAGTTTTTCACAATTTCGTAGGCATGTACAATTCGTTTTGTTACAAATTCGGATTCATTCAGATGTAAATATTTTGTACATTCGGATCAATCCGAATGTACGAAATATGAACAATTCGGACAAAAACGAATTACGTCCGAAACAAATTGCACAAGCCTACCTCTCCCCAGTCTCCCATCTGCTCCACAACTGGCAAAGCAATTATTACTTCATGTCTTCCGTCTTCATTGTCTTCCAGAAAATATTGTCTCGGATCGCGGAGTTCAGTTTGTGTCCAAATTCTGGCGAGCTCTCTGTTCCTGCCTGGGCATCAGTTTGGATTTTTCCTTTTCCTACCAACCCCAGTCCAATGGCCAGGTGGAAAGGGTAAATCAAATTTGAGAGACTTATTTACGCCATTTTGTTTCAGCTCGTCAGGACGACTGGTTAGATCTTCTCCCCTGGGCCGAATTTTCCTACAATCAGAAAGACTCTGAGTCCACGAAGACATCTCTGTTTTTTATTGTTTTCGGTCATCATCCCCGGTCTCCTCTTCCTGTTCCAGTTTCTTCCAGTGTCCCAGTTGTAGACGAACTTGTCCGAGATTTCTCCTCAATTTGGCGACAGACTCGGCAATCAATATCTCTGGCCTCCTCCCGCATGAAAACCCAGGCAGACAAGAAAAGAAGATCTCCTCCATCCTTCTCTCCTGGTGATAAAGTGTGGTTATCGTTGAAATACATTTTTTTCAAAATCCCAAGTTACAAATTAGCTCCTCGTTTCCTGGGTCCATTCGAGGTCTTATAAAAAATGAATGATGTTTCCTACAAACTCTGTTTACCCCCTTCTCTACGCATTCCTAACTCCTTTCATGTATCTCTCCTCAAGCCTCTAGGTATCAATCGTTACTCTCAAAAAAGAAACACTGCTCCTACTCCTGTCTCCGATTCCTCTGATATTTTTTAAATTAGAGAGATCTTGGCCTCGAAAACAGTACGTGGCAGGACATTTTTTTTTGGTTGATTGGAGGGAATTTGGTCCTGAGGAGTAATCTTGGGAGCCTGAGGAAAACATCCTGGATCGTGGTCTCCTCAAACATTTTCTCAGCCCCAAAAGGAGGGTGAGACCAAAAGGGGGGGTACTGTGACATCTTGCGGTCCGGCCGCACATTTTGGCCGTGAGCGCACTGTCCCCTCTCCTTCTTTGGCCAGCGGGGCTTGGATTCGCACTGCGGGACGCGCCCGCATGTGAGTCCCAGCTCGTCACTCACCTCTGTCTCCTGCTGTTTCCTCACAGCTCAGGCGCACGTTTCCCCACCTCCTATGGTGCGCGCACACCGGAGCTCTCAGATTTAAAGGGCCAGTGCACCCGTAATTATGTTTACACCTGCACATTCATTATAAGTTCTGCACCTTCCCCCCACTCTCTGCCGGATCGTTGTTTGCCTTAGCACCTTAGAGAAAGCAGTCTTTAGTGTTCCTGGCTGTGTACCAGATCTTGCATTCCGCGACCTGACTGTGTTCCTAGCCGCCTGCCTATTGACCTTCTGCTTCCCTACTGACTATGCTCCTGTGCCGACTGCCCTGACCTCTTGCCAGCCTGACTACGTCATGTCTATTCATTATGTGCCACGGTTTACCTCAGCCGCCTGTGTGGTCGAGTCGTGCCAGTCGTGCAAGTCCAGTCCCGCTTTGCGGCGGGCTCTGGTGAAAACCAGCGGCACCTTAGACTCCGCTCCCTGGCACGGCCCGCATCATCTGCCTCACAGGACCAGCGGATCTACTACATCTCCTGCTCCAGACCACCTTGGTATTACAAATCTACTACCTTCTGGGTATCTGTTTTCTGTGGTTAGTCTAACATTTAGAAACTAAAGAAAAAAGGACAAGAGACAGTCCCTAAGAGCTTCAATGAGTTCCATCGGGACTCTTTGAAGCTCTTAAGGACCGTCTTTTCACTTCTTTTTCCTTTAGCAATCTATAAGGAATTGTTGTGTGGCTGTGAGAAAATGCTTTCTAGGTTTCTAGATGAAATCTTGTTCTACAAGCAAGTCACTGTTCTCTTCCAGTCCAGATTGTGATGATAAAGTCTTCAGTTCCAAGAAAGATTTTTCCATTTTAGTCAGAGAAGAATAACAAGGCTGGACAAGGGCCCCTCTGTAGTACACTAATCTCTACAGTCCAGTGCAAAAAGAAACGCCCAGCATCCCGGTGTGCAGTGAAACAGGAACTTCTTTATTCTTTCTTGGTTCAGAAAAAACGGCAGAGTACAAAAACGCCAACGCGTTTCAAGTTATACATAATTTAGTCTGGTTAGTATCTGGTGGCACGTTATCAAAAGGGTTAAAGTTGTATCACAGAATCTTGGCGTCCAGAGGTCTAATTCCTGCACTTTGCACTACAGGATCAATTCAGTTGACAAAAGATAGGTTCACAGGGATCATGGGGTCACCTACACCCAGGGCTCAAGTGCTGCAGGAATGCGTGGGAACTAAGTTCCTGCACTTTTTCCACAGCAGGAACACCATTCCCATTAGCAGGAGTCCTGCAGAATAAGCCCTTGAGTGGAAATCTTGGGTGAGTTCCCACACTTTTTTTCCCCAAGACTTGACACCTGCCTACACAACCCTGCCACGTAACAGTTGAAGAACTACTGCTCCCAGCTGACCTGCATTGTGAAGGTTCCTGGGCGCCCCAGCACAATACATAAATGCCGATTCTGGATCATTTCTGCTGGAGCAGGAAGATGGCGGATCCACATTCTTGTTGAATTTTTTTTAGTGTAAACATGTCCTAAGAGGTCAGAGGATGGGGATCTAAAGGAATTTACAATCTCCTGCTGGCACCCCGGTTCTCCCCATGCACGGAGCGGGCACTGCTCCGTGCTTGGGGAGAACTGGGGTTCCGGGAAGGAGATTGTAAAGGTCCCAGCGGTCGGGCCTGTTACGGCGAGCGCTCCGGGTCCCTGCTCCTCCCCGGAGCGCTTGCGGCGTTCTCTCTGCAGTGCCCCCATCAGACCCGCTGACCAGGAGCGCTGCACTGACACTGCCGGCGGGGATGCGATCCGCATAGCCGGATGCACCCGCTCGCGGATCGCATCCCAATCTGCTCACCTGTCCCGTTCCCCGGCTGTCACGTCCTGGCGCGCGCGGCTCTGCTCTCTAGGGCGGTGTGCACGCCGGCTCTCTAAGATTTAAAGGGCCAGTGCACCACTAATTGGTGCCTGGCCCAATCAGTGTTAATCAACTCCTACCTGCTCCTTGCTTATAAAAAACCACTTCCCCTTCATGTCCTTGCCGGATCTTGTTGCCTTGTGCCAGTGAAAGCATTTTGTGTATGTTCTTAGCCTGTGTTCCAGACTTTCTGCTGTTGCCCCTGACTACGACCCTTGCTGCCTGCCCTGACCTTTTGCTATATCCGACCTTGCTCTTGCCTTGTCCTTCTGTACCACGCCAGTCTCAGCAGTCAGTGAGGTTGAGCCGCTACCGGTGGACATGACCTGGTTGCTACCGCCGCAGCAAGACCATCCCGCTTTGTGGCGGGCTCTGGTGAATACCAGTAGCAACTTAGAACCGGTCCACCGGTACAGTCCACGCCAATCCCTCACTGACATAGAGGATCCACCACCAGCCTGCCGAATCCTGACAGTAGATCCGGCCATGGATCCCGCTGAGGTGCCGCTGCCAAGTCTCGCTGACCTATCCACGATGGTCGCCCAGCAATCCCAACAGATCGCCCAACAAGGACAGCAGCTGTCGCAGTTGACCGCCATGCTACAGCAACTTCTGCCACAGCTACAGCAACCATCTCCTCCGCCAGCTCCTGCACCTCCTCCGCAGCGAGTGGCCGCTCCCAGCCTCCGCCTGTCCCTGCCGGACAAATTTGATGGGGACTCTAAACTCTGCCGTGGTTTCCTGTCTCAATGTTCCCTACACTTGGAGATGTTGTCGGACCAATTTCCCACTGAACGGTCTAAGGTGGCTTTCGTAGTTAGTCTTCTATCTGGAAAGGCCTTGTCATGGGCCACACCGCTCTGGGACCGCAATGATCCTGCCACAGCCACTGTCCAGTCCTTCTTCGCTGAAGTCCGTAGTGTCTTCGAGGAGCCAGCCCGGGCCTCCTCTGCCGAGACTGCTTTGCTGATCCTAGTCCAAGAAAGTTCTACCGTAGGCGAATACGCCATCCAATTCCGTACCCTCGCCTCAGAATTATCCTGGAACAATGAGGCCCTCTGCGCGACCTTCAAGAAAGGCTTATCCAGTCACATCAAAGATGTGCTGGCCGCACGAAAAATTCCTGCTACTCTATCTGAACTTATCCAGTTGGCCACCCGCATTGATAAGCGTTTTTCTGAAAGACGCCAGGAGCTCCGCCAGGAAAAGGACCTTGATCTCTGGGGACCTCTCTCCCAGAATCCTCTGCAATCCTCTCCTGTGCCTCCAGCCGAGGAGGCTATGCAAGTGGATCGGTCTCGCCTGACCCAAGAAGAGAGGTCTCGTCGCAGAGATGAAAATTTGTGCCTGTACTGCGCTAGTACCGAACATTTCCTAGTGGACTGCCCTATTCGTCCTCCGCGTCTGGGAAACGAACTCACACACCCTGTTCACGTGGGAGTGGCGTCTCTTGGCATAAATTCTGCCCCTCCACATCTGACTGTACCTGTGAGGATTTCTCCTTCTGTTCCTTCTTCTCTGCTGTGGCCTTCTTGGACTCCGGTTCTGCAGGAAACTTTATTGTGGCCTCTTTCGTTAATAGGTTCAGTATCCCAGTAACCCGTCTCGTCAAGCCGCTCTACATTTCTTCTGTCAACGGAGAAAAATTGGACTGCACTGTGCGTTACCGCACAGAACCCCTGCTTATGAGCATTGGACTGCATCACGAAAAAATTGAATTTTTTGTTCTGCCCAACTGCACCTCTGAAGTCCTCCTGGGTCTTCCATGGTTCCAACATCATTCTCCTAACCTTGACTGGACCACCGGGGAGATCAAGAATTGGGGCCCTTCTTGTCACAAACGATGCCTCACATCTGCTCCCACTTGTCTAACTCCTGAGGTTCCACCCTTACCGGTCCCTCCCAAGGCTTACCAGGACTTTTCTGATATTTTCGGCAAAAAGCAAGCAGAGATCTTGCCTCCTCATAGCCCCCTTCCTGGTAACACTCTGCCCCGTGGCAAGCTTCACCCTCTGCCCCCCCCCTCCCCATTCCCACTTCTTCTGGAGTTCCTGCCCTAGATGAAGTAACCCAGGACTTCTCTGTTCTCTGGAAGGAGACTCAAGAGTCGCTCCCAATGGCCTCGTCTCGTATGAAGGGACAAGCAGATAAAAAGAGGGGGAGACCTAAGGGGGGGGGGGGGTACTGTTACGCCGAGCGCTCTGCGTCCCTGCTCCTCCCCGTAGCGCTCGTGGCGTTCTCCTCTCTGCAGCATCCCGGTCAGACCCGCTGACCGGGAGCGATGCACTGACACTGCCGGCGGAGATGCGATCCGCATAGCGGGACGCGCCCGCTCGCGGATCGCATCCCAATCTACTCACCTGTCGCGTTCCCCAGCTGTCACGTCCTGGCGAGCGCCGCTCCACTCTCTAGGGCGCACGCGCGCCGGCTCTCTAGGATTTAAGGGGCCAGTGCACCACTAGTTGGTGCCTGGCCCAATCAGTGTTAGGCTGGGTTCACACTACGTTTTCTCCCATACGGGAGCGCATACGGCAGGGGGGAGCTAAAAGCTCGCGCTCCCGTATGTCACCGTATGCGCTCCCGTATGCCATTCATTTCAATGAGCCGACCGGAGTGAAACGTTCGGTCCGGTCGGCTCATTTTTGCGCCGTATGCGCTTTTACAACCGGACCTAAAACCGTGGTTGACCACGGTTTTAGGTCCGGTTGTAAAAGCGCATACGGCGCAAAAATGAGCCGACCGGACCGAACGTTTCACTCCGGTCGGCTCATTGAAATGAATGGCATACGGGAGCGCATACGGTTACATACGGGAGCGCGAGCTTTTAGCTCCCTCCTGCCGTATGCGCTCCCGTATGGGACAAAACGTAGTGTGAACCCACCCTTAGGCTGGGTTCACACTACGTTTTTGCCATACTGTTTTCAATCCATTTTTCTAAAGAAAACCGTATGGCAAAAAAACGGATGGAAAAGTATGGGAAAAAGTAAACCGTATGCGTTTTTAAACAGTATGCTGTTTTTAAAAGTGCATACAGTTCCGTCAGTTTTTATAGAAAAAAAACCCATACGTTTTTGAAAATGTTGTCCATTTTTAATGGGAGGGTTCTTGGGTGGGGACTTTAGGATTCAAAGGATCGCATGTGCAAAGTAAAAACGTATACGTTTTTCCTGCATGGAACCGTATACATGTGCGTTTCCCATTGACGTCCATGTTAAAAAAAAACGTATGTGGTTGCAGTACGGTTTTTAAACCGGAGACAAAATTGTGGTCAACCACGATTTTGACTCCGGTTTAAAAACCGTACTGCAACCGCATACGTTTTTTTTAACATGGACGTCAATGGAAAACGCACATGTATACGGTTCCATACGGGAAAAACGTATATGTTTTTACTTTGCACATGCACATTTGAATCCTAAAGTCCCCACCCAAGACCCCTCCCATTAAAAATGGACAATATTTTCAAAAACATATGGGTTTTTTTTCTATAAAAACTGACGGAACTGTATGCACTTTTAAAAACAGTATACTGTTTAAAAACGCATACGGTTTACTTTTTTCCATACTGTTCCATCCTTTTTTTGCCATACGGTTTTCTTTAGAAAAACGGATTGAAAACAGTATGGCAAAAACGTAGTGTGAACCCAACTTTAGTTAACTCCTACCTGCTCCTTGCTTATAAAAACCCACTTCCCCTTCCTGTCCTTGCCGGATCTTGTTGCCTTGTGCCAGTGAAAGCGTTTCCTTGTGTGTTCCTAGCCTGTGTTCCAGACCTTCTGCTGTTGCCCCTGACTACGACCCTTGCTGCCTGCCCTGACCTTCTGCTACGTCCGACCTTGCTCTTGCCTTGTCCTTCTGTACCACGCCAGTCTCAGCAGTCAGTGAGGTTGAACCACTACCGGTGGACACGACCTGGTTGCTACCACCGCAGCAAGACCATCCCGCTTTACGGCTGGCTCTGGCGAATACCAGTAGCAACTTAGAACCGGTCCACCGGTACGGTCCACGCCAATCCCTCACTGACACAGAGGATCCACCACCAGCCTGCCCAATCCTGACAGGGCCCCCCCATCCCCGCCACCCCCGTGACCAGACACTGATACCCTATCCTGTGGATAGGGCATAAGTTGTTCAATACCGAAGTACCCCTTTAATGCTCCAGATTTACTAAACTGAAAGTCAACACTTTTTTAAGATTTCCCCGATTTTGCACCCACAAAGCAGCTCAGAAACCCTAATATGGCCCGAAATATTTACTGGGGATTTACTTACAGATTTCTGTATAAATTGTCTCATAATGGCCCAACAGATCCACATGCTGTTTGCCCTTTTCTGACCAACCCTTTCTGGCAACCGACTGTCTGGAAATGCTGGGATGTGATTTCTTCCAAAAACAGCACCACGCCTGTGCTCAGTAGTGTGTGGAATTACAACTTGGCTCTATTCACTTCAATGGAACTGAGCTGCAATACCACACACAACCTGAGGACAGGGGCGGAGCTGTTTTTTGAGGAAATCAGCACTGTTTTTCTTATTCTGATAACCCCTTTAGCTTCTTCTGGATTAACATGTCAAGATTCTAAGTTGGACTAGGTGGATGTATGTCTTACTTTAGCCTTGCTAACTATCTCACTATATAAGCCTATGTTTACGCAGAATATTTTGAGCTCTGTCAGCAAAATGGAGCTCGGACTGGTATAAAGTTTGATTTAGAAATGAAATAGCAGAGGAGCAGGTCTTAAAATTGCAGGAGGGGTTAAGAGAGCATTCACATTAAGCATTTCATTCTTCTATTACTCAGTTACTTATAAAACAATATACGCATTCCTTGTGGCATTATAAATGTCCTCCAAACCTGACCGCCATAAATAATAATAATAAAACACGGCAGGTTGTTTACTCAGCATTTCCCAGGAATTCTGGGAAAACGTGGCCGGATACAGATCATACAAAGCAACATTACTCAATAGAGACAAAATCCCAACAAGTGATAAAGAAAAAGCTATTGTGTGCGCTCAATAGATTATCCAATAGTGCAGAGGAACAAAGAGACGGCAACTCACCAAATCTTTGTCACTTCTTCTTTATTAGTCAGTTGTATTCACATCTTAACTGTGGGGGAAGGCATGCAGGGGGTATGTAGATGAACAGAGGATACGGCTACTGTTTCAAACAAGTTGTGCTTCAGAGGCCCGATGAAGCTCAACTAGTGTGAAACGGTAGCCGTATCCTCCGTTCATCTACATACCCCCTGCATGTCTCCCCCCTGTTAAGATGGGAATACGACTGACTAATAAAGAAGAAGTCATGAAGATTTGGTGAGTTGCCGTCTCTTTATTCCTCTGAAATATTGGATTTGATGTGACGAACTGTTAAAACAGAGCAGCACTATACTTCATATACATCAGGCAACAATATAGCACACATCACTTGAAATAATCCACTAGTGGCAGTGCCGAACAGTACGTATCTTTGTTTGGTTTGCTCTCAATAGATTACAATAGATTACTCACAGCGTCCCCATGTAGCCACAACGACTGGCAGTGCTCAGCACAGCACCGCTTGTCATTGTAAGGCAGTGCCGACAAGCCAATCAGGAGATGAGAACGCTATGCCAATCATCATCGGCACCTGCGCTAACACCCCCACTATTATTTATTGTGCAGTCTCGTTCCTGGATCCTGACCATTGCCTATTTCCTGACCTTGCCCCTTGCCTGCCGTTTTTAGACCTGACCCTGAATTTCCTAGTTTGACCCCCTCCTTGTATTACTTTGTCTGTTTCTGATTTTCTACTGTGCTGTCCTCCTGGTTTAACCTTTGCTTGTATTACTTTGCCTCTGTTTCTGATTTTGTACTGTGCTGTCCTCTTGGTTCTTACCCTCTTGCTTGTTTCTGGTTTTACCCTCTGTTTACTGATTTGTCCTTAGCATGTCCCTGTTTGTGTGTCAGTATCCTGGTTTCTTTGACCATCCCTTTAGCGCTCCATGCACATAGTGAATCTAGGTGATGTCACCCAGTTGGGGGCCGTCATTTAGGGTGAATTGTCTAGGCAGATAAAGACAGGGTCTGGGGTTGGAGTAGGGCTACACTATTCCCTACCTACCTATCTTGACAGCGCTATACTAATAATGTAGTGCACCACAAAAAAAAACTTAACGAGCCATTGATACTATTGGTAGTGGATACATTAACCTGTTAGAATGCAGGGCGTATGGGTACACCCTTTCATCATGGTACTTAAAAACGCAGGGCGTGCCTTTACGTCCTGGTCCCGTTACTAGGGTTTGAAGCAAGCTCACAAGCTAAGCACGCTTCATACTCTGTGGGTCCTGACTGCAGCCCGGCATTAACCCTTTAGAGGCTGCATTTAAAGTTGATTGCAACATCTGTAATGTAAAAAAAAATCCGTCAGGTCAGTGGAGCGGATCGGGACCATCGCGGTGAAATCACTATGTCCCGATTAGCTAAGAAGTTAGTGGGAGGGCCCTTACCTACCATCCGATTGAAGATCTCATGCTCCCAGCCAGCCATGGCAGGCTGGAGCAGCAGGGCACTGATAACACTGATCAATACTGAGCCAAAGCTCAGCATTGAACAGTGTATTGTATCAAATGATTGCATGTCATAGTTCGGGAATGGAAAATTTATAAATGTGAATAAGCCCCTCCCCTAATAAAAGTTTGAATCCCATTTTCCCATTTTCTCAATTTTCCCACTCAAATAAAATAAATAAAAAATATAAATAATCCTTTGTTGTACCACCACATGCGTAAATGTTTGAACTATTAAAATATAAGGTGAACCGCATGGTTGATGGCCTACACGTAAAAAAAGAACCAAAGTCCAAAATTGTGTATTTTTGGTCACTTCATATACCATAAAAAATTATAATACCACATAAATTGGGTATCCTTGTAACCATATGGACCTACAGAATAAAGATCAGGTGTCATTTTTACCAAAAAATGTACTGCGTAGAAACAGATGCCCCCAAAAGTTACAAAATGGCGTTTTTTATCTTTCACTCCACAAATAAGTTTATTTTTGTTTTGCAGCAGATTATGTTATAAAATAAGTGATGTAATTACAATATACAATTCGTGATGGAAAAAACATGCCCTTATATGGGTCTGTAGGTGCGAAATTGAAAGCCTTATGATATTTAGAAGGGGAGGAGGAAAAAAATGGGGTTAATTGTATAGGTAGCTTTTAACCAATAGTGGCCAAGAGTGTAATTTTGGCAACAATCAAAGACTTCATGATTTGCATGTCGACATAATAGTGCTGGAAGACAAACATGCTTTGTCATTTTCCCCACAGCCAGGTCTCTACATAAAGATCCTCTGTTTACTGAAGAGCAGCCAAGAGAAATAGCTTTCTGCTTGTCAGCAAAGGAGCAGAGCTTTTGCAGTAACATGACAGTACAGCTGAGAAGATTCCTTCTGCCGGACAAGTAATAAGCAACTACATTGTCGGCTGCCAGAGGAGGAAGGAAACTGATTGTGTTCCCAGCAGGACTGTATAACACTGTTAGGTCACCTAGGAAGTACTTTAGAGATGTTATTTATGTCAAAGAGACTGATAAACACATGGTACCAAGTGCTAACTAAATTTGTTTAAAAACACACTGCACTAGTGGATTTTTATGCATTTTAACATTTAAAAAAAAGTCCCAATATTTTTTTCTTTTTGGTGGCAAATGCCTGCCAGTGTGTATACAGTATGTGCATGCTGTTATTGTAAGAGGCAATGGCTTTTTTTGAAGTGGTCAAAATGATCACAATTTGTGGGAGTAGCAATAGAATTTGGTGCACTAGAAAGAGCACAAAAGTGATATAAGAACTTATTTTCCCAAGAAATAGCATACAAAAAAAGTGTCAGACTTAACTTAGAATGAATTAGATATTACACTGACAGAAAATATGCAGAATGTTCTCTGCGGTGCTGCTGTAACTACAGTAATTGAGGGAGTTTTATCAATAGCAACCCTATCAGATTGCTTCTTTCATTTTTGAAAAGGCCTCAGAAAAATGAAAGAAGCAATCTGATTGGTTGCTATAAGCAACTCAGCAACTTTTCCTCTGGAAAGGTTTTATTAAATCTCCCCCATTGTGTTTGCGTGGTTCTACGACTATCTCTATTTGTCCACTGCTAGCTGTCCCTCACAGAGATCTTCACCCAACAACTGCTATCTCTACAATGACTGCTAAAACTATAGGCATAGACTTATCACCCCTATACTGCCTCCTGATTGGCTGGGAGAGATGCAAGGCCAGGTATTATGTGATCCTACCTTCCCCTTTCTACCATGTGCCCTAAAACTAAATGCCAGGGGTACAAGTTTGCGCCGAACCAAACTCAGCACCAAACCCTGGTTTGACGGATTCAGTTTGCTCATCTCTACTCACGAGCTTCATCGCTGAGTCCTGGCAGCACTTGGTTTTCACATGAAAATGTATTAAAAGGGTTTACCAGGGCTTTTTGTAATAAAATAATTTTTTCAATTAGTTTTTTATTTTTTATTTTTATTTTTTTTACATTTTCTGGTTTAGTAGTGGAAGCTAGCTTATAGACTACATCCATTACTAAGCCAGAGCTTAGCATTACAAATAGCTAACAACTCCTATTGAAGAAAACAATGTACCTTGAACCTCATGTCTCCCTCTCTATCGTATGTTGACCTCAGGAAGGAGGCCTGACAAGTCTACTTTAAAGGGGTACTCCGCTGAAGAACTTTTTTTTTTTAATCAACTGGTACCAGAAAGTGAAACAAATTTGTAAATTACTTCTATTTAAAAATCCTAATCCTTCCAGTACTTATCCGCTGCTGTATGCTCCACATGACGTTCTTTTCTTTTTAAATTTCCTTTGTGTCCGACCACAGTGCTCTATGCTGACACCTCTATCCATTTTAGGAACCAGAGTAGGAGCAAATCCCCATAGCAAACCTATTTTCCTCTGGATAGTTCCTGACTTGGACAGAGGTGTCAGCAGAGAGCATCGTGCACAGACAGAAAAGAAATTCAAAAAGAAAAGAACTACCTGTGGAGCATACAGTAGCTGATAAGTACTGGAAGGATTAAGAGTTTTAAATAGAAGTAATTTTCAAATCTGTTTAACTTTCTGGCCTCAGTTGATTTAAAAAGTGTTTTCCAGCAGAGTACCCCTTTAACACCTACTAGGGAAGTGTTTCCCGACCAGTGTGCCATCAGCTGTTGTAAAACTTTTACAACAGTCATGATAACACTCTGCTAAAGATAAGTGAACCTTAGTTGGCTTGGACATGATGACTGGTAACTGAGGGATGCAAAGAGAGCACTGGCTATCTGTATCGCAGACACACCAGCGAGCCTTATGGGAAAGGAACCCAAAAAAAAAAAAAAAAAAGAACAAAAACAAAAATAATGGCCTACAGCCTCAAAAATGTAATTTCATCTATTGTTAGAGGAGCTGAAGAGCACATAGAGATATTGCATAAAAAGCACATTATACTCTGCGTTCTGACTCCACTGAAATAAGGGACCTGATAATTCTTTTATTCCCCAGTAAATGATAGAACTCTTAAAGATAAAGAATTTCCATACCGGCTGCCAAGTTTTAAATGAGATTGTTCCTCTTGAGACCGCACCAACTAGCACATTTATTAATAGCTAGGGAGCCCTATAGGATATAGTAGTGAGACAAGGTCTGCATGGATGTTATCAAGTCTAAGCAAAATCTTTTTTCTTTTTCTTTATTGTGTATTAGGGCATTGTTAAATGGGCACTCTCATTACAATTTATTTTTGCTATTGCACACCTTATGGTAAAAAAATAAAAATATTTTTAATGTATAGAAAAATGAAGTTTTCTATGTTTTATTTGTGTTTAAAAAGCTGCCACTAGGTGTCTCCCTACTTGTCCAGGGCATATTTCCCTCAATCTCTTGCACAGATTTTGGACTCCTGCTGGCCTGGCAGAAGTCCAAAATCAGGAAATGCAGTCTGGAGTGCTGAGGGTGTGTGTGCAGCTTTAGCCAATCATAGCTCATCTCACACTGAACTGCTCTGGGCTGTGTGTAGCAGAGTGAGGGAGGAAGTTCTCCCCTATATGGCTTCAGATGATGTCATGCCTGCTGAGGAACACCCCTTTCCCAGTCTGTGAATCTGACTGAGACTGAGCAGAAAATACAGAACAATATCAAGGTAGAAAACGTAAAAATAATAAAAAAAATAAAGGCCGGGGGTGGTTTACCATGATGGGTGCAGCGAACTGGGAGGATTATAACATTTAACAAGATCATGACAGGTACTCTTTAATCTGTTTGTACTGGCAAATAGGTACATGTATACACTGGCTTCATTGGGTGAAGCGAATAGTATCGATTATCTCATAAAAATGATGCCCATCAATATCTTACAATGGATAGTTCTGGAAGTTGACGTGTTGGATGCAAGAAAAAAAGTGTAAAGATCTGAGGGACTTTAGTAAGGTCCACATTTTAACGTCTAGAGAACTAGGTTGAAGTATCTCCAGAAGAGTCGATCTTGTGGGGTGTTCCTGGTATGTAATCATCAGAAATGAACCATGCAGCAGTGGAAGAAATCATGGTGTCATCGACCATATTAACCTTAACATCTGTACAACAAAAATAGAGAAACATAGCCGCACATCCACAGTTTGTATTTTTGATCTACTTGCTTCTCAGCATAAATTAAAAAAATAAACAGGTTGTTAGTATAAATTTGGATGAAAAAGTACAAGCCCACTCGCCATGTCAAGGCCACCTAGTCAGAGTAGATCCCTAACCTAACACTGGCGTAGCACCGGGCGGTGACCAAGCCCACAGGGGGAATGACCCAGGGGCCAGGAAGCTCCACTGCTGCCCGAGGAAGCCCCCAGCTCCAGGCCACACCACCCCACAGACAAACCATCACAGCAACAATGGCCGCCACCGAGCACCACACCAGTGTGAAAACCTACCATGTGCTCCCTGCCAGAGGGCTGGGATAATTCTAGGAGGAAACCTATATGCAGTCTCCTGCTAATTAAAAACTCCTGGGCTGAATGGGTGGAGTGGAGTACTGGTTATGATAGAGGGGAGAGACTACAAATGTACAAAAAAATTGAGAAACATAGTCGCACATCCACCATATGTATTTTGACCTTCTTGCTTCTCAGCATAATTTCAAAAACTAACAGGTTGTTAGTATACATTTTGATCAAAAAGTACAAGCCCACTTGCCACGTCAAGGCCACCTAATCAGAGTGGGTCCCTTACCTAACACTAAACATCACATGGACGATCGGCTCAGTATGTGTCCCTCACCTGGAAAAGAGATGGCACTATGGGAAGAAGACAAGCAACCAGCAGGGGCAGTGTGTTGGACAATGATCTCTTGAAAACCTTGGGTCGTGGCATCATGTGGAGGTTAATGGGACACATACCACCTACCCAAACATTGTTTAGATCAAGCCTCCCCCCTCAAACTTTATGGATGCGGAAACCCTAATGACAGTGGCCTCTTTTAGCAGGATAATGTCCCTGGCCACACTGTAGACAGGATTCCCCAGATCTCAATCCGATCTATCATCTGTGGGATGTGCTGGAGAAACAAGTTCTATCCATGGAGGCCGCACCTCACAACTAACAGTTGGTGTCCTGGCATCATGTGGATGTTACTGTGACATGCACCACCTACCTAAACATTGTTTAGACCAAGTCCCCCCTTCATGGACACAAGATCCCTAATGGCAGTAGCCTCTTTCAGCAGGATAATGCCCTGTTTGGACTGCAGACATTGTTCAGGAATGAGGAACAGGACAAAGAGATCAAGAAGGTGACTCCTAATTCTCCAGATCTCAACCCATCGATCATCTGTGGGATGTGCTGGAGAAACAAGTCCCATCCATGGAGGCTGCATCTCACACCTTCAAGGACTTAGAGGATCCGCTGTTGAAGTCTTGGTTCAGATACCACTGGACACCTTTAGAGGTCTATGGAGTACAGGCTTTGGATCAGGATTGTTTTGGTGGTGCACAATATTTGGCAGCATTCAACCCATATTAGACTGGAAACTGCAAGATAAAACTCCTACCAAAAATATACAGAAATACATATCTTTTAATAAAATAGGCAAACATCTATAATTCATGATGGAATACAAATTCATAAGATGAAGCTCCTGTACACCATAGACTCGACTACATGGCACCTGTACAACTGTACATGGCACCAATGGATGTCTATTGTATGTCTGATGTCTCCATTACAGGGAATATAGAATTATGAAATACATTCTGTTCTCCATGCTGAGTTCACTGCTGGGGCTTTGGTCCACCCAGGTGCCCGTTACTTATCCAGATTTCACGCTGCTCTTTCCCTGCTCTGCTGATGGGCTCGGTTCCTGACTATGCTCCTTCCTCGATATCTGGCCTGTCACATCCTGACCATGCTGCTACTGACAACCCTCAGTTTCATTATTGACTATGATAATGTTCAGTTGGTGCTGCTTCTGACAATCTTTCTTCAAACTATTCTTGGAGCCAAAACTAAGGAGCCTTTCTGGGGCAAAGCTCACATTTCATTGTAGGAGTTAAAGGGAACCAATCATCAGATTTTACCCTATATAAGGCTTCTGTCCCCAGGGATGGTGAAGATATGAACTTATAAGATGCTCCCCGATGTCCCCGTAAGTAGTCCCCAGGCTGGGTGCTCCTTTCACCTAGTCCCGTGTCTTCGGCCAGCAGCGACGCCGCCTCCGCTTAATTGACAGGCTGCATTATTGCTCTGCTCACTGAACAGACAGAGATGAGCGGTGACGCGGCCCGTAAATCAACCAGAGGGGGCGACACTGCCAGCTGAAGACACGGGAGTAGGTGAGAGGAGCTCCCCGCCCAGGGGACTACTTACGGGGACGGCAGCAAGCATCTTATAAGTTCATATCCTCATCATCCCCGCAGGCAGGAACGCCCCCCGGGGATGGTGAGGATAAAGATTTTACCCTATATAGGGTAAAATCTGATGATTGGTTCCCTTTAAAGGCTTATCCAGGAAGAGAAAGTTGTGTGGTATTACAACTTGACTCCATTAACTTCAATGGAACTGAGCTGCTTAACCACACCCACCCTGGAGACAGATGTCTTTGTTCTTTTTAAAGAAATTAGCTGTTTTTCTATTCCGGGATAACCCCTTTAAAGTGAACATAGTACTGAACAAGGGCTTTGTGTTGTCTATACTGGATACTTTTTGCCTCAGGTCATTGTCCAGTGCCTCACCTGTGAGGATTGGGGAACTTCTCATGGATGCTATTCTTAGAGTGTCATGTCTTAGTTTCCCATAAGAAGTAAGTGGAGTGAAGTTCTCCAGTTTTTCCAGCCATGGAAAAGTGTTGGAATGAGCTGTACGTTGTGCAATAAAAAAAAGAAACTGGGGGAGATTTAACAAAACCTGCGTAGAGAAAGAGTGGTTCAGTTGCCAGTGGCAACCAATCAGATTGCTTCTTACATTTTTCACAGGTCTCTTTAAAAATGAAAGAAGTAATCCGATTGGTTGCCGTGGGAAACTGCACCACTCTTTGTCTACACAGTTTTTAATAAATCTCCCCCACTGGGTTTTTCTATTCCTGGATATCCCCTTTAAGTTAACTAACTAAAGATTATCATGGGGGTGAATTATGGCTGGAAAAACTGGAGAACTTCACTCCACTTACTTCTTATGGGAAACTAAGACATGACACTCTGAGAATCGCATTGAAAAGAAGTTTACCAGCCTTAAATGGGCACTGTAATTAAACATGATTTTTAATATTTGATTCCTTATGCCAAATAAATAACTTTTGTAATTGGCTTCCGTTAAAAAAAGAAACACTTTTTATGTTAGTTTTTCGGCTGTATACTTCTGGCCACCAGGGGTCTCCCTTCTTGGCCAGAACACTTTTGTCTGGTCAAAATCTCAGATTTTGGTCTCCTGATTGTAATGGCAGGAGACCAAACTCAGGAAGTGTTTCTCTGCACTGAGCTTGATTGACACCTGCACAGAGCCTCACTGAAAGATACACAGACTGAAAAATGCACAGAGCCTGAGGTCTTCTATTCATCACAGCACTGCAATGATGTGAGGGCAAAAGTGGTCCCCCAGCAGGCTTCTGCTGGGAGATTTCACTATGTGGGCAAGAATAAAGGTAAGATACACAGCTTTTTAAAGCTCTGAATTTTGTTAGGAGTAGTTTGGGAACATAGCCTGAGTTAGTTTGGAACAGTTTATTAGGTGGCCAGTACTCTTTAACAGGTGAGGCACTGGACAATGACCCAAGGCAAAACATATCCAGTATAGACAACTTTGGCTACCTACATTCACTATTGCATTGTCTTTAGGAAAGTGATAAGAGTTGCAGAGCAACATGTGCCCTCCTGACCAAGGCCAGGACTGGATTCTTTACTAAAGAGAAAACTGGAACCACCTCTTCCCAGGCTAGGGGAGTAAAGTTTGGATTAGATTTTGCTCTCTTTACAGAGAAATACACTTTGCAAATGCAATGGCTAACCCCTTGTACTCTGGAGAACCTAATGTATGCATGTTATACAAGAAAAATACAAAAAACACAAATGCAATGTAGAAAATACAATTACTTAGGCATCCGGCACTTTAAATACACACTTTACCTTCAAGCAAACCTTATAATACTTCTGCCACCAACTAAGTTTGACAACTAACTTTTGGGGTACGAGCAGCACTAACAGAAGTTCCCATTATTCTTTTGAAAAGTTATGTCAGACATTAGCATTAAAGGGGTACTCCACTGCCCCAGCTTTCGGAACATTTTGTTCCAAACGCTTGGTGCGGGCTGCGGGGGGTCGTGACGCCACTCCCCCTCAATGCAGTGGCAATGCTGCCGCTACGCCCCCTACCATAGACTTACATTGAGGGGGCGTGGTTTGACGTCACCAGATACTTCCGAACACTGGGGCAGTGGAGTACCCCTTTAAGTACAAGGCATGATTTTAACCTTTATTCAAAATTTTAAACCAGTTTTTTATTATGTTAAATATTGTAAAATGTTAGCCAGAAGTGAAGTTTAGTTTTAAATTGGAAAATAAATATCTAACTTCCATCATGTCTTCGCATCTCCATGCCCATTTTTGGCCACTTGGCTATAAGCTATGCCGACTGGTCCTGCAAAGAGTATGCATCCCAGTAGCAGGGAGAGGACAGAAGATCTTGGGGCCAGACAGAGCCAAACGGGAGCTGTGGGGGACCAGCAGGGGACTGGGCCTGGGTAATAAGCTGGATATCATGTTTCTTGATTTTTCTGAAGCATTTGATACAGTGCCACATAAAAGCTAGGTACATTAAAATTAAAATGCTTTGGCTGGGGGAAAATGTGTGTAAGTGGGTAAGTAAATGGCTCAGTGATAGGAAATAGAGGGTGGATATTAATGGTACATACTCTGAATGGGTGACTGATACCAGGGGGACCACAGGGGGCAGTAATGGGTCCTATACTTTTTTTAAAATGTATTTATTAAGGACCATGTAGAGGGAATGTATAGTAATGTATCAATCTTTGCAGATGATACTAAGTTATGTAAAGTAGATAACACAATAGAGGAAAATGCATTGTGTATAGAAGTTAATACGATAGTGGACAGCGCACTCTATAAAGTATATAACACAATAGAGGAGAGTGCACTTTGTAGAGTAGATAACACAATAGAGGACAGTGTATTGTGTATAGTAGATAACAAAATAGAGGACAGAACACTGTGCACAGTAGATAATACAATAAAGGACTGCACTGTGTATAGTAGCTAACACAATAGAGGGCAGTGCACTGTGTAAAGTAGATAACACAATAGACAACACTGCACTGTATAAGGTAGAGTGCACAACAGAGGGCAGTGCACTATGTATAGTAGATAACACAATAGACGCAGTACACTGTATGAAGTAGATTACACAATAGAGAATAGTGCACTGTGTAAAGTAGATAATACAATAAAGGACAGAGCACTGTGTATAGTAGATAACACAATAGAGGACAGTGCATTATGTATAGTAGATAACCCAATAGAGGGCATTTGTCACGATTCGGCTTCCAGGTTGTGGATCCGCTGTGTCAGCGAGGGATTGGCGTGGACCGTGCTAGTGGACCGGTTCTAAGAGGCTACTGGTTTTCACCAGAGCCCGCCGCAAAGCGGGATGGTCTTGCTGCGGCAGTAGCAACCAGGTCGTATCCACTAGCAACGGCTCAACCTCGCTGACTGCTGAGAAGGCGTGGGACAGAAGGACTAGGCAGAGGCAAGGTCAGACGTAGCAGAAGGTCGGGGGCAGGCGGCAAGGTTCGTAGTCAGGATGGATAGCAGAAGTTCAGGTAACACAGGCTTTGGACACACTAAACGCTTTCACTGGCACAAGGCAACAAGATCCGGCAAGGGAGTGCAAGGGAGGAGATCAGATATAGCCAGGGAGCCGATGGAAGCCAATTAAGCTAATTGGGCCAGGCACCAATCATTGGTGCACTGGCCCTTTAAGTCTCAGAGAGCTGGCGCGCGCGCGCCCTAGAGAGCGGAGCCGCGCGCGCCAGCACAAGACAGCAGGGGACCGGGACGGGTAAGTGACCTGGGATGCGACTCGCGAGCGGGCGCGTCCCGCTGTGCGAATCGCATCCCCGACGGCCATGACAGTACAGCGCTCCCGGTCAGCGGGACTGACCGGGGCGCTGCAGGGAGAAAGACGCCGTGAGCGCTCCGGGGAGGAGCGGGGACCCGGAGCGCTAGGCGTAACAGCATTGCAAAAATTATAGTAGATAACACAATATAGGACAGTACACTGTGTATAGTAGATAAAATAATAGAGGACAGTGCACTGTTACAAATAGATCTGGATAGGTTGGAGGATTGGCTTGGAAGTAGCAGATGAAGTTACACAGATTAATGGAAGCTTATGCACGTGGGGACAAAACATTCAGGCTGGGAATATGTAGTCAATGGGAAAACACAGGGCACGACTGACATGGAAAAGGACTTTTAGTTAACAGTAAATGTAACTGTAGTCAAGCTGCTGCTGGACTCCTTACGATGACATGAAGAAAGAATCATATGCTTTTGAAGGAAATGGCAAAGACCTGATATGTTTTAGCAGAGCTCATAGAAATTTGCATACACGGCCTCCATTTATCTAATGCCTATGGCGCCGCTACCGTTCCCAATTAACATACGAAAAACCTTGACTTTGCCTTTGAGGAGACTGAGCCATAAAGTCTATTTCTGCAGGTTTCATGATTATGTTTTACCTAGTCATACCTAATACACATTGTCTGCACTTGTCTTACTATTTCGTTTTCTGTTTTCATTTCATATACATGAATACACAATATAATTGAGCAAAGCTAATGGCGAGGCCCGGAGAAGCAGACGCACAGATCACTATGGGGCATGTAATAAAACTGTCATCACCTGTTTCTTTAACAAGCCAAGATGTTCCGTGCCCGCTCTCATTTTCCACTTCCATGTTCATGCACATCGGACTGTGTGATTTTTATAACCGCGCTGTAGGGGACAGATACAAATGAGAGAAAGCCAAACTGTATAGAAATTCTAATATTTTGAAACTTTTGAATTATGATGATGGATAATGATCTGTCACATTTAAATTGCTTCTAAAAACTGGTGCGGCAGATGTGCCCAAAAAAAAAGAAAAAAAGAGAACTATTATAGCTGATGGGAAATAATAACTCGCTAGATTTGATCTTTTCCTTCATCTACGCCGATCCTGTATAATCATTAGAGAAAAATTCCATTACTCATCCATACAGGTGCAGCAGAGACTTCTGGATCCCCATCACTGAGCTTCATGTGGCTTAGTATATGACCGTTAGTTACCTGATAATCCTGGAAATTAGACCTACTTACATTAACTTTCTGCTGAAGCTTCTGTAGGGCTTGTGCTTAGGCAGGGAAGCCAATCAGAACAGTCAGAGCTACAGCATAAGCCAAATAGGAGACAGGAAGTGGATCCGAGGCATCATTCCAGTGGTTGGCCCCCAAGTGGTGTGTGATCTTAGTTGATGCTTTCCATCCTTGCCACCCGGCCCGGCCTTTCTACTCCCATCCCGCTTCCTCCACCATGGCTGCAGTACCTGGTCTGGCAAATAAGGTGCACACATGTATTCTTACTGAAAACTAATGGACCAGTATGCACACTTCTTCACCTATTTCTGCCTGGCTCTTCCTAGTTAAAGCTGCTACACCCACTCAGCTGTGCCTGAGCAATAGTGTGGTTTTCCATTGTGTGGGTGAGTGTTCCTGAGCTACTATCCAGTGCCTGTTCCCTGATGTTGACCCTCTTTGACCCTTGTGTACTACGTTGACCCTCCTGTGCTCGACCCAGATTCTGAGCTTATGCTACTTGCCATGACTCTGAACCTGACTTTCACCTGGACCTGACTAAACTACCTGGCTGTAGGCCTATTACCAACACCTGCACAAGTCCTACATGTGTCTATTTTCAGGTGCCTGGCCCTATGTCCTTCTGGCCTGCCTGGCCAGATACTACCCATATAGCGACAATCCTTGGGAAGTGACCTGGTACCTTCTAACAGTCGAAGTCTATGGAAGGGTGAAAACCTAGAGGATACTTAGACCCACCCATTTGAGTGTGCCAAAAGCAAAATGGTGGTTCGGAAGCACAGTGGGACCACACCAATTGGGAAGTTATAATTACTGACACTTTAACTGAAATTCCACTTTAGGGAATGCAGTAGAATTCCACAGACAATCCACAGACAATACTTTATTAAATTGAATTGAATCATATGCATTCAAATAGCATCTCAATTCAGTGATATCTAAAGAACAGGTCTATCTATATACTGTGCTAATAGAAAAAGAGAGATCGTTCATATAAATTCTGCTCATATTTGAAACAAAGGTGACATTGAGTATGAAAGATGAACAGTTCCTACTTCTATATGGGGTCAGTATGGGGGCCTATTACTATATCGGGGGCAGTATGGGGGCCTACTACTATATATGGGGGCCTACTATTATATAGGATCGGTATGGGGACCTACTACTATATGGGGTCAGTATGGGGGCCTACTACTATATAGGGTAGGTATGGGGACCTACTACTATATGGGGTCAGTATGAGGGCCTACTACTATATGGGGGCAGTATGGGGGTCTAGTAGTATATGGGAGAAGCTTACAAAATGAGTTAAAATAAAACAAAAGCTCCACCTGTATAACAGATCCCAACATCACCTGATATGCACCATTGACTTATAATGAGGTCCATCGGGGTGCTGTCATTTTTTTGTCACTTCGATTGTAAAATTTGTAAGGCCAGTCATCTCCATGGCCTGTACTGATGAGAGTCTCACTTCTCTGCAACCTGCTTTCCACTACTTGTTGTTAATAGAAATATGCTTATATCAGGACTGAATGCAGGAAGTCGGAGCTTAGCATGTGCTATGTGCAGGACCTGCAAGCTAAGTCAGTCTGCCTGCTGCAGATAATACATGCTTTACCTGAATGGTAAGTCAGGACTTCCCTTTCATTGATTACCACCCATAAAGCTCAAGGCAGCTGTCCCTTGTGTACATACCAGTGTATAAAAAAAAACGTAATCCTTCCAGTACTTATTAGCTGCTTAAGAAAACAGAGGAAGTTATTTTCTTTTGAATTTTCTTTCTGTCTGACCACAGTGCTCTCTGCTGACACCTCTGTCCATGTCAGGAACTGTCCAGAGCAGAAGCAAATCCCCATAGTAAATCTCTCCTGTTCTGGACAATTCCTGAGACAGACAGAGGCGTCAGCAGAGAGCACTGTGGTCAGACAGAAAAGAAATTAAAAATAAAATAACACTCTCTGGAGCATACAGCAGATGATAAGTACTGGAAGGATTAAGATTTTTAAATAGAAGTAATTTACAAATCTGTTTAACTTTCTGGCACCAGTTGATTTAAAAAAAAAAATGTTTTCCAACGGAGTACCCCTTTAAATATGTCCAGTAGGTCCTAAAATATGTCCCCCAGAATATCTTCTGCTAAATTCAGTGAGTTGCGCGCAGGAGATGGGACTTCTCCGGCTCAATTTCCATATTTATTGTTTGTGACTTCACTTCACTAGGATGTGGAGGCGCAGACAATGAATATGTAAATTTAGCCGGCGAAGGTGCTCATGTGCGTGCATTCATCATCATACAGATCCAAAGCTTGTGTTTCAGTTTGTGCTGTGCTGTAATGGGTGGGGCAATCTATGTGCGGGAGGAAAATAAGTCACCTCCCACCTTGAAACAAAGAATCCTGGGGATTGAAGTCTGAGGGAGGCCACAGAAACAGGAAGTAGCCAGTTCCCAAAAACAAGTACTTAAAGGCCCCCAGACATCCTATAAGATGTCTGATCAAGGGGGTCCCACTGCTGGGGACCCCTATTATCTTGGCTGCGGCACCCCAGTCATCCGGTGCACAGAGCAAACTTCACTCCATGCCGGATGACTAGCGATGAAGGGGCCAGAGGCTAGTGATGTCATGCCCATGCCCCTCGTGATGTCATGGCCACGCCCCCTCAATGCAAGTCTATGGGAGGGGGCTTGACGGCCATCACGCCCCCTCCCATAGATTTGCATTGAGGGGGCGTGGCCACGACATCATGAGCCTCTGGTGCTGCATCCGATGCTCCAAACGAACGCCGGGTGCAGCAGGGGGATTAGGGAGATGCCCCAGCAGCGGGACCCCCATGATCAGACATCTTATTCCCTATCCTTTGGATAGGGGATAAAATGTCTAGGGGCGGAGTACCCCTTTAATTAGTAAAGACACTTAATTACTAAAGTCCCCTTATGTCCCTCTTTTCTCAGATGCCGCCTCTACGTACTCGCATGACAGATCTTTAATGATCATGTCTCTCCACTAATAATTATTTCTTTAATGTATCTGACTATTGGATGTGAAAACAGCCAAATGAATGTTCTGCCTTGTTAGCAAAAAAATGGGTTTTGTACAATCCAAATTGTAATTGAAATCAGGAGGGTAATGAGCTGTGACACTGAAGAACGGCGTAATGAATGACTGCGATATCCGCCATAGCATGGCCTCTTCTTAAAAAATGTTGTACTGGAATTGTTATATTGATAGTCATGCAGTGATCACGTGCAGTAAGGCCAAAAATAAGAAGGGAATGGGTAATACCAATGTGCATTAGGCTATGTGCACAAAAAAATTGTAATTAATTACTAATATGTTCAATGGAAAAACTGTTTTGATCTAAAAAAACATACTTTTTTATTGGTACATTGTTTGAGCCTTTGATGGTCAAAAAAACAACAACTGGGGTTGCAAACTGCAAATGAATATTTACTGTAGCAATATTAAACATATAAAACAAATATATAAATACATACATGAATAAATAAATAAATATATAAACAAATAAATAAATACATATTTAAATACATACATAAACAAATAAATAAATACATACATACATAAATAAATAACTAAATAAATACTTAGATACATATTAAAGCTCAAAAACTATTCCAATTGCCAGAACAAATGTCTAAAAATTTGACACATTGAGGGAAAATTTTTTAAGACGCACAAACAAAGCAGATGCCCGAAAGTCGCTAATTTTTGTGCATAAACAGGGTTTTTTTTAATAATATGTCATTTTTACTGCAATATTGGAGAATCGCAGCAGAAACATCCAAAAATGCAGTAAGAGCGTGCAAAAAATGAAGATGGGAAATAACATTTGAACACAGCCCGAAGAAATTTAGGATTTTCCTAGTTTTTATGATGGAAAATATAGGTTTTATAAAGACAGGAGGCGAGTATCAAGTGCATTATCCTTCTTTATTTAAGCTCAATAGCAGAAAGAATGCAATGTAAATGTAATAACAAAGAAAAAATGAGGGTGCAGGTCACCTTACCAACCATATACACCCCCTTTGAACTCCAGCCAATCCTGTCCCGACAGGCCCCAAATTAACTGAAAACGACTCCACCTCCTCCTCTTTCTTTATGCCATCCTAACACCAGAACCAACTGCACTCCAGGAGAAGGCCATCCATCAATGAACCGTCAACACGAATCCAACGGCAAAATTCGACCAAGAACGAAATATCAGAACTTGATCCAACTCCAGAAACGAACTGGATACAGGAATCCATATCCGAACCTAAAACCACTAGGGAGATCTGTAACTCGAACCAACTCAGGCTGCTGCAATTGCCCAGGAGTCATCTTCAGTAACCTAGAAAGAAAAAGAACAACCATAACTGGGTGGGAACCAGGGAGGGTTGATACTCGCCTCCTGTCTTCATAAAATCTATATTTTCCGTCATTAAAACTAGGAAAATCCTAAATTTTATGACAGACAGGAGGCTCGTATCAAGTGCAGGTTCAAAGTACACAATATCATACAGTACCTAAAAACTATAACACCATCATGGAGACATGATTCTATGGTCTAAAGTAAAACGTGCGAAACGTGTTTTCCAAAGACCAATCCGTCGCCTTCATAATGTCGAACAGGGAGCCACCCACCTGAGCCACCTTGGTAGCCATGGCATCTCTAGAAGAATGAGCTTTAAATATCGAGACATCAATCCCGGCCAATGTCATCGTCTGTCTAATCCAACGCGACTACGTTGGAGAAGACACTGGAAGGTGCGGAGAACAAAACAATATAAGAAGTTGAGAGAAACTCCCAGTACGCAAAGGCGCCGTCCGGAGCTCATAAGCTTTCAGACAGCGAACTACACACAATTTAGGATGAGTCAAAAAACTTGGATAAAACACCATTTGCAAATCTGTTTTCGTCCGTCGAGACACGGAGAAGATAACACCCTGAGGAGTAAACTGTCTCTGCGACACTTCTAAGGCCCTAACATCTGACACGCGTTTGATGGATATCAAACATAATAGCATAGTTAACTTGAAAGACAGGAGTCTAAGAGGTAAATCCTCTTTGTCCTCCCATGAGGAGAACATACGAAAAATTAAAGACACATCCCAGGTGGACTGATACCTAGGGGCAGGAGGACGGTGAAACCTAATGCCTCTGAGAAGCCGACAGACCAACGGATGTCGACCCAGCGACACCCCCTCCACCAGGTCATGACGGGCGGAAATGGCAGACCTATAAACGTTAATGGTCCGATAAGCCTTCCCGTCGTCGAAAGCCGCCGATAAAAAATTTAAAACTCCGGACACAGGGGCCTGAATGGGATCCATCTGCCGTTCTGAGCACCAATGAACCCATAATCTAGGCAGATCGATAAGCCGATCTGGTACCTGGGGCCCATGCATCTCACATGAGATCTCTAGCTGATTGTGAAATGTCATCACTGTATTCCGACAACCGGAAATCAGCCAAGCTACCAATCGTAATTGACCAGACAAGACCAGTGGATGAAACTCCTCCATCGGATTCTTTAGGAGCGACGGGAAGAGGGGACAGATTCGAGGATAATCTATGGTCATCCCCAGTAGTTGGGGAAACCAAGATTGAGTGGGCCACCAGGGGGTGACCAACACCAAAGTGGATGCTTGAGACCCTGTTTGCCACAATACCCTGGGTATCATGGCAAAAGGAGGAAACGCATATAGTGTTCCCAGAGGCCACTGTTGTAGGAACGCATCCACGGCCGATGCCTCCGGGTCCGGATTCCAACTGAAGAAACGAGGTAGTTTCCGATTGAGTCGGGACGCGAACAGGTCCAGAGTCATAGGACCCCAAAGGTCCCAAATCATCGGGAAGACCGATGGATGTAGGGTCCAATCGCTGCTGTCCGTCAGATGTCTGGAATTCCAATCTGCAATGGCATTGGAGATTCCCGGAAGGTATTCCGCTACCAGAATGATGTTCTTCTGAAGACAGAAGAGCCAGAAATCCTTTGCGATGTCCGCCAACATTCTGGATCTCGTGCCACCAAAACGGTGGATGTACCGTACGGCGGAGATGTTGTCCATGCAAAGCAGGATGCAACAATCCGACCTGTGGGAAGCAAAACTTTTGACCGAAAAAGGAGCCCACCAGAAGTTCCAGGCAGTTGCCTCCCGTGGAAGACGAGCTGCACCGGGCTCCCCAACCATGCAGGCTGGCGTCCGACTCCACAATCAGATCCTGTTTGGAGTTGAATATTGTCCTGCCATTCCAATCCTGGACTAGGCGGAGCCACCACATCAGTTAGTCGCGGGCTTCCCGAGACAGGGGAACCTTGTCCGCATATGTCAGACCTTCGGATAGTCTCTCGGTCTTTAGATGTTGAAGCGCCCTGTAGTGCAGAGGCGCTGGTAGAATTGCCTGAATGGAGGCTGACAATAGGCTCACTATGCGGGCCACCGCCCGCAATGGAACCATATCCTTCCTGAGCAGGGACCTTATTTCCTTGCGAAGCAGTGTAAGCTTCTTGTCCGGAAGGCTCAATGTCGCCATAGGGGTGTTCACCAGGAAACCCAGAAACTCTATTTCTTGCGTGGGAATGAACACAGACTTTTTGTCGTTGATTAAAAATCCCAGATCCACGTGTAGCCGGACCTGATGAGGCGATTGAGCCATTATCAAAATATCGTCGAGATATATGATAAGTCTCACACCCCGACTCCTGAGAAGAGCCATCACCGGTCTTAAGATTTTGGTGAAGTACCACGGTGCGGATGACAATCCGAATGGGAGACACGTGAATTCCCACTTTTTGTCGTCCCACAGGAATTGCAGATACTGCTGGGAAGAAGGGTGAATCGGTACCGTGAGATATGTGTCCTTCAAATCGATCTTCGCCAGCCAATCCCTGTGAAGCAGTAAATCTCTGAGTAAATGTATGCCCTCCATTTTGAAGTGGCGGTACAATACATACTCGTTCAGATCTTTTAGATTTATGACGGGCCTGTGGCCTCCGTCCTTCTTCTTCACCAAGAAGAGGTTGCTGAGAAAACCTGGCTTGTCCAAAGGTACCTCGACTATTGCGTGTTTCTCCTGGAGATCTGCGATCTCCTTGCAAATCAACACCCTGTCCTCGTCTGAAAAACGAATATTTATCGGTCACCGGGATTGTTCTGGAGTGGACATAAAGTCTATCATGTGCCCTGCGATCGCCTGCAGTACCCAAGGGTCTGTAGAAATCAGGGACCAATTGTGGATAAAATATTTCAGTCTGCCCCCCACGGGGCCGTACAAACCCCCATGGTGGACCAACCCACCTGTGCCTCTGCCTCGTGCGAGACCTCTGGAACTGCCCTCCAAGGCCGTCCTCGGGTTGGGTAGAATGGACTGGGTGCCACGGGTGCAGGGATCGCCTGCGGTTGAGGTCTGTCCTGCATGTACTGAACAGTGTGTCTAACATAGGGTCGACCCTTACCCTTACCCTTTCCGGCTCTGCCGAAAACCTTAGAAGTTTTCTTTAAAGAGGTTTGTGCCTTATCTAGGCTGGAGAATAACCCCACAAACTTGTTAATGTTCTTAATCAGGCAATCCCCAAAAAGTAGGCCCTTAGCCGATGGGCCTAGTTCTTCAGAGGCCAAGTGCGTCAACTGGGGATCAAGGCGCATTAATATAGAGCGCCGGCGCTCAGTGGACATAGCGGAGTTTGCATTGCCCAATAGACATGTGGCCCTTAGGGCCCACCAGTTGCCACTGCCTGCTCAGCCAAGTTGAGAATCTTGGTAAGAGGCTCAAAAATATCCAATAATTTGTCCTGAACGGACATGAAGGACCTATCCAGGCCTTTCTTTGGGTTTTTACCTGATTTGAGCAAATACTTGATAAGTATCTGGTCCAACTCAGGTGTGACCACAACCCTGTTAGCCACTGAAGGGCGAGGACATTCCGACCTCAATTTGCTGCGAATGGCCCTATCTAGAGGTTTTCGCAGCCAAGCCTCCACATACTTAGCCACTTGCGGCAGCGTGACCCATTCTCCTGATCTCGGATGTTTTATGGAATCTGGATCGAAAAACGGAACCCCTAGGGAGTCCAGGATGGCATGCGGATTGTCCACCGCAGAAGCAGACGCCGAAGGATCGCACTCTCCATCTCCACCTACCTCCTCTTCTTCGCTGCCGATAGAAGAGGGTATTGAAAAATCGACCTCCGATTCAGATTCCCCTTCTTACTCGTCAATGCATGAATCGGGTTTAGTCCGCTTCGCGGAACGGGATGCCCGGATAGTATTGCCTTCGCCCGGGGGGGAGGGTCTAATACCCGATTTTGGGTTGGCGCCCGCTTGTGAGGGGCCGCCTTGGATATTTCAGCTATCTCCCACCGTCTGACGCAATGTGGGAGAGGTCATACCATCTGAGCAGTGGTGGCATTTTCTCTCAGACTTACCGGATTTCTGATGTTCAGAAACCGGTGTAGGGAAGGTCGCCACTGTTGACGGACCTGCACGGGCCAGTATAGCCTCCTGGTGTGACTGGGAGACCGCAAACGAAATTGACTTGGAAATAGTGTCGTTCATGGCCGCCATGGCGGACGTGAGCGAAAACTGTACAGACCTGTTCACTAACTGCTGTATCTGATCAGCGGACATAGGGTCAAAGTCATGGGCGTTAGTGGGGCCATCCCCCAGGGTAATTTCCAATTTACTATCAGACATAGTGGTAGACACTTTGGGGGAGATTTATTAAAACCTGTCCAGAGGAAAAGTTGCCCAGTTGCCCATAGCAACCAATCAGATCGCTTCTTTCATTTTTAACAAGGCCTATGGAAAATGAAAGAAGAGATCTGATTGGTTGCTATGGGCAACTGAGCAACTTTTCCTTTGCACAGGTTTTGATAAATCTCCCCCTATGAGTACAGTATGAGTGTAGGAAAACAAGCACGGGGCTGTGGAGAGAAGAGAGAAGGGATAGCCCAATAAATAGTCACTTTAATAAATGATTAAATATATTGTAATACTTCATGAACACCACAGTTTTATAAATCACAGGATCCCCGTTGTGCCCCACCAGAGTATACACAACAGGGATCACGGCAGGAAGGAGGGGAACAGTCCCTCCGTCAGGGCAGGAGACAGCAGTAAGCTGCTCTGAGGTAAGAAGCGACCTGCCGAACGATGCCGAGCACAGCTGTCCACAGGAAAGCTGTGTGACGGCTATTCAACAGGTTTGCAGCACTGATAGCGCTAATAAAAGCGCACCGAGGGCTCTTATGAATGCCCCACAGCACGCAAGTCCCTCTGTCACCAGGGGCGCTGGTTCGTCCCTGGTTAGCAGTGGTACCGCGCGATCTCGCGATACCTGAGCGCCCACGTGACACGCAAGCCCAGCGTGTACGAGAAGCGAGCAGGGAGCGAGAAGTGGGCGGAGACGACCGGCGGAGAAGAAGCGCCGACGTCACAGGAATGTCGGAGAAGCGCCAAAAGCACAGGTAGGACGAGAGTACCCGCCAGACCCCAGAAGAGGACCGGAAGGGGGGGAAAAAGGTAGGAAAGCAGACAGAAAGACAAAGAATTACAGTGACACAAAAGCGGGCATAAGTATAACAAGTACAAAGAAAGGACTTAAGGAAAGGGGTCTGGTGTATGAAATATCTACACCGGAGGGAAAAGCAGAACAAATACAGGGATATAGAGCGGTGGAAGGAAGAATATGAAACCCCAAAAAACGCAAAAAATACCCAAAAGAAGAGCAAGTACTTATCTGATGATGCCTCTGCTACTGAGCAGAAAGAAAGAGGAGGAGGTGGAGTCGTTTTCAGTTAATATGGGACCAGTCGGGACAGGATTGTCTGGAGTTCAAAGGGGGTGTATATGGTTGGTAAGGTGACCTGCACCCTCATTTTTTCTTTGTTATTACATTTACATTGCATTCTTTCTGCTATTGAGCTTAAATAAAGAAGGATAATGTACTTGATACTCGCCTCCTGTCTGTCATAAAATCAAATCTTCATAAAACACCTCAGTTGTGATTATAGGTGAAATCACTTTCACATTTAAATAAGAAAACACATCAAAACTGCACATAAATGTGAACAGACCCCAGAACTCTTATGAGTCTAATAAGTTCACCTGTGACCTCAAGCACCAGCAGTCTAATTAGATGACCAGGTGCAGTGATCGAACACCACCCCTTCTCTCTGCAAAGCCAGAGGATTCATGGGAAATGTTGGCAGCATAGATACCAAAGGAGGAAGGTGACTACCTAATTAGTTGACGATAGGACCGCATGGACATTGCTGGTCTCCATAGCTGGCAATGCATCCCATTCTGTATTTTGCCAAAAGGATAAACATTCTGTAGAGTGCACTGGGGCCGCAAAATGGGACTGCAAAAAAATTTAATTTCCGTAGTGTGCTTGGGCTCTTACAGGACCATTTCTGTGATGGATTTCCATCCAAAACAGAGGCTGACTCATGCCTGCCACATCAGCTAAAACAGGTAAGCACAAGAAAAATCCAGGCAAACAGCTTGCAGAAATGTCTAAATTAGCGTTTTCAAATCAGGGTGCCTCCGGCTGTTGCAGAACTACAACTCCAAGCATGGGGGCATGATGGGATTTGTAGTTCTGAAATAGCTGGAGGCACCCTGGTTGGAAAAAAATGAATTTTATCCTTCCGCATGCTGTTTGCCTTATTCCCAGCAGTAGGCCTGTCCATGGCCTTGAGGCAGCACCAGCCTGAAAGTGAGTGAGCAAAGAATAATATAATAAAGTGATAATTAGAAATATATATGAATATATATATATATATATATATATATATATTTATATATGTGTGTGTGTGTGTGTGTGTATATGTTCCAGCATCACGGAATTTAACCCTTACTCACCCCCATTTGACTTGGTTGGGGTTTTTGTTTAAAGTCCCATACAAGTCTATGGGAAATATGTTACTGCGTAACTTTCAAACGGCTGGAGATATTTCGATAATACTTGGTCACATGTTACTTATATGTCCACTTAAAATATAGGATAGTTAATTTAACCCTTAACTACCCCCATTTGTGAGGGTCGGGGTTTCTGTTTAAAGTCTCATGCAAATCAATGGAAAATGTATGTTCCCACATAACTTCTGTACGGCTGGAGATATTTCAATACCTGGTACACATATTACGGGTCGGCATAGGAGGACGGGATAGGAGGTCGGCATAGGAGGTCGGGATAGAAGATCGGAATAGGAGGTCGAGATAGGAGGTCGAGATAGGAGGACGGGAGATGAGGACGGGATAGGAGGACGGGATAGGAGGTTGGGATAGGAGGTCGGGATAGGAGGACAGGATAGGAGGTCGGGATATGAGGACGGGATATGAGGTCGGGATATGGGGAAGAGATATGGGGTTGGGATAGGAAGTCAAAAGCTCCCTCCTGTTTATTTTCCTCCACAACAAGGATTAGGAAGGAAAAACCGGGCAACGCCGGGTACTCAGCTAGTATATATATAAAAATGTGAATCTAAAAAAATTCTTATTTACAACTATTATATTATTCTTTGCTCACTAACTCTCAGGCTGGCGCTGGTTCAAGGGCATGGACAGGCCTACTGCTGGAAATATACATATATGTATATATACAGGGGCATAGCTAAAGAGGTCGCGACAGTTGCCATGGGGACCGGGCCCCTGCACCAGCGGGCCCCCCTTGCCATATTTACATGATGGCCGGGCATCGCCATCATTACTAAAGGGTTAGCGCTGCTGCAAGATGGGAACGTAAGGGAGACCAGATAAGGGCAGGGCAAGGACAGTGCATAATGCGCTGACTGTCCAACCCTGCCTTGTCACCCGGGCCAGACTGGGCAAAGCCAGGATGTTTAAAAATAAAAACGTCCCTGGCAGTTCTGCTCCCCGCGAGGCTCCCTTCTCTGGTGGCACTGAAGGGGGCCTCATTCAGTCCGGTCCCCTGGCCCCAAGTAAATTCGGCCGGGGCAGGGACACTGCCGCTTTCAGAGCAGCAGATGTCGGAGGCACACATCCTGACATTACGGTCCCTGCCCCGGATGTACAGGAGGAGGAGGAGGACATCCCGCCACCACCTAGAGATGGTACATCCTCCCCGCAAGGTGAGGAGGTGGACGAGGCTGGAAAAGAATGACAGAGGGTCAGAGGTGAGAGTGGCAGGGGAGGGGTTGCTGGCTAGAAAAGCTTGGAGCAGTGTTTCCCAACCAGGGTGCCCCCAACTGTGGCAAAACTATAACTCCCAGCATGCCCGGACAGCCAAAGGCAGCCAAAGGCTGGAGGAGGATGGGGGGGGGGGGGGGGGGTAGAAAAAGGAGCATGGAGGAGGACGGGCGGGTTAGGAAAGGAGCATGGAGGAGGACAGAGGGGAGGGTTGGGTTAAGGAGCATGGAGGAGGACAGGAGGGTTGGAAAAAGGAGCATGGAGGAGGACAGGCTGGTTGGGAAAGGAGCATGGAGGAGGACAGGGGGAAGGGTTGGGTTAAGGAGCATGGAGGAGGACAGGAGGGTTGGGAAAGGAGCATGGAGGAGGACAGTGGGGTTGGAAAAAGGAGCATGGAGGAGGATGGGGGCGTTTGAAAAAGTAGCATGGAGGAGGATGGGCGGTTGGAAAAAGGAGCATGGAGGAGGACAGGGGGGTTGGAAAAGGAGCACCCCTCTGACATCCTTTTCCAACCCCCCTCCCCCTCTGAAAAAGGAGGAGGACAGGAGGGTTGGGAAAGGAGCATGGAGGAGGACAGGAGGGTTGGAAAAAGGAGCATGGAGGAGGACAGGCTGGTTGGGAAAGGAGCATGGAGGAGGACGGGGGAAGGGTTGGGTTAAGGAGCATGGAGGAGGCCAGGGGGTTGGGAAAAGGAGCATGGAGGAGGATGGGGGGTTGGGAAAAGGAGCATGGAGGAGGATGGGGGGGTTGGGAAAAGGAGCATGGAGGAGGACAGAGGGGAGGGTTGAAAAGAGAAGCATGGAGGAGGAAAGGGGGCTGTAAAAGAAGAAGAGGATGACAGAGGGGTGAGGGTTGGTGGAGGAGTATAAAGGATCACTGGTGGCAGGGAAGTTTAGCGAATTACAGGGGGAGGGGAAGGAAAGCAACAAAGTAGTCTGGGGGAGACTTGGGGATCCGGGTGGGGGGGTGGGGGGCAAAGAGGTCTATGAAAGAAGGAACGAGGGTCTGGGGGACTTAGGGGTCTAAAAAAGAAAGGGTCTGGAGGAGGACTAAGGGGTCTGGGGGGACTAAGCACTTGTCCACACTGCGGATATTCCGCTGGCAGAATTTGGCTGCGGAAATCTGCTTCCCCCCCAAAGACATGGGCTGCGTAGACTAATATTCCTGAGCCTATTTTTGGTCCCAGTCCGGCCCTGCTTGCCACATTAATTGTTGCCACATTAAAGGGGTTATCCAGGAAAAAACTGGCTCCCGAAAGTTAAACAGATTTGTAAATTACTTGTGTGAAAAAATCTTTTTCAGTAGTAATGAGCTGCTGAAGTTGAGTTGTTCTTTTCTGTCTACGTGCTCTCTGATGACACCTGTCTCGGGAACTGTCCAGGGTAGAAGCAAATCCCCATAGCAAACCTCTTCTACTCTGTGCAGTTCCCGAGACAAGTAGAGATGTCAGCAGTGAGCACTGTTGCCAGACAGAAAAGAACTAAACTTCACTTCAGCAGCTGATAATTATTGGAAGGATTAATATTTTTAAAAATAAGTAATTTACAAATCTGTTTAACTTTCTGGAGCCAGTTGAAATGAAAAAAAAAAGTTTTTCCTGGAATACCCCTTTAATTGTAGCAGGTTGTGTGAAGTGCAGATGCCCTGCACTTGAGAAGACAACTGACAAGCAACTTTTTCCAAATCACTATCCTGGCCAGCTCGCCGCAGTATGGCCGCTTTATCACTTAAGGACATGGCATGCTGTAAATATACGGCGCTGCAGCATGTCACTTCGCGCACAGCGTCGTACATTTAAGGCTCGGCTATGAAGTGAGCGCAGGAGCTTTAGGGTTAATAGGGGGGCCCAGGGAAATTTTTTGCATCAGGGCCCTTTGGTTTCTAGCTAGGCCCCTGTATATATGCATATATATATATATATATATATATATATATATATATATATATGCATATATATATATATATATATATATATATATATATATATATCACACAGTGGGGCAAAAAAGTATTTAGTCAGCCACCAACTGTGTAAGTTCTCCCACTTAAAAAGATGAGAGAGGCCTGTAATTTTCATCATAGGTATACCTCAACTATGAGAGGCATAGGGGGAAATTAAGAAAAGTTGCCCAGTTGCCTATAGCAACCAATCCGATTGCTTCTTTCATTTTGCCAGGGCCTTGTTAAAAATTAAAGAAGCTAGCTGATTGGTTGCTATGGGCAACTGGGCAACTTTTGCTATGGACAGGTTTTGATAAATCTCCCCCATAATGAGAAAAAAAAATCAAAAATCCATAAAATCACATTGTCTGATTTTTAAAGAATGTATTTGCAAATTATGGTGGAAAATAAGCATTTGGTGAATAACAAAAGTTCATCTCAATACTTTGTTATATCCCCTTTCTCGGCAATGACAGAGCTCAAACGTTTTCTGTAAGTCTTCACATTTGTTGCTGGTATTTTGGCCCATTCCTCCATGCAGATCTCCTCTAGAGCAGTGATGTTTTGGGACTGTCACTGGGCAACATGGACTTTCAACTCCCTCCAAAGGTTTTCTATGGGGTTGAGATCTGGAGACAGGCTAGGCCACTCCAGGACCTTGTAATGGTTCTTACGAAGCCACGCCTTCATTGCCCGGGCGGTGTGTTTGGGATCATTGTCTTGCTGAAAGACCCAGCCACATTTCATCTTCAATGCCCTTGCTGATGGAAGGAGGTTTTCACTCAAAATCTCACGATATATGGCCCCATTCATTCTTTCCGTTACACGGATCAGTCGGCCTGGTCCCTTAGCAGAAAAACAGCCCCAAAGCATGATGTTTCCACCCCCATGCTTCACAGTAGGTATGGTGTTCTTTGGATGCAACTCAGCATTCTTTCTCCTCCAAACACGATGACTTGAGTTTTTTCCAAAAAGTTCTACTTTGGTTTCTTCTGACCATATGACATTCTCCCAGTTCTCTTCTGGATCATCCAAATGCTCTCTAGCAAACCTCAGATGGGCCCGGACATGTACTGGCTTAAGCAGGGGGACACGTCTGGCACTGCATGATTTGAGTCCCTGGCGGCGTAGTGTGTTACTGATGGCAGCCTTTGTTACTTTGGTCCCAGCTCTCTGCAGGTCATTCACTAGGTCCCCCCGTGTGGTTCTGGGATTTTTGCTCACCGTTCTTGTGATAATTCTGACACCACGGGGTGAGATCTTGTGTGGAGCCCCAGATCGAGGAAGATTATCAGTGGTCTTGCATGTCTTCCATTTTCTAATAATTGCTCCCACAGTTGATTTCTTCACACCAAGCTGCTTGCCTATTGCAGATTCAGTCTTCCCAGCCTGGTGCAGGTCTACAATTTTGTTTCTGGTGTCCTTCGACAGCTTTATGGTCTTGGCCATAGTGGAGTTTGGAGTTTGACTGTTTGAGGTTGTGGACAGATGTCTTTTATACTGATAACAAGTTCAAACAGGTGCCATTAAAGAAGAAGTTACAGGTCTGTGAGAGACAGAAATCTTGCTTGTTTGTAGGTGACTGAATACTTATTTTCCACCATCATTTTCAAATACATTCTTTAGAAATCAGACAATGGGATTTTATGGATTTTTTTTCTCATTCTGTCTCTCATAGTTGAGGCATACCTATGATGAAAATTTCAGGCCTCTCTCATCTTTTTCAAGTGGGAGAACGTGCACAATTGGTGGCTAAATACAAAATACTTTTTTGCCCCACTGTGTGTGTGTATATATATATATATATATATATATATATATATATTATCTTATTTTTTATTATTACTATTATTTATTTTAAGCTGAAGTTTAACATATACATATCCATTCACACACACATTATATATATATATATATATATATATATATATATATATATATATATATATAAATATGAAGTAAAAACAAAAGGAAAAATAGCCAGCACAACAACCTAATACACAGGTGCCCGCTGCTGTGGCAAATACAAAATGTACAGGAGGGGACACATTTTGATAAAAAAGTGTGCTAAGAGCCTCCATTTTTTGACCTAGAGTGCTGTTGCAACTTTCTTGTTTGTACATTATATATGTATATATATATATATATATATATATATATATATATGTATATATATATATATATATAATTGTGGCCGCAGAGGTTGGCACCCCTGAAATTTTTAAAGAAAATGAAGTATTTCTCACAGAAAAGGATTGCAGTAACACAAGTTTTGCTATACAAATGTTTATTCCCTTTGAGTGTATTGGAACTAAACCAAAAAGGAGGGGAAAAAAAAGCAAATTGGACATAATGTCACCAAACTCCAAAAATGGGCTAGACAAAATTATTGGCACCCTTTAAAAATTGTGCAAAAATAAGATTGTTTCAAGCATGTGATGCTCCTTTAACCCCTTAACGACGCAGGACGTATATTTACGTCCTGCGCCGGCTCTCGCGATATGAAGCGGGATCGCGCCGCGAACCCGCATCATATCGCGTCGATCCCGGCGCTCATCAACAGCCGGGACCCGCGGCTAATACTACACATTGCCGATCGCGGCGATGTGCGGTATTGACCCTTTAGAAGCGGTGGTCAAAGCTGACCGCCGCTTCTAAAGCGAAAGTGAAAGTGACCCGGCTGCTCAGTCAGGCTGTTCGGGACCGCCGCGGAGGAACAGCTGGCAGGACACCGGGAGGGCCCTTATATGCCTCCTCGGTGTCCGATCGGCGAATGACTGCTCCGTGCCTGAGATCCAGGCAGGAGCAGTCAAGCGCCGATAACACTGATCACAGGCATGTTAATACACGCCAGTGATCAGCATAGGAGATCAGTGTGTGCAGTGTTATAGGTCCCTATGGGAGAGATCAGTGTGTGCAGTGTTATAGGTCCCTATGGGACCTATAACACTGCAAATTTTTTTTTTTTTAAAGTGTTAATTAAAGTAATTTAACCCCTTCCCTAATAAAAATTTGAATCACCCCCCTTTTCCCATAAAAAATATAAAACAGTGTAAAAAAAATAAAAATAAACATATGTGGTATCGCCACGTGCGTAAATGTCCGAACTATAAAAATATATCATTAATTAAACCGTATGGTCAATGGCGTACGCGCAAAAAAATTCCAAAGTCAAAAAAAGTGCATTTTTGGTGACTTTTTATACCATTAAAAAATGAATAAAAAGTGATCAAAAAGTCCGATCAAAACAAAAATCATACCGATAAAAACTTCAGATCACAGCGCAAAAAATGAGTCCTCATACCGCCCTGTACATGGAAAAATAAAAAAGTTAAAGGGGTCAGAAGATGACATTCTTAAACGTATAAATTTTCCTGCATGTAGTTATGATTTTTTCCAGAAGTGCGACAAAATCAAACCTATATAAGTAGGGGATCATTTTAACCGTATGGACCTACAGAATAATGATAAGGTGTAATTTTTACCGAAATATGCACTGCGTAGAAACGGAAGCCCCCAAAAGTTACAAAATGGCATTTTTTCTTCGATTTTGTCGCACAATGATTTTTTTTTCCGTTTCGTCGTGCATTTTTGGGTAAAATGACTAATGTCCCTGCAAAGTAGAACGCAAAAAATAAGCCATAATATGGATTTTAAGGTGGAAAATTGAAAGGATTATGATTTTTAAAAGGTAAGGAGGAAAAAACGAAAGTGCAAAAACGGAAAAACCCTGAGTGCTTAAGGGGTTAAACTCACCTGGGGCAAGTAACAGGTGTGGGCAATATAAAAATCAGACCTGAAAGTAGATAAAAAGGAGAGAAGTTCACTTAGTCTTTGTCTGTGTGTGCCACACTAAGCATGGACAAGTCCATCTCCAGAGATCTAGATTTGCCTTTGTCCACAGTCTGCAACATTATTAAGAAGTTTGCAACCCATGGCACTGTAGCTAATCTCCCTGGGAGTGGACGGAAGAGAAAATTTTATGAAAAGTGTCAGCGCAGGATAGTCCAGATGGTGGATAAGCAGCCCCAAACAAGTTCCAATGATATTCAAGCTGTCCTGCAGGCTCAGGGAGCATCAGTGTCAGCGCAAACTATCCATAGACATTTAAATAAAATGAAACGCTATGGAGGAGACCCAGGAGGACCCCACTGCTGACACAGAGACATTAAAAAGCAAGACTACATTTTGCCAAAATGAACTTGAGGAACCAAAATCCTTCTGGGAAAACGTCTTGTGGACAGATGAGACCAAGACAAAGCTTTTTGGTAAAGCACATCATTCTACTGTTTACCGAAAACAGAATGAGGCCTACAAAGAAAAGAATACAGTACCTACAGTGAAATATGGTGGAGGTCAATGATGTTTTGGGTTGTTTTGCTGCCTCTGGCACTGGGGGCCTTGAATGTGTACAAGACATCATGAAATCTGAGGATTACCAACGTATTTTGGGGCGCACTGTGCAGCCAAGTGTCAGAAAGTTGGCTTTGTGTCCGAGATCTTGGGTCTTCCAGCAATGACCCCAAACATATGTCAAAAAGCCCCGGGAATGGATGGCAACAAAGCGCTGGAGAGTTCTGAACTGGCAGCAATGAGTCCAGATCTAAATCCCATTGATCACCTGTGGAGAGATCTTATAATTGCTGTTGGGAAAAGGCGCTGTCCAATAAGAGACCGGGAGCAGTTTGTAAAGGAAGAGTGGTCCAACATTCCGGCTGAGAGGTGTAAGAAGCTTATTGATGGTTATAGGAAGCCACTGATTTCAGTTATTTTATCCAAAGGGTTTGCAACTAAATATTAAGTTAAGGGTACCAATAATTTTGTCCAGACCATTTTTGGAGTTTGGTGACATTATGTCCAATTTGCTTTTTTTCCTCCCTTTTTTGGTTTAGTTCCAATACACACAAAGATAATAAACATGTGTATAGCAAAACATGTGTTACTGCAATCCTTTTCTGTGAGAAACACTTCATTTTCCTGAAACATTTCAGGGGTGCCAACATTTACAGCCATGACTGTATATTTTTATTATTGTTATTATTATTATCATTAATTACCGTATATACTCGAGTATAAGCCGACCCGAGTATAAGCCGAGACCCCTAATTTCAACCCAAAATCCCAGGAAAAGTTATTGACTCGAGTATAAGCCTAGGGTGGGAAATACCTCATCCCCCCCTGTCATCATCCAGACCCGTCATTAACATCCTCATCATCCCCTTGTCATCATCCCACACATCCCCTTATCATCCCACACATCCCCCCTTCATCATCCCCTTGTCATCATCCCACACATCCCCCCTTCATCATCCCCTTGTCATCATCCCACACATCCCCTTATCCCACACATCCCCCCTTCATCATCCCCTTGTCATCATCCCACACATCCCCTTATCCCACACATCCCCCCTTCATCATCCCCTTGTCATCATCCCACACATCCCCCCTTCATCATCCCCTTGTCATCATCCCACACATCCCCTTATCATCCCACACATCCCCCCTTCATCATCCCCTTGTAATCATCCCACACCCCCCCCTTCATCATCCCCACCCCCCTTCATCATCCCCACACCCCCCCCCCCCTTCATCATCCTCTTCTCATCATTCGCCCTCAGTGGTCTTCAACCTGCGGACCTCCAGAGGTTTCAAAACTACAACTCCCAGCAAGCCCGGGCAGCCATCGGCTGTCCGGGCTTGCTGGGAGTTGTAGTTTTGAAACCTCCGGAGGTCCGCAGGTTGAAGACCACTGCGGCCTTCAACATGCGGACCTCCAGAGGTTTCAAAACTACAACTCCCAGCAAGCCCGGGCAGCCATCGGCTGTCCGGGCTTGCTGGGAGTTGTAGTTTTGAAACCTCCGGAGGTCCGCAGGTTGAAGACCACTGCGGCCTTCAACATGCGGACCTCCAGAGGTTTCAAAACTACAACTCCCAGCAAGCCCGGGCAGCCATCGGCTGTCCGGGCTTGCTGGGAGTTGTAGTTTTGAAACCTCCGGAGGTCCGCAGGTTGAAGACCACTGCGGCCTTCAACATGCGGACCTCCAGAGGTTTCAAAACTACAACTCCCAGCAAGCCCGGGCAGCCATCGGCTGTCCGGGCTTGCTGGGAGTTGTAGTTTTGAAACCTCCGGAGGTCCGCAGGTTGAAGACCACTGCGGCCTTCAACATGCGGACCTCCAGAGGTTTCAAAACTACAACTCCCAGCAAGCCCGGGCAGCCATCGGCTGTCCGGGCTTGCTGGGAGTTGTAGTTTTGAAACCTCCGGAGGTCCGCAGGTTGAAGACCACTGCGGCCTTCAACATCATCCAGCCCCCTCTCACCCCCTTTAGTTCTGAGTACTCACCTCCGCTCGGCGCTGGTCCGGTCCTGCAGGGCTGTCCGGTAAGGAGGTGGTCCGGTGAGGAGGTGGTCCGGGCTGCTATCTTCACCGGGGGCGCCTCTTCTCCGCGCTTCCGGCCCGGAATAGAGCCGTTGCCTTGACAGCGACGTATCTGCGTCGTTGTCAAGGCAACGTGACTATTCTGAGGCCGGGCCCGAAGCGCTTAGAAGAGGCCTCCCCGGTGAAGATAGCAGCCCGGACCACCTCCTCACCGGACCACCTCCTTACCGGACAGCCCTGCAGGACCGGACCAGCGCCGAGCGGAGGTGAGTACTCAGAACTAAAGGGGGTGAGAGGGGGCTGGATGATGTTGAAGGCCGCAGTGGTCTTCAACCTGCGGACCTCCGGAGGTTTCAAAACTACAACTCCCAGCAAGCCCGGACAGCCGATGGCTGCCCGGGCTTGCTGGGAGTTGTAGTTTTGAAACCTCTGGAGGTCCGCAGGTTGAAGACCACTGCGGGTGGGGGAGTTCACTCGAGTATAAGCCGAGGGGGGTGTTTTCAGCACGAAAAATCGTGCTGAAAAACTCGGCCTATACTCGAGTATATACGGTATTATGTTTCCTTATTTAATGCAACTTTATCTAGTTGTCATTTTTGTGTGGATTCTTTCACAATTTTTCTCTTGTTTTAGCAATGTTCCTTATTTTAAGATTATGTTATTTTAAAATAGGTATTTCTTTATCTCTTTTGGATAGCTCTCTCCATTCTTATGCATTGAATATTGTTTTATGGCGGTAATAAAGGTTTTTTCATCACGATTTCAACCCCATATTCAATGTAAAATAATTTTATCTTCCTCTACACTCTTCCTTAATATAATAAAGGTGATAAAAGGGAATTCAATGCTGAATTATTTATTAATATCATCCAGATCATATATAGATACATACATATTTTTAATTTTTTTTGGCAAATGGTAAATTATTGTATAAGTGTATTTTCCACAAATTATATATGTTGTCTATTTGGTATGTGTTTATGTAATGACTGTATATGATATGTATATGTTAATTATCACATTTTATCCATGATATCAAATAAAAATAAAATTAACAATTATTTGGGATATGACTACCTTATCTTTAGATGAGAAAAAAAATGTTTCAATTCATATTTTTCATTTTGTTAGGGGTGGGGCGTGAGGAGGGGTTTGGGTGGGAAAAGGGATATGAGGAGGGTTTTGGGTGAGAATAGGAGTGGGGCATAACGATGGTTATGGGAATAGGGGTTTGGGGAATAGGGGGGCATAACTATGGTTCTGGGTGAGAATAGGGGTGGGGCAAGAGTAGTGGTTTGGGTAAGAATGGCGGTGAGGCATGTGGAGGATTTTGGGTGGGAATAGTGGTGGGGCATGTGGAGGGTTTTGGGTGGCAATAGGGGTGGGACATGAGTAGGGGTTTGGGTGGGAATAGGGGTAAGGCATGAAGAAGGGTTTGAGGGGGAATAGGGGTGGGGCATTAGGAGGGGTTTGGTAGGGAATAGGGGTGGGAGATGTGGAGGAGTTTGGGTGGGAATAGGGATGGGCATGTGGAGAGTTTTGGGTAGGAATAGGGGTGGGGCATGTGGAGGGGTTTGGGTGGGAATAGGGGTGGGGCATGTGGAGGTTTTGGGGTGGCAATAGTGGAGGGGCATGTGAAGGGGTTTGGGTGGCAATAGGGGTGGGACATGAGTAGGGTTTTGGGTGGGAATAGGGGTAAGGCATGAAGAGGGGTTTGAGAGGGAATAGGGGTGGGGCATGAGGAGGGGTTTGGTAAGGAATAGGGGTTGGAGATGTGGAGGAGTTTGGGTGATAATAGGGGTGGGGCATGTGGAGAGTTTTGGGTGGGAATAGGGGTGGGACATGTGGAGGGGTTTGGGTGGGAATAGGGGTGGGGCATGTGGAGGGGTTTGGGTGGAAATAGGGGTGGAGCATGTGGAGGGGTTTAGGTGGGAATAGGGGTGGGGCATGTGGAGGATTTTGGGTGGGAATAATGGGGGGCATGTGGAGGGGTTTGGGTGGCAATAAGGGTGGGACATGAGTAGGGGTTTGGGTGGGAATAGGGGTAAGGCATGAAGAGGGGTTTGAGGGGGAAATAGGGGCGAGGCATGAGGAGGGGTTTAATTGGGAATAGGGTGGGGCATGTGGAGGGGTTTTGGGTGGGAATAGGGGTGGGACAGGTGGAAGGGTTTGGTTGGGAATCGGGGTAAGGCATGAAAAGGGTTTTGAGTTGGAATAGAAGTGGCGCATGGTTGGGAATAGGAGTGGGGCATGTGGAGGGTTTTGGGTAGGGCCAAGGAAGAGGTGTGGCTACCACTAGAATGTACTTCTCCCCGATTACTTAGTTTGGTGAAGCAGCAGCTCTGCAGAGTTCTGGTTATTCAAAAATTCTTTCATGTAATAATTATGGAGGCCACTGTGCTCTTGGAAATGTTTAGTGTAAACATTTTTATCCCCTTCCCAAGATCCGTGCCTCCACACAATCCTGTTTCCGAGCTCTACAGGCAGTTTTTCTGCCTCATGGCTTGGTTTTTGCTCTGATAATGTCAGCTGTGAGACCTTATATAGACAGGGCTGTGTCTTGTCCAATCAGCTTAATTTACCCCAGGTGACTCAGATCAAGGTGTAAAAAACATCTCAAAGATGATTAGGAGAAATGAGAGGAGCCAGAGATAAATATCCAGTCTCCTAGCAAAGGATCTGATTACTTATGTCCATGTAAGATTTTAGTTTTACCTTTTTAATAAACTCACCAATAAGATTTGCAAAAACTGTTTACTAACCCGTTGCATACGTCCAAACGATCTTCAGCTCTGCGCGACACACGCGGGTCCAAGCCGCAGCTGACATAGTATTGAACAGTGTATGGGGACATGAAAAATGTGTTGTAAAAAATAAAAAATAAAATTTAAAAGCCCCTCCCCTAGAAAAATGTAACCCCTTAAGGACCCAGCCAACTTTCACCGTAGGCCCCGGCCGTTTTTTGCACATCTGACCACTGTCACTTTAAAGGGGTACTCCGGCGCTTAAACATCTTATCCCCTATCCTGGGGACGCCCGTGATCATGCACGCGGAACCCCGTTTGTAATCAGTGCCCGGAGCGCGTTCGCTCCGGGACTGATTACCGGTGACCACAGGGCCGGCGGCGTGTGACGTCACGCCTCCGCCCCGTGTGACGTCACGCTCCGCCCCTCAATGCAAGCTTACGGGAGGGGGCGTGACACGCCGCCGGCCATGCGGTCGCCGGTAATCAGTCCCGGAGCGAACACGCTCCGGGCACTGATTACAAACGGGGTGCCGCATGCATGATCACGGGCGTCCCCAGCTGCAGGACTCCCGCGATCAGGCATCTTATCCCCTATCCTTTGGATAGGGGAAAAGATGTCTAAGCACCGGAGAACCCCTTTAAGCATTAATAACTTTGGGATGCTTTTACCTTTCATTCTGAGATTGTTTTTTTCGTGACATATTCTACTTTATATTAGTGGTAAAATTTTGTCGATACTTGCATTACTTCTTGGTGAAAAATTCCAAAATTTGATGAAAAAATTTAATATTTTGCATTTTTTTTTTTATTTAAAGCTCTCTGCTTATAAGGAAAATGGATATTCCAAATAAATTATATATTGATTCACATATACAATATGTCTTCTTTATGTTTGCATCATAAAGTTGACATGTTTTTACTTTTGGAAGACATCAGAGGGCTTCAAAGTATAGCAGCAATTTTCCAATTTTTCACAAAATTTTCAAAATCGAAATTTTTCAGGGACCAGTTCAGTTTTGAAGTGGATTTTAGGGGCCTTCTTATGAGAAATACCCCATATATGACCCCATTATAAAAACTGCACCCATCAAAGTATTCAAAATAACATTCAAAAGGTTTGTTAACCCTTTAGGTGTTTCACAGGAATAGCAGCAAATTGAAGGAGAAAATTCTAAATCTTCATTTTGAACACTGGCATGTTCTTATAGACCTTCAAGCACCACTTAGTATAGACACCATTCGAGTTAGGTTAAAACATAACTTTTACTGATATTAGTAAAAAATAATTATAAGGGGTACACACATGGATTGGGGGCATACGGAAAAAAGGGGTACAGGTGAAGCCCTATTCTTAAAGTTCCTAATAAATTCTACTCCTAATATAAGTGTGGAAATAGAAAAAGAACAATATATAGGGGTGTAGTACAATACAATCTTAAAATTGTGGTAGGTCTCTTTTACCTACGCATTTCACCCTCCTTAATGAAGGGGGGACTCATCAGGGATAAGAGAACCACAAAAAACAAATGATATAAATGGGTGTACCTAATAAGACATACAAAATAAAGTAATCAATAGTATGATAAAGGGTGACAAAAGTAAGCAGGCGTCTCAGAGAGGAAGTCTGTGTCAGTCTTAGTCAGAGATCTGTCTTAGAGATGTGGTGAAATTTACATAATGGATAATGCAGATACAATGAAAATATACATCCAATAAGTAAATAATGATACACATCCACTACAGAAATTGATGGCTTCAGAGGGTATTATACAGATAGTAGCCTGTATTGTGCATATATAAGGTAACAGCCGCACTGTTGATAAAAATAGAGAAAGAGAGAAAATTCCACTTTGAAAAAAATGTTCATAGGCTGAAATTAATGATATTACTCATAAAACGTTTAGAGGGCTTACCCAAAATTGAATATTGCGCAACAGGCTGCCAGATATATTATTCAAATAACCACATACATGACCACAGATTCCTACAAATAACAGTAATGAATGGAGAATAGAAAATAGAAAGAATTACAAATAAACCCCCATTAGGTGTTGAGGAAACACTGTGTTTAACAAGAATTTATGTTTGGCTCACCTGGATAGTATGCCAGAATAAGGTAATGCAGTTAAATATGTGGCACATCCAGTGGAGACAGATGTATATTAGTCTAGGGCTCTAGATCAGAACAAGATCACGGCATAACTACAGTATATAGTAAACTTTTATATTCAAGAGAATAAACCAGTTAAATACAAAAGAAAATCCTACCTGAGATATTTATGGTAGGAAAAACTACACCTGATGATGGTAATATACATCTGTCTCCACTGGATGTGCCACATATCCATATCCATTTTGGAAACTACAACCCTCAAGGCACGTAACAAGGGGTCCAGTGAGCCTTAACACCCCCCCCCCCCCCCAGGTGTTTTACGACTTTTCGTTAAAGTCGGATGTGTAAATGAAAAAAAAAAAGATTTTTCACTCAAGTGCAGTTTTCCCCCACATTTAGCATTTTTACAAAAGGTAATGGGAGAAAATGCCCCCCAAAATTTGTAACCCCATCTCTTCTGAGTATGGAAATACCCCATGTTAGGATGTAAAATGCTCTGCGGGCGAACTACAATGCTCAGAAGAGAAGGATTAACATTTGGCTTTTGGAAAGCAAATTTTGCTGAAATGGTTTTTGGTGGGCATTTAGGAAGCCCCTATGGTGCCAACACAGCAAGTAAAACCCACATGGCATACTATTTTGGAAACTACTCTCCTCAAGGAACGTAACAAGGGGTATAGTGAGGCTTAACACCCCACAGGTGTTTCACGACTTTTTGTTAAAGTTGGATGTGTAAATGAAAAAAAAAATTTTTTCACTAAAATGCTGGTTTTCCCCCAAATGTTACATTTTTACATGGGGTAATAGGAGAAAATGACCCCCAAAATTTGTAACCCCATTTCTTCTGAATATGGAAATACCCCATGTGTGGACATCAAGTGCTCTGCTGGCGAACTACAATGCTCAGAAGAGAAGGAGCGCCATTGAGCTTTTAAAGAGTGAATTTGTTAGGAATGGGAGTCAGGGACCATGTGCGTTTACAAAGCCCCCCGTGGTGCCAGAAGAGTGGACTCCCCACCCCCCCCACATGTGACCCCGTTTTGGAAACTACACCCCTAACTGAATTTAATAAGGGCTGCAGTGAGTATTTACACCCCACTGGCGTTTGACAGATCTTTGGAACAGTGGGCTGTGAAAATGAAAAATGTAATTTTTCATTTTCACGGACCACTGTTCCAAAAATCTTCTAGACACCTGTGGGGCGTAAATGATGTGGGTGCAGTACCCCTTATTACATTCTGTGAGGGGTGTAGTTTCCAAAATGGGGTCACATGTGGGGGGGGGGTCCACTGTTCTGGCACCACGGGGGGCTTTGTAAACACACATGTGGGTATTTATTTATTTGCGTTTATGTCAGAACCGCTGTAAAATCAGCCACTCCTGTGCAAATCACCAATTTAGGCCTCAAATGTACATAGTGCGCTCTGACTCCTGAGCCTTGTTGTACGCCCGCAGAGCATTTTACGCCCACATATGGGGTCATTCCATACTCAGGAGAAATTGCGTTACAAATTTTGAGAGTCTTTTTTTCCTTTTACCGCTTGTGAAAATAAAAAGTATGGGGCAACACCAGCATGTTAATGTAAACATTCTTATTTTTTTACACTAACAGGCTGGTGTAGCCCCCAACTTTTCCTTTTCATAAGGGGTAAAAGGAGAAAAAGCCCCCCAAAATTTGTAGTGCAATTTCTCCCGAGTACGGATGTATGTGGCACTCCAGCATGCCCAGACAGCTGTTTGGGCATGCTGGGAGTTGTAGTTTTGCAACATCTGGAGGCTCACAGTTTCGAGATCACTGTATAGTGGTCTCAAACTGTAGCCCTCCAGCTGTTGCAAAACTACAAATCAAAGTATGCCCAAACAGCTGTCTGGGCATATTGGGAGTTGTAGTTTTGCAACATCTGGAGGGTCACAGTTTGGAGATCACTGTATAGTGGTCTCAAACTGTAGCCCTCCAGATGTTGCTAAGCAACTCATTGGCTAAGCAACTCCTCTGTTGTTTCCCCGTTCTGCCCGGCCTATTGTGGGTGGGCAGAACGAGGAAATTGAAAGTTAACCCCCCGCCCCCGATCTGCTATTGGTCGTTGCGTCTATACGGCAATAGCAGGGATAGGAGGGGTGGCACCACTGCCTCCTAACTCCTATCCCTTCAGGGGGATCGTAAGTGTCTTGGACAACTCTGATCCCCCTGATTTTCCGGGTCACCATAAACCTGTATGACCCGGAATTGCGGAAATCGCAGGTGTGAACTCACCTTGGATTTGCCGCAATCGCTGAAATGGGGGGGTCTGATGACCCCCCTGGGCATTTGCACGGGATGCCCACTGAATGATTTCAGAAGGCATCCCGGTCCGATCCCTGCCCGGCACACAGCGAGGACCGGAATTGCCCATGACGTATATCATGGGTCCTTAAGACCCAGAGTGTCATGACGTAACATTACGTCATGGGTCCTGTAGGGGTTAAATAATCGTTTTCATACTTATTTTATAAAAAAAAACATGTACACAGAACACCAAAAAAAGACATATGGCATGGCCCGAACTATTAAAATATTATGTTTATGATCCCACACGGTGAATGGTGTAAACATAGAACAATACCAAGTGCCAAAATTGCAGATTTTTGGTCACTTCATATACCAGAACAGAAAATAATAAAAATCGAAATATAAAATCCAATCTGCACAAAAATGGTACTGATAAAAATCACCTCTGTCTACCCTACTGTTTTGTACCTTGGTGTATATGAATAAAGTTAATTCTTTTAGGCGGAATCAGCGCTGGACACCTTTCTTTGTTGATAAAAATCACGGCGTAAAAAATAATCCTCACATACACCCCATATAAATGTAAAAAGTTATAGGGGTCAGAAGAGGACAATTTTAAGCTTACTTATTTTCTTATAATTTTAGTAGTAAAATTAAAAAGAAACCCATATAAATTGGATATTATTGTAACCATATGGACCTACAGAATAAAGATAATGGGGAAGATTTATCAAAACCTGTCCAGAGAAAAGTTGCTGAGTTGCCCATAGCAACCAATCAGATAACTACTTTCATTTTTAACAGGTCTTTTCAAAAATGAAAGAAGTCATCTGATTGGTTGCTATGGGCAACTCAGCAACTTTTCCTCTGGACAGGTTTTAATAAATCTCCCTCAATATATTGGGGGTGATTTATCAAAACCTCTGCAGAGAAAAAGTTGACCATTTGCCCATAGCAACCAATCAGATTGTGACGAACACAGTAGCTCCAAGCTTCAGTGTTCAGAATGTTGTGGTGCCGGCCCAGAGATCGTGGGGAGTCCAAGCAGCCGGACCCCCCTCAATCAGACATCTTATCCCCTATCTTTTGGATAGTGGATAAGATGTCTATGGGCGGAGTACCTCTTTAAAGGCATAACACATGAACACGATGCAGAAATTACATCCAATAACGCTTAATAAATATTTTTAGACGTCCTTTATCTGCACCCTTCAGGAATTTATAAGCCTCGCAGCTTCGCTCCGTTCCATCTCTATTGCTATAGCCAATGCTATTCATATAGGACAAAGCTTTAATCCCATGACTGAAGATGTTCACACAACCTACTATCCAAATCCAGGGCTAAACCTCTTCAAACTCATCTACATAGCCGCTGAATCTCAAGGGATGGGGTATATAGAACATAATATTTGATTTTTATTGCGTTCCCGTCTTCCTAGCATCACATTATGAGTCCTCAGCAGATTTGAGTCATTTTTTTTAATGCATCCCACACGCCTAATAGCTTAAAAAAGCCTTAAAACTTTCCACGATTTTAGATTCTTAAGCAGAACGGAGGAGCCGGTCCGACGCTGCACTATTATACTCTTTATTATTTAATAGCTCTGTTCCACTTAGCTAGTCAACCCTGCTTTTAGCCGTTCCGGTAGTCATTCTCATTATAGTTGCCGCAGCCATGCGTGAAGTCTGCCGATACACGCTAGGTTCAATCTATATAGACCATGTGCAAAGTTAAATGACTTTGTCATATTTTTAAGAACTTTTGCTGAAAATTTGACAACACTCTTTGTAAAATTAGGTCAAACAACAGGAACAATGGAAGTAGAGCTGGCCATACACGTTGGATGAGCGTCAGCCATACCTGCCGATTTTGGCAAATTACGGGCAACTATCTAATGTGTATGGGAACCTGGATTTCAACATGCCCGACTTTTTTGTTTTTGAGGAGATAAGCCACATATAGCGATGTCTGGCCATGGATTTTTGCCCTTTCTCCATTGGGAACACATGTTGGCCTACAGATATGGTATCTTATGTGTATGGCCAGCTTCAGAAAATTACCAGAGGGATTCAAGGTCCTCTTGTAGACCCTTGACTAAGCTGACCATAGTTAATTGACACAAAACAACGGGACATTGGAAAAGGCTAATACAGAATTGGGATATATATATATATATATATATATATATATATATATAGTTGTAGGCCCCTGTACTGCCCCCATATGTAGTTATGGGACACTCCCATATAGTCATGGACTCCTTTCCTCTAAAATTAGTAGTAGGTAGGCAGCCCCACAGGCATACTGTCCTCAACGGCCCAATCATACTTCCCTGCTGCTTCAGTGCTCCACTGCTCCTCCGGTCCAGAATCAGGACCTACTGCTATGACTGGGCCATAGCAGTAATCCCTGGACTAGAGGAAAAATGAAACACTGAAGCTGCCTCAGTCGATAGTTTAGTTACCATCTTGGTGCCCGCTCCACACCAGGATCCAGGCTTGAGGTCTCCTAACATTCCCTAATGTCCTCTTGCTTTGCTCCTCAGGGTGCGATATTAGGGGCGTCATTCCTCACAAGAATCGGCATTCACTGCTCACTGACTTTAAGACCAGGCAGCAATGAACATGGCCATCTTAAGAACAGTGACCAGTGGCTCCTGAGGCACAAAACTTGGATATTTGAAATAAAAATGTTGCTTAAAAAAATGGGACAAAATCGAGTAATGCTGGTCTCAGGAGATCTGATACACCGAGCTAGAAATCTTCTTTGTGTCCTACAGGCTCAACAACTGAGAAGGGAGCACCTTTATTGTATGAAGGCCTCAAAAATAATATATAATAGATAGCTCCAAAGATCCGCCACCCAGGGACCTCCATCATACTGTTCCTAAAAACTTCCAGACATGGAAGAATAATGAGGATCCACCAGACATCTCTGACTAGTTTTATTAAGATCCAACTTGCTGGACCATGTCTGACACAGTAAAAGGTCCTGGGGAGTTATGGGGTTTGCCACGTACACATTGGGTTGTTGTTGGGTCCCATGAACAATGGGACAATGCCAATTTAGCTACCTGGCTACCTACCTACATAACTACCTACCTAGCTAGCTGGCTACCTACCTACATAGCTACCTACCTACTTACTCCAAAAAAGTAGCAGCACACCCGGTGTGTGCTGCAAATTTTTTGGAGTAGTTATTGATGGACATGGTCTGGAACTGGGACCACAGTCATCGCTTGCACCCCTATCTACTCTTTGGGACCTGCTGAGGTTGTGCTGCCTATCTTGCATTTGTGGATACCTACCTACTTAACTACCTACCTACATAGCTACCTACCAACATGGCTACCTACTTATTTACCTACCGAGTTACGTACCTGGCTACCTACCTACTTACCTGGCTCTCAATTTATATAGCTACCTACCTACTTATTTATCTAGCTGCTTGGCTACATCCATACTACCTTGCTAACTGTCACGATGCCGGCTGGCAGGTAGTGGATCCTCTGTGCCAGAGAGGGATTGGCGTGGACCGTGCTAGTGGACCGGTTCTAAGCCACTACTGGTTTTCACCAGAGCCCGCCGCAAAGCGGGATGGTCTTGCTGCGGCGGTAGTGACCAGGTCGTATCCACTAGCAACGGCTCACCTCTCTGGCTGCTGAAGATAGGCGCGGTACAAGGGAGTAGGCAAAAGCAAGGTCGGACGTAGCAGAAGGTCGGGGCAGGCAGCAAGGATCGTAGTCAGGGGCAACGGCAGAAGGTCTGGAAACACAGGCAAGGAACACACAAGGAACGCTTTCACTGGCACTAAGGCAACAAGATCCGGCAAGGGAGTGCAGGGGAAGTGAGGTGATATAGGGAAGTGCACAGGTGAACACACTAATTGGAACCACTGCGCCAATCAGCGGCGCAGTGGCCCTTTAAATCGCAGAGACCCGGCGCGCGCGCGCCCTAGGGAGCGGGGCCGCGCGCGCCGGGACAGAACAGACGGAGAGCGAGTCAGGTAGGGGAGCCGGGGTGCGCATCGCGAGCGGGCGCTACCCGCATCGCGAATCGCATCCCGGCTGGCAGCGGAATCGCAGCGCCCCGGGTCAGAGGACGTGACCGGAGCGCTGCCGCGGGGAGAGTGAAGCGAGCGCTCCGGGGAGGAGCGGGGACGCGGAGCGCTCGGCGTAACAGTACCCCCCCCCTTGGGTCTCCCCCTCTTCTTGGAGCCTGAGAACCTGAGGAGCAGACTTTTGTCTAGGATGTTGTCCTCAGGTTCCCAGGATCTCTCTTCAGGACCACAACCCTCCCAGTCCACTAAAAAAAAATTTTTTCCTCTGACCTTTTTGGCAGCTAAAATTTCTTTGACCGAGAAGATGTCCGAGGAGCCGGAAACAGGAGTGGGAGGAACAGATTTGGGAGAAAAACGGTTGAGGATGAGTGGTTTGAGAAGAGAGACGTGAAAGGCATTAGGGATACGAAGAGAGGGAGGAAGAAGAAGTTTATAAGAGACAGGATTAATTTGACACAAAATTTTGAAAGGACCAAGATAGCGTGGTCCCAACTTGTAGCTAGGGACACGGAAGCGGACATATTTAGCGGAGAGCCATACCTTGTCTCCAGGGGAAAAAACGGGGGGAGCTCTTCTTTTCTTATCCGCGAACTTCTTCATGCGTGATGAAGCCTGTAAGAGAGAATTCTGGGTCTCTCTCCATATGATGGAAAGGTCACGAGAAATTTCATCCACAGCGGGCAGACCAGAGGGCAAGGGAGTAGGGAGGGGGGGAAGAGGGTGACGGCCGTACACCACGAAAAATGGGGATTTGGAGGAAGACTCAGAGACCCTGAAGTTATACGAGAATTCGGCCCATGGGAGGAGATCTGCCCAGTCATCCTGGCGGGAGGAAACAAAATGTCGCAAATAATCACCCAAGATCTGGTTAATCCTTTCTACTTGTCCATTGGACTGGGGATGATATGCAGAAGAAAAATTTAATTTAATCTTGAGTTGTTTACAGAGAGCCCTCCAGAATTTAGACACGAATTGGACGCCTCTATCCGAGACAATCTGCGTAGGCAACCCGTGAAGACGAAAAATGTGTACAAAAAATTGTTTAGCCAACTGAGGCGCAGAAGGAAGACCAGGAAGAGGGATGAAATGTGCCATTTTGGAGAATCGATCAACGACCACCCAAATAACAGTGTTGCCACGGGAAGGGGGTAAATCAGTAATAAAATCCATACCAATCAGAGACCAAGGCTGTTCGGGGACAGGCAGAGGATGAAGAAAACCAGCGGGCTTCTGGCGAGGAGTCTTATCCCGGGCACAGATAGTGCAGGCTCGCACAAAGTCCACAACATCCGTCTCCAGAGTCGGCCACCAATAGAAGCGGGAGATGAGTTGCACAGATTTCTTGATACCCGCATGACCTGCGAGATGGGAGGAGTGACCCCATTTGAGGATTCCGAGGCGTTGGCGAGGAGAAACAAAGGTCTTTCCTGGAGGAGTCTGCCTGATGGAGGCAGGAGAAGTGGAGATCAGGCAGTCAGGTGGAATGATGTGTTGTGGAGAGAGTTCAACTTCTGAGGCATCCGAGGAACGAGAGAGAGCATCGGCCCTAATGTTCTTATCGGCAGGACGAAAGTGAATCTCAAAATTAAATCGGGCAAAGAACAGAGACCACCGGGCCTGGCGAGGATTCAGCCGTTGGGCAGACTGGAGGTAGGAGAGGTTCTTGTGGTCGGTGTAGATAATAACAGGAGAACTTGATCCCTCCAGCAGATGTCTCCATTCCTCAAGTGCTAATTTAATGGCTAGAAGCTCTCGATCCCCGATGGAGTAGTTCCTCTCCGCTGGAGAGAAGGTCTTAGAGAAAAAACCACAAGTGACAGCATGCCCGGAAGAATTTTTTTGTAGAAGAACAGCTCCAGCTCCCACTGAGGAGGCATCAACCTCCAATAGGAAGGGTTTGGAAGGGTCAGGTCTGGAGAGGACGGGAGCCGAAGAAAAGGTAGACTTGAGTCGTTTAAAGGCGTCTTCTGCTTGAGGAGGCCAGGACTTGGGATCAGCATTTTTTTTGGTTAAAGCCACGATAGGAGCCACAATGGTAGAAAAATGTGGAATAAATTGCCTGTAATAATTGGCGAACCCCAAAAAGCGTTGGATAGCACGGAGTCCGGAGGGGCGTGGCCAATCTAAGACGGCAGAGAGTTTGTCTGGATCCATCTGTAGTCCCTGGCCAGAGACCAAATATCCTAGAAAAGGAAGAGATTGGCATTCAAACAGACATTTCTCAATTTTGGCATAGAGTTGGTTGTCACGAAGTCTCTGAAGAACCATACGGACATGCTGGCGGTGTTCTTCTAGATTGGCAGAAAAAATTAGGATATCGTCCAGATATACAACAACACAGGAGTATAACAGATCACGAAAAATTTCATTGACAAAGTCTTGGAAGACGGCAGGGGCGTTGCACAGTCCAAAGGGCATGACCAGATACTCAAAGTGTCCATCTCTGGTGTTAAATGCCGTTTTCCACTCGTCCCCCTCTCTGATGCGAATGAGGATATAGGCGCCTCTTAAGTCCAATTTAGTGAAGATGTGGGCACCTTGGAGGCGATCAAAGAGTTCAGAGATGAGGGGTAAGGGGTAGCGGTTCTTAACCGTGATTTTATTAAGACCGCGGTAGTCAATGCAAGGACGTAAGGAGCCATCTTTTTTGGACACAAAGAAAAATCCGGCTCCGGCAGGAGAGGAGGATTTACGGATAAAGCCCTTTTTTAGATTCTCCTGGACGTATTCGGACATGGCAAGAGTCTCTGGGGCAGAGAGAGGATAAATTCTGCCCCGGGGTGGAGTAGTGCCCGGGAGGAGGTCGATAGGGCAATCATAATGCCTGTGAGGAGGTAGAGTCTCAGCTTGTTTTTTGCAGAAAACATCCGCGAAGTCCATATAGGCCTTAGGGAGACCGGTTACTGGAGGAACCACAGAGTTACGGCAAGGGTTACTGGGAACCGGTTTTAGACAGTTCTTGGAACAAGAGGACCCCCAACTCTTGATCTCCCCAGTGGACCAATCCAGGGTAGGGGAATGAAGTTGAAGCCAGGGAAGTCCAAGGAGAATTTCCGAGGTGCAATTGGGGAGGACCAAAAGTTCAATCCTCTCATGATGAGATCCGATGCTCATAAGAAGAGGCTCCGTGCGGAAACGTATGGTACAGTCCAATCTTTCATTATTTACACAATTGATGTAGAGGGGTCTGGCGAGACTGGTCACCGGGATGTTGAACCTGTTGACGAGAGAGGCCAAAATAAAATTTCCTGCAGATCCAGAGTCCAAGAAGGCCACTGTAGAGAAGGAGAAGGCAGAGGCAGACATCCGCACAGGCACAGTAAGACGTGGAGAAGCAGAGTAGACATCAAGGACTGTCTCACTTTTGTGCGGAGTCAGCGTACGTCTTTCCAGGCGAGGAGGACGGATAGGACAATCTCTCAGGAAGTGTTCGGTACTAGCACAGTACAGGCAGAGGTTCTCCATACGGCGTCGTGTCCTCTCTTGAGGTGTCAGGCGAGACCGGTCGACCTGCATAGCCTCCACGGCGGGAGGCACAGGAACAGATTGCAGGGGACCAGAGGAGAGAGGAGCCGAGGAGGAGAAACGCCTCGTGCGAACAGAGTCCATATCTTGGCGGAGTTCCTGACGCCTTTCGGAAAAACGCATGTCAATGCGAGTGGCTAGGTGAATAAGTTCATGTAGATTAGCAGGAATTTCTCGTGCGGCCAGAACATCTTTAATGTTGCTGGATAGGCCTTTTTTGAAGGTCGCGCAGAGGGCCTCATTATTCCAGGACAATTCTGAAGCAAGAGTACGGAATTGTACGGCATACTCGCCAACGGAAGAATTACCCTGGACCAGGTTCAACAGGGCAGTCTCAGCAGAAGAGGCTCGGGCAGGTTCCTCAAAGACACTTCGGATTTCCGAGAAGAAGGAGTGTACAGAGGCAGTGACGGGGTCATTGCGGTCCCAGAGCGGTGTGGCCCATGACAGGGCTTTTCCGGACAGAAGGCTGACTACGAAAGCCACCTTAGACCTTTCAGTGGGAAACAGGTCCGACATCATCTCCAGATGCAGGGAACATTGGGAAAGAAAGCCACGGCAAAACTTAGAGTCCCCATCAAATTTATCCGGCAAGGATAAGCGTATCCCAGGAGCGGCCACTCGCTGCGGAGGAGGTGCAGGAGCTGGCGGAGGAGATGACTGCTGAAGCTGTGGTAGTAACTGTTGTAACATAACGGTCAGTTGAGACAGCTGTTGGCCTTGTTGCGCTATCTGATGTGACTGCTGGGCGACCACCGTGGTGAGGTCAGCGACAACTGGCAGAGGAACTTCAGCGGGATCCATGGCCGGATCTACTGTCACGATGCCGGCTGGCAGGTAGTGGATCCTCTGTGCCAGAGAGGGATTGGCGTGGACCGTGCTAGTGGACCGGTTCTAAGCCACTACTGGTTTTCACCAGAGCCCGCCGCAAAGCGGGATGGTCTTGCTGCGGCGGTAGTGACCAGGTCGTATCCACTAGCAACGGCTCACCTCTCTGGCTGCTGAAGATAGGCGCGGTACAAGGGAGTAGGCAAAAGCAAGGTCGGACGTAGCAGAAGGTCGGGGCAGGCAGCAAGGATCGTAGTCAGGGGCAACGGCAGAAGGTCTGGAAACACAGGCAAGGAACACACAAGGAACGCTTTCACTGGCACTAAGGCAACAAGATCCGGCAAGGGAGTGCAGGGGAAGTGAGGTGATATAGGGAAGTGCACAGGTGAACACACTAATTGGAACCACTGCGCCAATCAGCGGCGCAGTGGCCCTTTAAATCGCAGAGACCCGGCGCGCGCGCGCCCTAGGGAGCGGGGCCGCGCGCGCCGGGACAGAACAGACGGAGAGCGAGTCAGGTAGGGGAGCCGGGGTGCGCATCGCGAGCGGGCGCTACCCGCATCGCGAATCGCATCCCGGCTGGCAGTGGAATCGCAGCGCCCCGGGTCAGAGGACGTGACCGGAGCGCTGCCGCGGGGAGAGTGAAGCGAGCGCTCCGGGGAGGAGCGGGGACCCGGAGCGCTCGGCGTAACACTAACTATATACCTACTTACTTACCTAGCTAGCTACATACATACTAACCTAATGACTATGGGGAACAGAATATTTATAAATGTCTATGGGGCAACAGAATGTTTATAAATGACTATGGAGCATTAGAATTGCTGAACTCGAAAACATTTGGCGCCTCCATATAGAATGAATTGAGCGATACACTCTGCTCCTTCTGGGAAAATTATGTCACCATTTATCCCACCAATTTGATATCCCCTCTCCATAAGGTAACAAGCACAGATGGGAATATCACTTTAAGGTTCTCCACCAGCTATTTCTTTCCGGACCCGACTGAGTGGACCCCATTTCAATGTTGCTCTGAGGCCCCATAATCACTTCTTACTCCCTTATTGTTCCAGGATTCATCTTCTTTGAGCTCATTTATCTCTCGCAGTGCAGGGAATGAAGATTAGCATTGGCTTAGTGCACAATGGTGTTACAGTAGGATGAGCGGAGCAGCTGCTTATCTTATACGGCACATTTAATGCCAGCCCGGTCCACCTGGACAAGACGCAGACAGCAAACATCTCGATAATAATTCTAAATAATAAATAGTTAATTTCATGGTTTACAAAATTCTCAAAAAAGAGGCTCAGGTCAGTGGAAAAGTCAATGCATGGAGACTTTAGTGTGGGATTGTTGTGGGGTCCTGATGGCCATAACCCCAGGTCCTACCCTCTCTTCATTGACATTCAGAGAGGATGCAGGATAGTGTTATATTCCTCATAGTCTTCCTCCATTACTATTACATCTGTGAAGGGAGCAATTCCACAGTACATGTAATTCCTATATTTGTTAGTATAGATTCACAAGTCCGTTCAATGAGGGTCCTACTCCCAATCAGCTGATTAGGAGGGAAAGAGCTGTGACTAGAGATGAGCAAACCAAATTCGGTCAATACTTTGCTAAAAGTTTGGTTTGGCTAGAATTTGTACTTCAGGCGGTTCAGTTCAGCAGAACCTGACATATGAAAGGAGAAGGAGTAGGGTCACATGACCTAAGGGAATCCCATAATGCTTTTCAAACAGTTCTCCCAGCTAATGAGGAGGCCGTATAGGGCTAATGTAAAGGCCACTATAAAAGCCTATGCATATCTCTATGGGACCACTATATATAGCAGATGTATACCTCCTCTCTAGCTCTATCTGTATACTGTTGCTATCTCTATGGGAACAAAATATATAGAAGTTTTACACTTCCCCTCCAGCTCTATCTGTATACTGTTGCAGCTACATCTGTGGGATCAGGATATATAGTAGTTATACACCTCCCCTCCATCTCTGTCTGTATACTGCTGCTATCTCTATGGGATCTAGATATATAGTAGTTATACACCTCGTCTCCAGCTCTATCTGTATACTGCTGCTGCTATCTCTATGGGATCAGGATATATAGTAGTTATACCCCCCTCCAGCTCTATCTGTATACTGCTGCTGCTATCTCTATGAGATCAGGATATATAATAGTTATAACCCCCCCCCCCTCCGTCTCTATCTGTATACTGTGTGACGAACCATCTCAGGGATTAGCTCTGGGATCGTCCTGGTCACTTGCCACGGGACACGTTCCTCACAATAACACCACAGACGCCAGCTTTATTTCCACAGGTTGCAGGTAAAAACAAAACATAAACAGGAACAAAATAAAGTCCTAGACCATCTGGTCACTGACTATAACTCTCAGCATGCCCTGTCTATCAACAGGTGAGCTTCCCTCATCCAGTTAAAAACCTGTGCCACCTTCAACCTGTTTCACACCCGAACTTGGACCACTCGCAGCGCCTTCTGCGTGTTACCTAAACAGGGCCTGTGTGTCTCCCCCTCTAACAACCACCATACTGTTTCCAAGGGAGAGCCCAGATTAGACTGAGTCTCCATCTCATATATAGTGTTGCTCGCGAATATTCGCAAAGCGAATTTTATTCGCGAATATCGCATATTCGCGAATATTCGCGAATATAGCACTTTATATTCGTAATTACGAATATTCAGTTTTTTTTTTTTTTTTTTTTCACAGTACACATTACAGTGATCATCCCTCTCTCCTTCCAGCTTGTGTGGTGTAAAGAAGGCTCTAATAGTACTGTATGAAACTGTCGCGCGAATTTTTCGCATATGCGTAAATTAGCATATGCTAATTTTCGCATATGCGAATTTCCGTTTATGATACTTTTATGTAAGTTTTCGCATACGCGATTTTTCGCGCATGCGAAAATAAAACGAGGGTATTACGAATATGCGAATATTCGTCCATATATTCGCGAATATTCGCGGATTCGAATATGGCCTATGCTGCTCAACACTACTCATATACACCTCCCTTCCCTGCTGCCTCATTACTTAAGAAGCAGGTGAGAGATTGTTCAGGGTGAGCCAAGGAAATACACCCTTTCCTTGCCACCTTATCACAACTGCTAGTGCTATCTCTATGGGACCAATATATATATATAGAAGTTTTTGACCTACCCTTCAGCTCTGTATACAGTGGCGTAACTTTTTGACAATTAATGGGCAGCAGCTCTTGCAAAATTTAAACATGGGGAAAATGTCTGTGCCCCCATCTGCATTACCATTGACAGACTTGGCACTTATGTTGTGGTGGTATTATTCCGGCATAACACCAAAAGCCTAACTTGAAGCCACAGGACAGACGGTACAAAATTCGTAACATGGACTCCACACACCATGTGCATTTTATAGTACTAAAGTCTTCTTATTTGTTCCATTTTATTCTTGCATTCTTATAGTCTCGATTTTGACTAAAAATGCTTAAATTAATGCCAGAATGTAGCCCAATTTTCAGGCAGAATGTTATAAAGCAGTGGTCTCCAACTGGGGCCTTCCAGACGTTGCAAAACTACAATGCCCAGCATGCCCAGGCAGCCAACAGCTGCCTAAGTATGCTGGGAGTTGTAGTTTTGCAACATCTGGAGTGCCACAGTCTGGAGACCAGTGTGAAGGGCCATAGTTCGAAGAAGCTGAGTAAATCTAGGCACTACTGTTAGAAGCGTACTTAGTTGCCCCACTGGTCAGGTGCTGTACAATAGTAGGTCCCTCATTAAGTAGAAATATCCCCATAGCAGTTATTTCCCTTATTAGGTAATCCCCCATAGGCAGGTTGTTTAATACATTCTAAGTTAGGTAGATCGACCCCCCAAAGTGGGTAAATATGTTAGAAGGTAGCCATGTAGGTAGGCAGCTAGTTATAGGTAGATAACTAGGTAGGTAGCTGGATTTGTAGGTTAGTATGTATGTAGCTATCTAGGTAAGTAGGTATGTAGCTAGCAAGGTAGTATAAATGTAGCCAAGTAGCTAGATAGATAAGTAGGTAGATATCTATGTAAATAGAGTGCCAGGTAAGTAGGTAGGTAGCCAGGTATGTAACTAGGTAGGTAAAGAGGTAGGTAGCCATGTAGGTAGCTACGTAGGTAGGTAACTAAGTAGGTTGGAAGCTATGTAGGTAGGTAGCTATGTAAATAGGTAGCCAGCTAGCTAGCTAGGTAGTTATGTAGGTTGGTAGCCAGGTAGCTAAATAGATAGGTAGACAGGTAGCTAGCCAGGTATGTAACTAAGTAGGTAATCACTCCCCACCAGATCCCAGGATGGAAATAAATAAAAAGATAATATTGCCGTTCAGGTGACACCACCATACCCTGAGTACAGTATGATCCTACATTACACCATACTAATATCCATTCTCTATATAGATCATTGTAAACACTTTTAATGAATTAGAAAATTTTACATTAACTATTTTATCAGGTTTTACCATTTCTTCTAAAAGGCTTTCACCCACCTTGTAACATTGGTACAGTCCTAGTCTTCATCATTTCCAGTATACGTCCAAATGATCAAATTGTCTTTGCCTATTTAATGATCCCAAATCTTGGCAGTGAGGGGCGGGCGATGCTCTTATTACCATTCCGTACGCAGCAGAGTGGAGAGGCGCGTGTGTTTTGCATACATCAGTGTACAGTAATGCAGAGCCCTGGCACGGTGCAGCCACCAACTTAACATTCTAAACAGAACCGTAATGAGTTCAGCCGGTGATTTATGTCGACCAATTGCCAGAGGAATAGTTCAGGTCAAATGCACTAATGCACTGATATAGATTAACTGCTTTGTTTTGCTCCTTGGAGAATTTAGTCCCTCCGGGGCCACGAGGAATCAGGGATATTGCTTTTCTTCAGAAATACAATGAGCAGGTCTGGAGTAAAAAGTGAGTCAATCATTACGGTCCGAGATGGTGGATTTGTATTGAAATGTACACAAAAGGGAATCGGTGGTGTCAGCAGAAGTTATCACCGTACATTACCTATCGATATCACAGTTCAGGTTAGGTTATTAAGGTTATTAAGTCCCAGATATCAAATTATATCTACCATTAAAGGAGCACTCCACTAACCCAGTGTTCGGAACATTTAGTTTGGACCACTGGGTGCAGGGGTCATGACATCATGGCCGTGCCCCTTGGGACATCACGCCACGCTCCCTCAATGCAAGTCTATGGGAGGGGGCGTGGCGACCGCCACTCCCCACCCATAAACTTGCATTGAGGGGGCGTGGCGTGCCATCACAAGGGAGCTTAGCCGTAACATCACGAGCCCTAAATACAGCTCAGTTCCATTTAAAAGAGTACTCTGGGAATTGTTTTTCTTTCCTTATACAGTGTAGCATAGGCTATTGAAAATGATGTAGAGTTTCTTGTGTATGTCTTTCTGCTAACCTGTTTTAGCTGAAGTGGCAGGCATGTGTTTTCAGCCATACTGAATGTAATTCAATCTCTGAAATGATTTCCCAATGCTGCCTACTCTTTCCCATGAATTCCCTGTCTTTGCAGAGAGAGGGGGTGAAGTCTCACTCAAAAGTGGATTTGGGGTCAGTTGTGCAGTTTTGATGCATTTTAAGGGTCTCTAGGTAGCTATGTAGGTAGGATAGTGGGCAGGTAAGTAGCTATGAAATTAGGTAGCTATGTGGGTAGGTAAAGATGAATATAGGCAGCACATCAGAATTAGTGCAAAACTAAAGTGTTTTTATTCCAAGGAATAAGACAACGTTTCGGCGAGATCGCCGAAACGTTGTCTTATTCCTTGGAATAAAAAAACTTTAGTTTTGCACTAATTCTGGTGTGCTGCCTATATTCATCTTTATCTAAAACTGACCGGAGCACTGAGGTTCAAGGGCCTGCATCCACCTACAGGCGTACTTGGAGGTGCTGCTTTATATTGGATTCTATGTGGGTAGGTAGCTATGTAAGTAGGTTGGTAACCAGGTAGATAGCTATGCAGGTAGCTGAATAGGTTGGTATCCAGATAGCAAGTTAGGTACTTATGTATGCAGGTACCAAGCCCCCCCCCCCCAACCCCCCCCCCCCCCACACACACACACAGATTAAAAGATGGTTTCCCAATACTGCCTACATTTCCCATAAATTCACTGCCTTTTGAAAAGAGAGGAGGTGGAATCTAACTCATAAGTGGGTTCGGGGTCAGTTCCCATTATGTGCAGTTTTGATGAATATTCATGTTCACACTATGGAATTTCCGATCACAGAATTCCGATCAGGAATTCCACTCGGAGATTGGCTGCCAAAGTCTTTTGGCGGTAGGACCACACAGACCTGCGCCGTCACCATTGATGGCAATGCAGGTCAGGAAGTTTATTCTTTCCGAAGATCAATTTTAGCGGCAGAAATTCAGCGGAAGGCCAAGATTAAGGTTCACACAGCGGAATTCCTAAGTAAAATTCCGCACATGGAAATTCCATAGTGTGAACATACCCTGAGAGAAATATTGCCTTGAGGAGAAAGTGAGTGGTGTATGTTCACACATTAAATTTTTACCTAATTTTTCACACTTTATACTGCATTTTGTCTGTTTCCAAAAATGCAGTAAAAATGACACATCAATAAATGACCATGTCACACAATACTATACATCAATATACTCTCTATTCCTCCTGATCTTTTACATGGTCCTACAAGATATTGCACTGAGGTCTGGAAATAGGAGGCTTATTTTAGGTTAAAAAACAAAAAACAAACGTTGAATATTTAGTTTTCTGCGCCTTTTTAAATAAAATGTCCAAAATCTATTTGCTTTTTATTTTTCTGTGGCTTAAATGGGTACTCCGGTGGAAATTTTTTTTTTAATCAACTGGAGCCAGAAAGTTAGACAGATTTGAAAAATTACTTCTACTTAAAAATCTTAATCCATCCAGTACTCATCAGCTTCTGTATACCACAGAGGAAGTTGTGTAGTTTTTTTCCAGTCTGACCACAGTGCTCTCTGCTGACACCTCTGTCTGTGTCAGGAACTGTCCAGAGCAGGGGCAAATCCCCATAGCAAACCTCTCCTGCTCCGGAAAGTTTGTGACATGGGCAGAGGTGGCAGCAGAGAGCACTGTGGTCAGACTGGAAAGAATTACACAACTTCCTCTGGAGCATACAGCAGCTGATAAATACTGGAAGGGTTAAGATTTTTAAATAGAAGTAATTTACAATTATGTTTAACTTTCTACCACCAGTTGATTTAGAAATAAACTATTTCCCACTGGATTACCCCTTTAAACTGTATGTAGACTTTGTTGATCTACTTTATGGAAATGTTCCCTGGACAGATAGATCGGCTTCGTGAGACAAGTGAATGGGAAGACAAGTGAATGAGACGCCTGCATGAGACAAGTGAATGGGAAGCGCACCTTTCCTTCCCTACACAATGAGATTCTGCTATTATCTGTCAGCTACTGCCCAATTCAGAGGAGCCGACTTGTCAAAACATCACAGTGAAAAAGATCTGTGACAAGCGACATTTCCATCAATCACTGGTTCGGGTCTGTTGTGTTTTACGACGATCATCAATGCAGGTCTGAGAAAACACCTGGAAAAATAAGTCAAAGCTTAAAGGGGTACTCCACCTACAGACATCTTATCCCCTATCCAAAAGATTGGGTTAAGATGTCTGGCCATGGGAGTTCAGCCTCTGGGACCCCCCGTGATCTCTGTGCAGCACCTGAACCGCACTTGGCATTCTAAACAGTATGTTTAGAACGCTGGGTTTGGGCGGACTGAGACGTGAGATAGGTAGCTGAGTAGGTAGCTAGATTTGTAGGTTAGTATGTATGTAGCTAGCTAGGTAAGTAAGTAGGTATGTAGCAAGCAACGTAGCATGAATGTAGCCAAGTAGCTAGATAGATAAGTAGGTAGGTAGGTAGCTATGTACGTAGGTAGCCAGGTATGTAGGTAGGTAACCAGGTATGTTACTAGGTAGGTAAATAAGCAGGTAAGTAGGTAAATAAGTAGGTACACAGGTAGGTAGCTATGTAGGTAGGTAGCCAACTAGATAAATAGGTAAGTAGACAGGTAGCTAGCCAGGTAGGTAGCCACTCCTTACCAGATCCCTGAATGGAAAGAAAGAAAAAGAAAAAATGTACATATTTACCTCCTGATAATATGTGACACCATCATATACTGACTAAAGTACATCCTACTAATATTCATTCTCAATATAGATCCTTGTAAACACGCCCCTCCTCCGAATGGAGGGGGTGTGGTGTGACGTCACGTCTCCGGCCTCCAAACCCAGGGTTCTAAACATACTGTTTAGAATGCCAGGTGGGGCAGAGGTTCTGCACAGGGATCAGCAGGCTCGAGCAGACATCTTATCCCCTATCCTTTGGATAGGGGATCTGTGGGCAGAGTACCACTTTAATATGCTTTAGAATTCCAATATACTAAGGAAGAAAGCCTTAATGGTGTCAAGTCCTAGTCTCAATACTGCTCAATGGATGTCATTGAGTGACATGGTCCTATAATTTTACGTCACTTCCAATGAGGCGCCATAGTGGGGTACAGTCACCACCATGATGAGGCTATATGACATTATACCCATATAGATGCATGATGTGAGGCTGTAACCTATCATCCAATGGCTGTAAATAGCTGCGACCTACTGTCACAGTCATTAGACAACATGGTCAAGCAAACACTGGCCTAAAGTCAAAAGAATGTTACTACGGACACACCATTTTTGCATTAGCGGGAGGTACACAGGTTGGGAAACACTGGTCTGCACTCTAATAGGTGCGTTACAGTTCCCCCACATTAGGTGGCACCTAATGTGGGGGAACTATACTGCACCTAATGTGGGGGAACTATACTGCACCTAATGTGGGGGAATTGTACTGCCAACCTAATGTGGAGGAACTGTACTGCACCTAATGAGGGGGAACTGTACTGCACCTAATGTGGGGGAACTGTACTGCACCTAATGTGGGGGAACTGTACTGCACCTAATGTGGGGGAACTGTACTGCACCTAATGTGGGGGAACTGTACTGCACCTAATGTGGGGGAACTGTACTGCACCTAATGTGGGGGAACTGTACTGCACCTAATGTGGGGGAAGTGTACTGCACCTAATGTGTGGGAACTGTACTGCACCTAATGTGGGGGAAGTGTACTGCCAACCTAATGTGTGGGGACTTATACTGCACCTATATGAGTGCAGGTCTGTTTATGTATGTGTGCATGCAAGCAAGAGTGTATTTGTGTGTATGTATGTATATATATATATATATATATATATATATATATATATATATGAACGTGCGCGCAGCGTGAGTTTGTGCTTTAGGGTACACACCCTAATGCAATAGGCTGCACAATCCTATGGTCCTCAGTGTACAGAGCCCTGCTTGTACTCAGTGTACAGAGCCCTGCTTGTCCTCAGTGTACAGAGCCCTGCTTGTCCTCAGTGTACAGAGCCCTGCTCGTTCTCAGTGTACAGAGCCCTGCTTGTCCTCAGTGTACAGAGCCCTGCTTGTCCTCAGTGTACAAAGACATGCTTGTCCTCAGTGTACAGGGCTCTGTACACTGAGGACAAGCAGGGCTCTGTACACTGAGGACAAGCAGGGCTCTGTACACTGAGGACAAGTAGGGCTCTGTACACTGAGGACAAGCAGGGCTCTGTACACTGAGGACAAGCAGGGTTCTGTATACTGAGGACAAGCAGGGCTCTGTACACTGAGGACAAGCATGTCTCTGTACACTGAGGACAAGCAGGGCTCTGTACACTGAGGACAAGCAGGGCTCTGTACACTGAGGACAAGCAGGGCTCTGTACACTGAGGACCATAGGATTGTGCAGCCTATTGCATTAGGGTGTGTACCCTAAAGCACAAACTCACGCTGCGCGCACGTGCATATATATATATATATATATATATATATATATATATATATACATACATACACACAAATACACTCTTGCTTGCATGCACACATACATAAACAGACCTGCACTCATATAGGTGCAGTATAAGTCCCCACACATTAGGTTGGCAGTACACTTCCCCCACATTAGGTGCAGTACAGAGCCCTGCTTGTCCTCAGTGTACAGAGCCCTGCTTGTCCTCAGTTCACAGAGCCCTGCTTGTCCTCGGTGTACAGAGCCCTGCTTGTCCTCGGTGTACAGAGCTCTGCTTGTCCTCAGTGTACAGAGCCCTGCTTGTCCTCAGTGTACAGAGCTCTGCTTGTCCTCAGTGTACAGAGCCCTGCTTGTCCTCGGTGTACAGAGCCCTGCTTGTCCTCGGTGTACAGAGCCCTGCTTGTCCTCGGTGTACAGAGCTCTGCTTGTCCTCAGTGTACAGAGCCCTGCTTGTCCTTAGTGTACAGAGCCCTGCTTGTCCACAGTTGCAAGTTTAAAAAAAAAAACCTTTTTAAAGGTTTTTGGAGATTTTGAAAAAAGATCTTGAGGCTTGTTTTACCCGTCATGTATATATTGTATAATCCATGTTGTCTCGCTCTTACCCACGTGGATGCCTAGTGCTGACACTGTAGATCGGTCACCGGACTCGCAGAGGATAATTGTCATAATTTGTTGCTTTTTGCATTTTAATGAGTTTTCCCTCTTTTGGATGCGTCTTAATTACATTTAGGTTTTTATTTCTCCCCGGGAGGCTTTCTTCCTCATTAATTAGAACTTATAGAAAGAAACAGTCGGGAGCCATAAAGAGTGAGAAAAACAGGACATTAATATTCTGCTTAGCTGTTTTTTTCACTTTTTATATTTACCGAAAAAATTATTATTACCGAACAGATAAGAGTGTATGGTAATGGGATCAATTACATATGTTTTTTCTTGTTTTTCTATTGAGGCTGATGGTGCTGGTGAACTGATGAGACTTATAGATGGATTGGGGTGAGTTCACACTATGTGAAGTTTTAAGTGATTCAGGGGAAATCATGGCAAAAAAAAAAAAAAAACACAGCAAAAAATAGCAGTGTGTTAATGCAGCCTCAGGGGTGGTATATAACTACTACATATCCTGATCCCATAGAGATAGCAGTAGCAGTATACAGATAGAACTGAAAGGGGAAGGGTCTTGGAGCTGCCAGGGATCTGATAGGATATGATGAAGTCAGCTGACCCGGGACTGACCACTTCCCCTGACACAATTTATGCTGTGATTTCCTAGGGGTCAGGCGGGTGATCACATGACACAGTAACAGCAATGAAACGTATAGATGCAGATGTACTGGATTTAAACAGATGGCGCTGTAGGACCATTTGTGTTTAGTGTGCATGATATGGGCAAAATAACAAAACAAAACCCGAAGTGCTTCTTTAAATGACCCTAGACCGTGGTCAAATGTGTTCAATTTGCTGCTTAAGGGTACGTTCACACATACAGGATCCTGCACAGATTTGATGTGCAGGATTTGTAACTGCAGATTACAAGCTGTGCTTAGTCATTTAGTTTACCTTGAAATCTGCAGTAGAAAATCCTGTGCATCAAATCTGCGTACGTGTTATTGTACCCTAAGGGTGCGTTCCCACCTGGCGTATACACAGTGTATTTCACGCTGCGCAAAATTTACGGCAGCAACGGGAAATACGCTACGTATTCCGGCGGCAGCCCAATGCGTGTAGTGAGTTTTGGAGGCGGGGGCCGTGCGCCGGCGTGACTGTGACGCGCGGCTCCGCCTCCAAAACTCACTGCACACATAGGGCTGCCGCCGGAATGCACTGTGTGTATAGTGAGCAAGGAATACGCCGCGTATTTCCTGCTGCTGCTGTAAATTTTGCGCAGCGTGAAACATGCTGCGTATACGCCAGGTGGGAACGCACCCTTAAGCTGAAAAGAAAATTAGAGAACATGGTAGTGTATATAAATGAACCCATCACACTGTGGTTAACCAGATGATAATATCTTACCGTAAATGTTTCCTCCTTCATCTCTCGCTTCAAACAAGTGTTTTTTTTTTTTTTTTAGTTTTAGTTTTTTTGTTCTTTTTTTCTTTTCAGGCTTCAGCCAGGCGGAATCCAATTATATTCCCAATTACACCGGTGACGTCTGCATCCAGGAGTTTACACAGCGGGCAGCCTATACTTCATCTGATACTGAAGTCTTTGTGTAACCTTTGTTTTTAGGCATATGACAAAAAGACCGCACAGGTATATAGTTATATGTATGGTTTTCCTGGTTTTCGGTGGCATTTCTCTAGGCCTGTCTGGGCTACAGTCTGTTCGGTATAGGTTTGTTAAAGGGGCACTCCGCCCCTAGACATCTTAGCCACTATGCAAAGGATGGGGGATGAGATGTCTGATTGTGGGGGTCCCCCTGTCTTGGCTGTGGCACCCCAGAAAACTGGTGCACGGAGCCAACTTTGCTCCATGCTGGATGACTGGTGATGCCGGGTGGAGGCTCGTGATGACACAGTCATGCCCCCACGGCCATGCCTCCTCAATTCAAGTCTATGGGAGGGGGCCTGACGGCTGTCATGCCCCCTCCCATAGGCTTTCATTGAGGAGGCATGGCCATGACATCACGAGTGGGCATGACCGTGATGTCACGAGACTCCAGCGCTGCACCTGGCCCCGCGATCAGACATCTTATCCCCTATCCTTTGAATGGGGGATAAGATGTCTAGGGGCGGAGTACCCCTTTAAAGGGGTATTCCAGGCAAAAACTTTTTTTATAGATCAACTGGCTCCTTAAAGTTAAACAGATTTGTAAATTACTTCTATTAAAAAATCTTAATCCTTCCAATAGTTATTAGCTTCTGAAGTTTTCTGTCTAACTGCTCAATGATTATGTCACGTCCCGGGAGCTGTGCATGATGGGAGAATATCCCTTGCATGATGGGAAAATATCCCCATAGGAACTGCACAGCTCCCGGGATGTGAGTCATCAGAAAGCAGTTAGACAGAAAACAGCAACTCAACTTCAGAAGCTAATAACTATTGGAAGGATCAAGATTTTTTAATAGAAGTAATTTACAAATTGTTTTCCGGAGTCAGTTGATATATAAAATGTGAGATGTTATGAGCCTCCGCCCAGCATCGCCAGTCATCCGGCACTGGATGTCTAGGGTGCTGCAGCCGAGATTGCGGGGGTCCCCAGCAGCGGGACCCCCGCAATCAGACATCTTATCCCCTATCATCCTATCCACGTCAGTATAACCTCCAATACCAGTGGTCTTCAACCTGCGGACCTCCAGATGTTGCAAAACTACAACTAGCCGTTTACGCTGCCCCGTGAGCTCCGCTGACGATCACTTACCTGTCCTCGGGGCTCCGGCGCGTCCTCTTCGGGATCCCCTGCATCGTCGGCGCTCTCCATCGTTGTAATTACGTCGCTGCGCACGCCGTCCCGTCATCTAATAGGAGCGGCGTGCGTAATGACGTGATGGCGGCGACGGAGAGAGAAGATGCCGGGGACGCAGAGGACTTGCTGGAGCGTCGGGGACACCGCGACATCAATGGACGGCGACATCCCGGGCAGCGGTGACGTTCCGGAGCGGTGGGGACAGGTGAGTATAACCTCCAATACCAGTGGTCTTCAACCTGCGGACCTCCAGATGTTGCAAAACTACAACTAGCCGTTTACGCTGCCCCGTGAGCTCCGCTGACGATCACTTACCTGTCCTCGGGGCTCCGGCGCGTCCTCTTCGGGATCCCCTGCATCGTCGGCGCTCTCCATCGTTGTAATTACGTCGCTGCGCACGCCGTCCCGTCATCTAATAGGAGCGGCGTGCGTAATGACGTGATGGCGGCGACGGAGAGAGAAGATGCCGGGGACGCAGAGGACTTGCTGGAGCGTCGGGGACACCGCGATATCGATGGACGGCGACATCCCGGGCAGCGGTGACGTTCCGGAGCGGCGGAGACACGTGAGTACAACTTCCTCTAACAGTGGTCTACAACCTGCGGACCTCCAGATGTTGCAAAACTACAACACCCAGCATGCCCGGACAGCCGTTGGCTGTCCGGGCATGCTGGGTGTTGTAGTTTTGCAACATCTGGAGGTCCGCAGGTTGGAGACCACTGTCCTATACTTTACAGTGCACGGATCCCTCAACATACGATGGTTTCATTTGGAACGGATTACCATCGTATGTTGAGGGACCACTGTATTCCTGTTGCCATGTTTCCCTGATATCTGTGTTGTGTTATTTTGTATTTCTGCTTTAATTCTGTATTTTGTTTTATTGACTGTGTACCTGTCCTGTACAGTTCTTGTTTATTGTTTTGACTATGATGCCCCTGAACCTTAGTTAGCAAAGGGACTGGCTCCAAGTTGTGAGCTGCCAATAGGACGGTTGTGCAAGTGTAGCGGTCAGAGGAGTAGGGGACCGCAGCGCAGGATTCAAGTACGGTACAGCAGACAATGAGGCTGAAGCAGAAACTGGTTTTATTAACCAACAGAGTATAATGGCCGGAGAATGATGTTAACAGAAATAACAGTTTACATAGGTTTAAAGCAAAGTGAACTGCAACGTGATACATAAAATGGCGCTCCCGCCAAGGCGCACACAGAAATACAGGCTACTCTGCTATATGATCCTATCTGATTCCCGCTAACCGGGACACATTGCTGCAGCGTTCTGTCTAAGGGAACCTGCTCTATGCCCTACCACAGGTCAGCACCGGTGCACACTCACAGTTCTGTAGGCCACAGGTTCTTTATCTCAGTCTCTGTGATGGTGGTTGCAGTCAGGTCTCTGGGTCTCTCCCTTGCTGTCTACAGCTGTAGTCTCTTATGCACTGGTCTGGGTTTCTTTGAAGGTTGCTTATCTTGTTCTGTCACTTGGAGGTCACTGCAGTCTGGTCCCTTGCTCTGTACTTGCTTGTTCTGGGATGTTCTGGGATGTTCTCTGGTTCTCAGCTGCAGTCTGTAGCATCACAGTTCAGCTCTGTCTCCTCTGGCAGGATCCTATTGCTCAGTCCCTGGATTACACAGTCTCTCTGCCCTTTCAAGGCCACTTTATCCAGACTCTTTCCTCAGCTCTGCACAGCCATAGAGAGCCGAACCCCACACAGTCCCAGGGACTTTCCGCTCCTCCTCCTCTCCAGAAAGATCTCTTCTCTTAAAGCAACAACAACAACTGTGTCTTATTCTCAATTACAACAACAGTGACATCTTGTGGCTGAAAGATGCATGACAGTCTGTGGGACTTTCTCAATAGAAGTACAGTGTAATGGAGTTTAGTCATTCGAGGGCTGATCCCCTACACAAGTAGGCAGGAAAAGAGGGTCCGGGGTTAAAGGGGTATTCCAAGCCAATAATTTTTTTTTATATATCAACTGGCTGTGGAAAGTTAAACAGATTTGTAAATTACTTCTATTAAAAAATCTTAATCCTTCCAATAGTTATTAGCTTCTGAAGTTGAGTTGCTGTTTTCTGTGTAACTGCTTTCTGATAGAGATGTCGCGAATTGTTCGCCGGCGAACAGTTCCCGGCGAATTTTGCATGTTCGCGTTCGCATTGCCGGGCGAACATATGTGAAGTTCGATCCGCACCTATACTTTAACATTGCAGTAAACTTTGACCCTGTGAGTCAGAGTCAGCAGACACATTACAGCCAATCAGCATCAGTCCCTCCCTTCCAGACCCTCCTACCTCTTGCACGGACGCCATTTTACCTTCATTCAGCATGCTGCGGGCTTAGGAAGTGGAGGCTCAGAGAAGCTGCTCCTGCTGTATAGGGAAAGCGATAGCTAGGTTGCTGCTAGGTGGTGTATTCAGGGTCCAGTTTACTCCTAAAGCACTAGTATAACATCTGCTTTAAGGACAGCACCCAAAAAAGCCCTTTTTAGGGCTGAAAGATATCAGTCCTGGTTGGGAGGGAACCACTGGTTAAAAGGGGTACTCCAGAATCAAACTTAAGTTCCTTCAAGCAACTATCTACTACAGTATTCAAAGGGCTGAAAGATATCAATCCGTTAGTCTTGCAACAGCTGGAGGCACCCTGGTTGGGAGGCAACTGCTGGTTAAAAGGGGTACTCCAGAATCAAACTTAAGTTCCTTCAAGCAACTAACTACTACAGTATTCAAAGGGCTGAAAGATATCAGTCCGAGTGTTTTGCAACAGCTGTAGGTACCCTGGTTGGGGACCACTGCTTAAAAGGGGAACTTAGCTGGCAAGCTTTTTTTCTTTAAAGCAACTAACTACTACAGTATTCAAAGGGCTGAAATATATCAGTCCGTGTGTTTTGCAACAGCTGGAGGCACCCTGGTTGGGGACCACTGCATAAAAAGGGAACTCCGCTGGCAAGTTTTTTTGCTCATTGTCACACTAGTGCAAATCACATTAGGTGTGACAGTTGCGCAAATTAAAAAAAATACCTTTTTTGGCTGTTAAATAAAATCAGTCGTCACTGTCAGTTCACGTCACAGTTGCCATTTTTTTTGCCTGCAGGGCAAATTGTGTCACCCTAGTGCAAATCCCATTAGGTGTGACAGTTGTGCAAATTAAAAAAACAAAACTTTTTTGGCTGTTAAATAAAATCAGTCGTCACTATTAGTTCACGTCACAGTTGCCATTTTTCTTGCCTGCAGGGTAAATTGTGTCACCCTAGTGCAAATCACATTGGGTGTGACACTAGTGCAAATTTAACCAAAAAAATGACAGGCAGAGGAAGGCCACCCCGCAGGGGCCGTCGTGGTGCTGGGATTCCCTTTGGCCCTAGAATGGCCAGTGTTCAGAGGCCACGTACCCTGAACCCCCAAAGTTCTGAGGACTTAGTTGACTGGCTATCACAAGACACCCAATCTACTACAGCTCCAGGCTTACAGGATGTCCTGAAGCAGTCCAGGAAGGTGTGTGGCCATTTCAGGCATTCCTACACGGCCATGGCGCACTTGTCAGATATCCAGCGGCGAAACAACATGCCAGTGAGGCGCTTGATTTGCGACAGCCCGACATGTTGGAATTCAACACTCCTAATGTTCGACCACCTGCTCCAAGAAGAAAAAGCGAATATTTGTATGACCGGGGTGATAGGACATCATCTGCGGAGCTGGGAATTTTTTTGCCACGTTACTGGACGCTCATGCGCAATGCCTGTAGGCTCATGCGTCCTTTTGAGGAGGTGACAAACCTGGTCAGTCGCACCGAAGGCACCATCAGCGACATCATAGCGTTTGGTTTCTTCCTGGAGCGTGCCCTGCGAAGAGTGCTGGATCAGACAGTAGATGAGCGTGAAGAGGAAGAGTTGTGGACACCATCACCACCAGAAACAGCCTTATCAGCATCGCTTGCTGGACCTGCGGCAACGCTGGAAGAGGATTGTGAGGAAGAGGAGTCAGAGGAAGAATGTGTCTTTGAAGAGGAGGAGGAAGACCAACCACAGCAGGCACCCCAGGGTGCTCCTTGTCACCTATCTGGTTCCCGTGGTGTTGTACGTGGCTGGGGGGAAGAAGATGATCCCTTCCCTGACATCACTGAGGAAGAGGAATGGGACATGAGTAGCTCGGCATCCAACCTTGTGCAAATGGGGTCTTTCATGCTGTCGTGCCTGTTGAGGGACCCTTGTATAAAAAGGATGAAGGAGACCGACCTGTACTGGGTGTCCACGCTACTAGACCCCTGGTATAAACATAAAGTGCCTGACATGTTACCGCATTACTGCAAGGCGGAAAAGATTCAGCAGGTCCAAAATAAATTAAGAAGTATGCTGTACACAGCGTATAAGGGTCATGTCACAGCACAACAGGGATCTAACAGGGCAAGAGGTGAAAGTAATCCTCCTCCTCCTCCCACGAACACGCCAGCAAGGATAGGATGCTGTACAGACTTGCTGTTGATGGAGGACATGGGGAGCTTTTTAAGTCCTACGCATCGCCACAGCCCTTCGGGGTCCACCATCAGAGAATGACTTGACCGACAGGTGGCAGACTACCTGGCCTTTACCGCAGATATCGACACTCTGAGGAGCGATGAACCCCTTGACTACTGGGTGTCCCGGCTTGACCTGTGGCCTGAGCTATCCCAATTTGCGCTCGAACTTCTGGCCTGTCCCGCTTCAAGTGTCCTGTCAGAAAGGACCTTCAGTGCAGCAGGAGGTATTGTCACTGAGAAGAGGAGTCGCCTTGGTCAAAAAAGTCTGGATTACCTCACCTTTCTTAAGATGAATGAGGGATGGATCCCGAAGGGACTGACACTGGACGATACATTTGATTGAACAAGGCCTGATCAGATGAGCTGCCTTGGCCTAAAAATGGTCCACACGCTGCTGTATTTGAACTCTGAATGCCGGATGACTTGCGTGACTTATCCGCCACCAACTAGGGTTCAAGCCGCAATGTTTTAGGGCACTTTCTGCCTGGCAAAACAAACAAATTTTTCAGGCCACTGCTACAGCAACGGCTGCGACAATACCATATTTTCCAGCCAGGTGTACATGCCAAATTTTTCTGGCCTCTGCTGCTGCAATTGTTGTGGTGCTGCAATTTTTGTGGCCGCTGCTACAGAAGCGGCTGCAACAATACCAAATTTTTCAGGCATGTGTACATGCCTAATTTTTCAGGTACTCTCTGCTGACATCTCTGTCCATTTTTGCAACCGTGGATATTAGATGTATGCTAAGGGTAGCATGGTGGCTCAGAGGTTAGCACTGCTGCCTTGCAGCGCTGGGGCCTTGTTCAAATCCCACTATGTGCTGCCTCAAGGGGGGCTCTAACTATGTGCTGCCTAATATGGGGGAATCTTATGTGCTGCCTAAAGGGGAGCTCTAACTATGTGCTGCCTAACATGGGGAAATCTATGTGCTGCCTAAAGGGGGAATCTAACTATGTGATGCCTAAAAGGAGGCTCTAACTATGTGCTGCCTAATATGGGGGAATCTATGTGCTGTCTAAAGGGGGAATCTAACTATGTGATGCCTAAAGGGGGGATCTAACTATGTGCTGCCTAAAGGGAGGCTCTAACTATGTGCTGCCTAATATGGGGGAATCTAACTATGTGATGCCTAAAGGGTGGCTCTGTGTGCTGCCTAAAGGGGGCTAAAGCACGTTATTCCAAACCATTTATGAATAATAGGTGATTTATGCCCTTGGCCATGGATCCCCCTCCGGCACACCACAGTCCAGGTATTAGTCCCCTTGAAACAACTTTTAAATCACTATTGTGGCCAGAAAGAGTCCCTGTGGGTTTTAAAATTTGCCTGCCCATTGAAGTCAATGGCGGTTCGCCCAGTTCGCCGGTTTACAAACTTTTGGCTGACGTTCGCATTCGCGGTTCGCGAACCGAAAATTTTATGTTCGCGACATCCCTACTTTCTGATGACTCACGTCCCGGGAGCTGTGCAGTTCCTATGGGGATATTCTCCCATCATGCACAGCTCCCGGGATGTGACATCATCATTGAGCAGTTAGACAGAAAACTTCAGAAGCTAATAACTATTGGAAGGATTAAGATTTTTTTAATAGAAGTAATTTACAAATCTGTTTAACTTTCCGGAGCCAGTTGATATATATAAAAAAAAGTTTTTGCCTTGAATACCCCTTTAACCCCTTAAGGACGCAGGACGTAAATGTACGTCCTGGTGAGGTGGTACTTAACGCACCAGGACGTACATTTACGTCCTAAGCATAACCGCGGGCATCGGAGCGATGCCCGTGTCATGCGCGGCTGATCCCGGCTGCTGATCGCAGCCAGGGACCCGCCGGCAATGGCCGACGCCCGCGATCTCGCGGGCGTCCGCCATTAACCCCTCAGGTGCCGGGATCAATACAGATCCCGGCATCTGCGGGAGTTCGCGATTTAAATGAACGATCGGATCGCCCGCAGCGCTGCTGCGGGGATCCGATCATTCATAACGCCGCACGGAGGTCCCCTCTCCTTCCTCCGTGCGGCTCCCGGCGTCTCCTGCTCTTGTCTGTGATCGAGCAGACCAGAGCAGGAGATGACCGATAATACTGATCTGTTCTATGTCCTATACATAGAACAGATCAGTATTAGCAATCATGGTATTGCTATGAATAGTCCCCTATGGGGACTATTCAAGTGTAAAAAAAATGTAAAAGTAAAAGTAAAAAAAAAGTGAAAAATCCCCTCCCCCAATAAAAAAGTAAAACGTCCGTTTTTTCCTATTTTACCCCCAAAAAGCGTAAAAAACATTTTTTATAGACATATTTGGTATCGCCGCGTGCGCAAATGTCCAAACTATTAAAATAAAATGTTAATGATCCCGTACGGTGAACCGCGTGAACGAAAAAAAATTTAAAAAGTCCAAAATTCTTACTTTTTTAACACATTTCATTAAAAAAAAAATTATAAAAAGTGTATTAAAAGTTTTTTATATGCAAATGTGGTATCAAAAAAAAGTACAGATCATGGCGCAAAAAATGAGCCCTCATACCGCCACTTATACGGAAAAATAAAAAAGTTAGAGGTCATCAAAATAAAGGGATTATAAACGTACTAATTTGGTTAAAAAGTTTGTGATTTTTTTTAAGCGCAACATTAAAATAAAAGTATGTAATAATGGGTATCATTTTAATCGTTTTGACCCTAAGAATAAAGAACACATGTCATTTTTACCATAAATTGTACGGCGTGAAAACAAAACCTTCCAAAATTAGCAAAATTGCGTTTTTCGTTTTAATTTCCCCACAAAAATAGTGTTTTTTGGTTGCGCCATACATTTTATGATATAATGAGTGATGTCATTACAAAGGACAACTGGTCACGCAAAAAATAAGCCCTCATACTAGTCTGTGGATGAAAATATAAAAGAGTTATGATTTTTAGAAGGCGAGGAGGAAAAAATGAAAACGTAAAAATTAAATTGTCTGAGTCCTTAAAGGGGTAGTCCAGTGGTGAAAAACTTATCCCCTATCCTAAGGATAGGGGATAAGTTTGAGATCGCGGGGGGTCCGACCGCTGGGGCCCCCTGCGATCTCTCTGTACGGGGCCCCGGCTCTCCGCCGAGATAGCGGGTGTCGACCCCCGCACGAGGCGGCGGCCGCCACGCCCCCTCAATACATCTCTATGGCAGAGCCGGAGATTGCCGAAGGCAGCGCTTCGGCTGTGCCATAGAGTTGTATTGAGGGGGCGTGTCGGCCGCCGCCTCGTGCGGAGGTCGACACGCCCCCTTCCCGCGGGCTGTCGGGGCTCCATACAGGAGATCTCGGGGGGCCCCAGCGGTCGGACCCCTCGCGATCTGCAACTTATCCCCTATCCTTAGGATAGGGGATAAGTTGCTCACCACTGAATCACCACTGGACTACTCCTTTAAGGCCAAAATGGGCTGAGTCCTTAAGGGGTTAAGCTTAGGGCTCACTCTTAACTGCTCTACGTGACGTAAACATGACAGATTGGTTGTATACTTTGTATACCTTTTTTTTTTTTTGTCTTTTATTCTATTGTGCTATATGCGTTATAGAAGACAAAATTAAGAATTGAAAAAATAAAATAAAATGATAAATGATAAGAAATCAAAATGGCTTAAGTCAGCAGGGGGCGCCATGAGGATCCGTGTTAGGCCCAATTCTTTTCCATCTCTTTCTCAATGACCTTGTGGATGAAAAGTAAAGTGTCATTTTTTGCTGACGATACAGAACTTTGTATAATGCTTAGAATTTGTACCATATTACAGGAAGACCTAGATACGCTGGCAGCGTGGACTCGAGGATGGCGGCCACATTATAATATTGATAAATGTAAAGTAATGCACCCGGGTCACAGGAATACTATTACTGAATACACATTAAATGGAATAAAACTGGATAAAGAACAAGAGGAGGACTCGATTTATTCTGGTTACAAGGAAGTCGAGTGTCAGGAAGAAGGTATTGCCTGTGGGGAAAGAAAAAGGGGATGATATCAGTACAGGAAAGGAGGTAAGGAGAGCTCATTCGCCATCTTGACTCATCGGACCCCCGCAATCATGCTGTGGGTGGGCAGATGAGTCTTACAGAGCCCGGAAGATGCTTTAGATGCCGTGATCAGTGTTGATCAAATGGTTAATGGTGGACATCAGTATGATCGCTGATGCCTGCCATTATCCGAGAGGTCCCAATCACCATGCTCGGAGACGCATTGATCACGAAACTCCAAAACATACATATACGTCGCTGTGCGCTAAGTACCAGGGCACAGCGTCGTACATGTACGTCATGTCTCCTCCAGGGGTTAAAGGGAATCTGTGAACTGTTTTGTGCTAGTATAATTGAAGATACCCCTAAAATAGGCACTGGGAAGGGGAAAGCATCCATTTACAGTGGTCCCTCAACGTACGATGGTAATCCGTTCCAAATGGACCATCGTTTGTTGAAACCATCGCATGTTGAGGGATCCGTGCAATGTAAAGTATAGGACAGTGGTCTACAACCTGCGGACCTCCGGATGTTGCAAAACTACAACACCCAGCATGCCCGGACAGCCAACGGCTGTCCGGGCATGCTGGGAGTTGTAGTTTTGCAACATCTAGAGGTCCGCAGGTTGAAGATCACTGGTATTGGAGGTTATACTCACGTGTCCCCGCCGCTCCGGACCGTCACCGCCCGTCACCGCTGCTGTCGATGTCGCCTTCCATCGCTGTCGCCGCATCCCCAGGGTGTCCACGACGCTCCGGCAAGGCTCTCCGTCGCCGCCATCACGTCGCTACGCACGCCGCTCCTATTGGATGACGGGACAGTGTGTGCAGCGACGTGATGACGATGATGGAGAGCGCCGACGATGCAGGGGATCCCGAAGAGGACGCGCCGGAGGCCCGAGGACAGGTAAGTGATCGTCAGCGGACCACATGGGGCACCGTAAATGGCTATCCGGTGGCAGCTGAAGCAGTCTGCGCTGCCGGATAGCCGTTTATGCGATGGCCCCGACATACAAAAGCATCGTATGTTGATGCTGCCTTCAACATGCGATGGCCTCTGAGAGTGATCGTATGCTGAAATGATCGTATGTCGGGGCCACCGTAGGTCGGGGGGTCACTGTATTTCCATTCGATCATACACTTTGCATACCCAGAAAACGGCTGATGAAGAGTCTGAGAGGTGGGATCTTCCTCCTAGCTCCCAGCCTTGCCTCACACCGATTGACAGCTCTAGCATCTGGATGATTACATGGGGGGATGATGTATTTCCCACCCTAGGCTTATAGTCGAGTCAATAACTTTTAATGGGTTTTTGGGGTAAAATGAGGGGCCTCGGCTTATATTCGGGTCGGCTTATACTCGAGTATATACGGTAGATCAAAATACAATATGTAGATGTGTGACCATGTCTGTTTTCTCTACTTGAACTCACATTGGGGGAGATTTATCAAAACCTGTGCAGAGGAAAACTTTCCCAGTTGCCCATAGCAACCAATCAGATTGCTTCTTTCATTTTTCACAGGCCTTCATAAAAATGAAAGAAGCAAGCTGATTGGTTGCTATGGGCAACTGGAAAAGTTTTCCTCTGCACAGGTTTTGATAAATCTCCCCCATTGTGTTTTCTATCCCCTCCTTTTTTTGTTGCTTTCACTTGGTCTGCACTCTGCCTCAGGCCAACCCTATATAAGTAGCAGGTAGCTACACAAGGCCCTTTGATTTCTGGCAGCCTCCCAGTCTGAATGGGAGCACATGGTAAGTGATCTTTTACACCTTGTTCACACTGTTGTGGTGCTGTGCGGCGACCGTTGCTGCCGTGGCACCATGTCTGTGGGGGGGGGGGGGGGGGGGGGTGCGGCCCGGAGACTGGTCTGAGTGGCATTGGGGCCGCTCTGCCAGTGGGTCATTCCCCCTGTGGGCATTGGTGTTACAGCGGCGGCGGTTGCCGCCCAGTGCTACGCCATGTTATGCTAAGGACCTTAGGGACCCACTCTATATAAGTGGCCTTGACGTGGCGAGTGGGCTTGTGCCTTTTGATCAAAATGTATACTAACAACCTGTTAGTTTTTCTTATTTATGCTGAGAAGCAATTAGATCAAAATACAAAATGTAGATGTGCGACCATGTCTGTTTTCTCTACTTGAATTCACAATGTGTAGTTCTTTTCTGTCTGACCACAGTGCTCTCTGCTGACACCTCTGTCCATGTCAGGAACTGTCCAGAGCAGGAACATATCCCCATAGCAAACCTCTCCTGCTCTGTACAGTTCCTGACATGGGCAGAGGTGTCAGCAGAGAGCACTGTGATCAGAATGGAAAGAAGAACTCAACTTCCTGTGGAGCATACAGCAGCTGATAAGTACTGGAAGGATCAACATTTTTTAATAGAAGTAATTTACAAATCTGTATAACTTTTTGGCACCAGTTGATTTGAAGGAAAAAAAAAATGTTTTCCACAGGAGTACCCCTATAAGATGGTGGCTGGAGGTCTCTCTGCCTCAGTTAGACAGTACTAGTAGAGCAATGATCTCACTGATCAATGCAATGCCATTGTATAATACTGAACTGTATATATGCAATCAAAAGATTGCTTATAATTGTCTCCTATGAGGACTTAAAAAAAATTTAAGTAAATAATAAAAAAAGGTTTAAAGGTTTAAAAATATATAAAAGTTGAATTGTCTAAACTACTAAAAAAGAATATGTTGATGATTCCGTACAGGAAACAAAATCAGTTAGAGCGTTCCTTAGTGGTATAGGGGGTTCAGGTCAGCTCCCCAAACCATGATTTTGGGAAGCTGACCTGTTGTTATGGCCTCCATGTTGCAAAACTACAACTCCCAGCATGCCCGGACAGCCACAGGCTGTCCTGGCATGTTGGGAGTTGTAGTTTTGCAACAGCTGGAGGCACCTCGGTTGGGAAACATTGCTCTTGGGGGAATCAATCAGTGTAAAAAAAAAAATTTAAATAAAAGGTTTTACAAATATAAATTAACCCCTTCCATACCAAAAGTTCAAATCACCCCCCCCCCCCATTTGACATTTTCCATACAAAAAGATAAAAATGTATGTATGTTATTGTTGCATGCAGAAATGTCCAAACTATTAAAATATAATATATACGATCTCACACGGGGAACGGAATTTGGTATTTGGAAAAATACCAAACACCAGAATTGCTGATTTTTGGTCAAAAAGAAAAAATTGGGGGGAAAAAAAAAGGAAAGACGCCAAAAAATGTAAATCCTCACGGGGTTAAGGGGCCATAGGTAACCCAAATGACTTGAGGATATTTGCTAAATGAATTAGCTCAAAACTTCAGTGCAAATTGCGCCAAAAAATTAAGACACATTTTAAATTCACTTTTTTTTTTAAATTAAAATTGGCGTTTATGTACGCCGACTAGGATGTGCAGTAAAGAGTTAAGAAAAAGTTTATATCATGGTGTTTCCCAAACCAGTGTACCTCCAGCTGTTGCAAAACTACAAGTTCCAGCATGCCCAGTCAGTCAAAGGCTGTCTGGGCATGCTGGGAGTTGTAGTTTTGCATCAGCTGGAGGCACTCAGGTTAACTGTGCTTAGACTGATGTATCAAATGTATTTTGTTTTCAAAGGGGTTATCCAGGATAAAACTTATATATCAACTGTCTCCAAGAAGTTAAACAGATTAAAAAATATTAATCCTTTCAGTACTTATGAGCTGCTGAAGTTGAGATGTTCTGTCTAAATGCTTTCAGACCTGTCTTGAGAACTGTCCAGAGTAGAAGCAAATCCCCATAGCAAACCTCTTCTACTCTGTGCAGTTCCCGAGACAAGCAGAGATGTCAGCAGAGAGCACTGTTGCCAGACAGAAAAGAACAATTCAACTTCAGCAGCTGATAAGTACTGGAAGGATTAAGATTTTTTAATAGAAGTAATTTACAAATCTGTTTAACTTTCTGGAGCCAGTTGATATAAAAAATAAAGTTTTTTTTTCCTGGAATACCCCTTTAAGCCATTTATAATGACTCGTAAATCCAGGCTCTCTCGGACCCCGCTGGTAATCCTCCGCCGGTGACGCTCTATTTATTTCACATGTCACTCTCGGCCTCTGAATATTTCATCGTATCGGCCGAGGGATTCTAGAAATCCTGTCGTGTAAAAGCGCTCCTGGAAAGTTATTAAAAGAAAGATGGCCAAGTGCACGGCGAGAAGCTTCACATAAATCTCAGGTGCAAAGAAAAGGCATCCATGAATGCAAATGCGCCAAAGTGAAGGAAAACAACAGCGAGGCAACACTAGAGAGACAACGGTAAATACAAATGATTTTCAGCTCACCTCCATTTTGTCTTGCATGGATCCAAGACTGGCGCAGCTTCATGCGTAACATTAAAGTAGATGATCCAGCAATTCCTTTAAAACTTCAAAGCTTTATTCCAAACGAGTTAAAGGGGTACTCCGGTGAAAAAGTTTTTTTTGTTTTTTTTTTAAATCAACTGATACCAGAAAGTTAAACAGATTTGTAAATTACTTCTAATAAAAAATCTTAATCCTTCGAGAACGTATTAGCAGCGGAATACTACAGAGGAAATTATTTTCTTCTTGGAACACAGAGCTCTCTGCTGACATCACGACCACAGTGCTCTCTGCTGACATCTCTGTCCATTTTAGGAACTGTCCAGAACAGCATAGGTTTGCTATGGGGATTTTCTCCTACTCTGGACAGTTCTTAAAATGGACAGAGATGTCAGCCGAGAGCAATGTGTTCCAAAAAGAAAATAATTTTGTCTGTAGTATTCAGCAGCTAATAAGTACTGGAAGGATTAATATTTTTTAATAGAAGTAATTTACAAATCTGTTTAACTCACTGGCACCAGTTGATTTAAAAAAAAAAAAAAAATAAATAAAAACTTTTCCACCGGAGTACCCTTTAAAAGTTTCATTAAATACAAACTTCACACCTCCTAGCCGGTAACGCTCTCCAAATGGACACGTTTCAAGCGCATGCGCTCGAAACGCGTCCATTTGGAGAGTGTTACTGGCTAGGTGGTGTGAAGTTTGTACTTCCTGCAACTTTTAACTCGTTTGGAATAAAACATTGAAGTTTTAAAGGAATTGCTGGATCGTCTACTTTTCTTTACGGTAACATTAGAAAGAACTTACTTCATATTTGACCCCTTAAAGCTTACCCAATCCTGATCATGTACATATCATTTTTATGTGTCTATCACCTATAGTTGTTTCACAAATACCTTCTTTCTGTTGCTCACTTGCTTTATTATTATGAGCTCTGGAGGGGGCTTGTCCACTGCATAAATCCCAGAGTCCTAACTCTCTTCATCCAGTCACTGCAGGCTGCTCTGTAACCCCTTCCTCTCTGTTTTCATGCTGCAGTCTGATAGGATAGGAGTGAGCACAAAGGAGTACTAGTTCCCCCCCCCCCCCCCTCACTTCTTGGACTTTGCCCAATCCTGAGCTTCAGCTGGGACAAAGATGATGCTGCAGCCGGATGGTATGGGGACCCCTAGTGGTGATTTCTATAAAAAGAAAAGAAAATTTTCATATGAAGTTTGATGGGAAGGTTAATGTTTTGCCAAGATGTACAACATGTTTTTTTTAAATCTGACAGTGTCCATTTAAAGGGGTACTCTGGCACGAAATATCTTATCCCCCATCAAGAGGATAGGTAACACAGTCTATGTTTATAGTTGTGCCATGTTCCTTCTATTTTCTGATTATGGATTTTATGGTGCTCTGTGAGATGTTCAAAGCTTGGGATATATTTTTATTTATTTTTTATTATAACTTAACCCTGCTTTGTACTTCTCCACAACATTATCCGTTACCTGTTTTGGGAGCTCCTTGGTCTTCCTGCTGCTGTTTGTTCAGTAATGCTCTCTAACAAACTCTGAGGCTTCCACTGAACAGGGGCTGTCAGACGGCACATTCTAGAAACCAGTTCAAATTCGGGTCTTCAGTCCAAAACCAAATTGGAATTACATTGTTGGTGGAAGCAGGAATTGGAATTTTCTTTTTTTTTTAAAGAATTTTCAAATTTAAAAAATTATATTTTACAAAATAAAAATGTTTAAAAAATGTAAGAAAATCAAGTGCTGGGGTAAAGTCTTGAGGTTGCAGAATCTTTCATTCTCTACAACCAGTTTTTTTTTTTTTTTTTTTTTTTTTTTACAAATCACAACTCCCTCAGCTGCCAGATGACGGCCCACCACTCGCATGTTAAGTCTTATTCATTAGAATTCTGCTGAGTAGGTGTTTTATGATTTCATTATTCCCTTGTATAAGACACTTGTCTCGGTGATGGGTGGGAGTCAGCAAAATGCTATCACAAAACATTAGAAAAAAAAGTAATGGAAATCTATGGAGCTGACATCCTCCCTGGCACCATCCTCCCTGGCACAGTACCGCCTTGGCACAGAAACCATAGGGCAGTGGTGCACATAGGAGAGAAAAGGCCCCATAGCAAAGGTCGAAATGAGCCTCCGATTATGACGTCCGATTTTTGATTTCTATGACTCATTGGTCAATACCCCCCTCCATTAATTTGCTGACAATTCAGCTCCCTGATGGGAGGAGTCTCATCACGTTTCTTACCAACAGAAAAAAGAATGGGACCAACCAAGATGGGGGTCTACTTTCTCCAAAAGGTCCCTATGGTAGAACCCTTGGGCCACCAAAACAATTCTGATCCATCACGCCCTGGACTCCAAAGACCTCTGTAGGTGTCCTGTGGTTTCCGCACCAAGGCATTCCATTTAGATCCTGTAAGGTGTGAGGTGCGGCCTCCATGGATCGGACTTGTTCCTCCAGCAGATCCCACAGATGAGGAATCTGAAGGCCGAGTCGCCCCCTTGAGGTTATGTTCCTCATTCCTGAACACTGGGGGAGATGTTAAAAAACTACTGACATTTCTGTTACATTAGTTACACTTTTATTGCCAAATTAGGCGCCAACATTTTTTTTTTATTGTTGTCGCCATATTGGATTTTTTTTGCAGCAAAATTGCCAAGTTTGGTGCCACATTCGGCAATTTTGGCGCCAAATTTTACATCCCCCGAAATTTTGCCAGAAGTGTCTCATGTAATTTTCCATGATTACTAGTGCCCAGACAAGCGATAACTGTATAAATAAAACATTTCTAGGGCTTAAAGGGGTACTCCGCTGCTCAGGTACTCTGCTGCTCAGCATTTGGAACAAAGTGTTGCGAACGCTGTAGGTGGCGCAGGGAGCTCATGACATGATAGCCCCGACCCCTCATGATGTCACATCCCGCCCACTCAATGCAAGTCTATGGGAGGGGGCGTGACAACCGTCACGCCCCCTCCCATAGACTTGCATTGAGGGGACGGGTGTGATGTCATGAGGGGGCGGGGCTATGACGTCACGAGCTCCTGGCGCCACCTACAGCGTTCGCAACAGTTTGTTCCAAACGCTGAGCAGCAGAGTACCTGAGCAGCGGAGTACCCCTTTAAATGTGAGTTCAGGTGCAGTGACTAGAGATGAGCGAACTTACAGTAAATTTGATTCGTCACGAACTTCTCGGCTCGGCAGTTGATGACTTATCCTGCGTAAAATTAGTTCAGCCTTCAGGTGCTCCCGTGGGCTGGAAAAGGTGGATACAGTCCTAGGAAAGAGTCTCCTAGGACTGTATCCACCTTTTCCAGCCCACCGGAGCACCGGAAAGCTGAACTAATTTATGCAGGAAAAGTCATCAACTGCCGAGCCGAGAAGTTCGTGACGAATCGAATTTACTGTAAGTTCGCTCATCTCTAGCAGTGACCATGAAAAAAGAAAATTTTTCCAAATAATAATTTTCTTTTCAATAATTAATTAAATCACACCTTCTCCCCAAAAAATAAAAATAAGGAAGAAACAAAAAAAAAACAAAAAAAAAAAAAAAACATTTCTGTGATTTCTACACTAGCAAAAAGCTGGTGTGAAATTTTTGATGCAAAATGGACTCTGACCCCTTAGGGTATGTTTACACTACGAATTGTGAACGGAATCTCCGTTCGCAGAATTCCGCGAGCGGAGATTCCATTGACGGCTATGCAGTGTTCACGGACTTCCACGCAAAGAAGGAACATGTTCTTTCTTTGCGCGGAACAAATTCTGCTGTGTGAAAGAGTCTCGCGGAAACCCATTCACACTGATGTATATGTTCTCAGCGCATAATTCCGTTCGCGTAATTCCGCTCACGGATTTCCGTGGGAATTACGTAGTGTGAACATACCCTAACACGTACGCAGATTTGAGTTGCCGGATTTGATGCGCAGGATTTTCTGCTGCAGATTTCAATGTTAACTAGATGACTGAGCACGGCTTCTAATCGGGAGTTGCAAATCCTGCGCATCAAATCTGCGCAGGATCCTGCACGTGTGAACGTACCCGAAAACGTGAAATTTACATAGCCACGCCCACTTTAGCAAAACTGGTGAGACTAGGGTAAACCTTGAATAATTCTCATTAACACTTTGAATATCTGATGTGTACTTTTATGCGCCAAAATTTTCAGACAAAATGCGAAATTTTTGATGTGAAGAGTCTCATTTTTACCGCAAAATAAACCGCATAAAACAAAATCCTATTTAAAAAAAGGAGAATAGCCGCTCTTTTTATATCATTTCATCCCACAAATATTTTTTGGGTTCTTCACAGAATCTCACATCAGGCTCTGAGGGCCTTAGTACACTGCGCAAATCTCACACTTAGGATACATTCAGAAGAGCGGATTCACAGCGTATTTTACGCTGTGGATCCGCTACTGAAGGACCGCTATATGGTGCCTTTAGATGTTTTTGCTCTGAGTGAACACACTGAAGCGATGTGCGAGTCGCCGCGCATGCGCGGTGTACTCGCACACATCGCGGCCGCTCCCCCTGCTCCATGAGCTAGGCCGAGAGCTGCCGCGATGTGCGAGTATACTGCGCATGCACACAGCATGTAGCGGTCCTTCAGCAGCAGATCCGCAGCGTAAAATACACTGTGGATTCCGCTCATCTGAACGTACCCTTAGTGCTCGTTCATGCGAACAGGTTTTTCTGCATATTTTAGTGTGTATTTTGCTGCAGATTTTCAGCTGCTTATTTTCTGCATTTTTTTTTTGTTGGTATGTCAATGATAAAATAAGCAGCATAAAATAAGCAGCAGAAAATAAAAAGCAGCAGACAGCTGCGGATAATCCACACAAAAATCCGCTCATGTGAACGAGCCCTTAGGATACGCTCACACAGGCGGATTGCCTATGGAATTTCCTCAGCGTAGCTGCTGAGTAAAATCTGCAATGGATTTTGCTACCATTGACTCCTGTGCGTCAGCAGAAAATCGGCAATAGAGAAAGATTTGCAGATTTTTCATTCGGAAGTCAGTGGTAGCAAAATCTGCTGTGGATTTTCCGCAGCATACACGCTGTGGAAATCCGCCTGTGTGAAAGAGCCTTTAGGGTATATTCACATGTGTGTATTTTATGTGCGTTCATACGTGCATATTTTCTGCTGCAGATCTGCTTCAGCACATTTTGCTGCCCATTGAAGTGCCTAAGTTCACGTTAAAGGGGTACTCCGCTGGAAAACATTGTTTGTTTGTTTTTTTAAACCGGTGCCAGAAAGTTAAACAGATTTTTAAATCACTTCTATTAAAAAATCTTAATCCTTCCAGTACTTATCAGCTGTTGTATGCTCCACAGGAAGTTCTTTACTTTTTGAATTTCTTTTTTGTCTGACCACAGTGTTCTCTGCAGACACCTCTGTCCAGAGCAGGAGCAAATCCCCATAGCAAACTTCTTCTGCTCTGGACAGTTCCTGACATGGACAGAGGTGTCAGCAGAGAGCACTGTGGTCAGACAAAAAAGAAATTCAAAAAGTAAAGAACTTCCTTTGGAGCCTACAGCAGCATAGAAGTACTGGAAGGATTAAGATTTTTTTTTTTAATAAAAGTTATTTACAAATCTTTTTAACTTTCTGTCATCAGTTGATTAAATAAAATAATGTTTTTCAGTGGAGTACCCCTTTAACTTACAAAGTCAGCTCTGCTCCTCCTTCAGCCAGGCACAATAGTATCCAGTGCGTCCACTATACTCTATGAATATAAAAAATAAAAGATAATGTCACAGATAAATCACCTCCGAGCCCAGAAGGTTATAATGGGGCCAACTCTATTTCCAAATTTTTTTTTTGTTCAATAAATTCTGCGCAGAACGAGAAGAGGAATATTTCATGACCTTCTAAATCACGGCGGGATCTAGTGGACGGCTACGCCAGCTATATATAGCCGCTACTTCATTGTCTCCACTTTAGTGCGGATACAACCTCTCCTATAATTTAATAGACAGTATCATAATAAATGGAGCAACATGCACGGACGGGGGGAGGCACTGAGGACAGTCATCGGCCGCGCTGATCTGAATACTATGTACCGCTGCAGTATAATAGTGATGAATACTGCTATAGGGGATGGGTCACGTAAAGGTCTCTGCTTATATGTTTCTCTCCATGCTCCTATTTGTTTCTACACCTTAAAGGGGTACTCCACTGGAAAACCATTTATTTTTTTTAAATCAACCGGTGCCATAAAGTTAAACAGATTTGTAAATTACTTCTATTTAAAAATCTTAATCCTTCCAGCACTTTTAAGCTGCTGTATGCTCCACAGGAAGTTGTATTTCTTTCTGGAAGGTCTTTTAGTTCTGCTCTCTGCTGACACCTCTGTCTGTATCAGGAACTGTCCAGAGCAGGAGAAGTTGGCTATGGGGATTTGCTTCTACTCTGGACAGTTCCTGATATGGACAGAGGTGTTAGCAGAGAGCACGGTGGTCAGACAGAAAAGAATTACAAAAAGAAATACAACTTCCTGTGGAGCATACAGCAGCTGATAAGTACTGAAAGGATTAAGATTTTTCAATAGAAGTAATTTACAAATCTGTTTAACTTTCTGGCACTAGTTGATTTAAAAAAAAAAATCCTCCGGTGTACCCCTTTAAGGCAGTGTTTCCCATCCAGGGCCTTCAGCTGTTGCAAAACTAACAGCTTGTAGCTTTGCAACAGCTGGAGGCATGATGGTTGGGAAACACTGTCTTAGGGATATGATTGATTTTCTTGGAAAATATGGAAACAATGCGCTATCTGCAGAATAACATATCATTTTGTGTAAATTTACCAAGTTATAAAAGGAATAGTGAAAGGGTTAAAAAATAAATAAATAAATAAACAGTTTCACCCTTTATTCCCAGGCTGTGTCTGGTATTGCAACATAGTCCCATTTACTGCAATATTGGATGAAACACAAGCCCAGGACAGCATAAACTGGAGAGTTTGACAGTTGAAAATCCCCCTGAGGAAGAAAGCTGTGTTTATTCAAAATGCGTCGGAGAGGAAATTTGAATCTGTTTGACAATCTCCCTGAGATAGAAAGCCATGTTCTTTCGAAACATGTCAGGGAGGAGATTGGAACTGAGGGACAATCTTCCTGAGGAAGAAAGCAGTGTTCTTTTAAAATGCTTTGATAAGGAAAATTAAATCTGAGGGACAATCTCCCTAAGGAAGAAAGATGTCTTCTTTTGAAATGTGTCGTAAAGGAAATTTTGATCTGAGGGAAAATCTCCCTGAGGAAAAAAGCTGTGTTCTTTGGAAATGTGTCAGTGAGGAAATTTGGATTTGAGGGACAATCTTCCTGAGGAAGAAAGCCATGTTCTTTTGAAACATGTCAAAGAGGAAATTTGGATTTAAGGGACCATCTCCCTGAGGCAGAAAGATGTCATCTTCTATCAAACGGTATCTGAGAAAAAAATTAGATCTGAGGGACAATCTACCTGAGGAAGAAAGATATCTTCTTTTGAAATGTGTCGGAAAGGAAATTTGGATCTGAGGGAAAATCTCCTTGAGGAAGAAAGCTGTCTTCTTTCAAAATGCGTCTGAGAAAAAAATATAGATCTCAGGGATAATCTCCCTGTGGACGAAAACTGTGTTCTTTGGAAATGTGTCGGAGAGAAAATTTGGATCTGAAGAATCCTCTCCTTAAGGAACAAATCCAAGTTCTTTTGAAATAAATAGGGGAGGAAATTCGGATCTAAGAGACCATGAGGAAGAAAGCTGTGTTTTAAAAACACGTCAGAAAGCAAATTTGGATCTAATGGACAATGTCCCTGAGAAAGAAAGCAATGTACCTTCAAAATGCATCTGAGCAGAAACCCGGATCTGAAGGACGGTCTCCCTGAGGAAGAAAGCCGAGTTCTTTGGAAATGTGTCAGAGAAGAAATATGGATCTGATGAACCATTGTACTTACGTTGCAACCAACTCATGCAGATTAGACATGTGCAATTCGGTTCGGCACGAATGTCTAAATTAACGAATTTTACCGTTTTCGTGCATTCGGAACATTCCCGAATAGCCACGATAATACGAATAGCAAAGTAACGAATACATTCGTTATTTCCCGACCCTATTGCTGTAAATAACGAATGCATTCGTTATCTGTAAACGAACGTGAAGAATTCATTCTGATAACAAATATAATAAAAAGGATATAGATAGTTTGATTTTTCGGATACATTCGGTATTCGGGTACATTTGGTAAATCTTTTTAGTCTTTTTTTGGACTTTAGCGATCCTAAAAAATTATGGAGATACCTTTTTTATAAAAATTTCGTAGGGTATCATAAAAAAATCATAATAAAAAAGATACAGTGGTGATGGAAAAAATTGTATCTAATGAAATGTATCATTTTTATTATGAAATGTTTATTCATTTTTAAACAGGGATCAATTTATGTGAGCGGGTAAAGCACTAAAAATGTAGCCGACAATAATGAAAATGTAGTGTGTGCGTGTTTTTCACTTTTTTTAAAAACATTTTTTAGGTAGTACTACTACTCCCAGCATGGAACACACTCTTCCATGATGGGAGTAGTAGTTACCTGTACTAATTGACAGATTGCAGGGGTCCCTTGCGATCATCTTGTATAATGTATAGATGTGGCGGCCGCTCTTCTATGGTCCCCTGCACTCACGTATATGTACACATATTCATATTTCCCGCAGAGCTGTGATTGGCCAGATGGTTCCAGCCAATCACAGCTCTCTGTGAGAAATAGGAATATGTGTATATATACGGCCGTGCAGGGGACCATAGGAGAGCGGCCGCCGCATTCATACATTATACTGGAGGATCGCAGCGGGTGTCAGGAGTGATACCTGCAGTGATCTTTCCTTTACTACAAGTACTAATACTCCCAACATGGAGCACACTCTGCTCCATGCTGGGAACTGTAGTACCTGCATTAATAGACAGATCGCAGCGGGTGTCAGAAGTTACACTGGCTGCCATATGTCTATTAATGCAGGTACTACAGCTCCCAGCACGGAGCAGAGTGTGCTCCATGTTGGGAGTATTAGTACCTGCAGTAAGGGACAGATCCCAGGGATGTCACTCCTCCTGACACCGCTGCGATATTCCTTATGTGAATGTCGGGATCAGCTGTTCTCAGGGCTACAGAGCCGGGAGAACAGCTGACGCTGAGCCGTAGGTATACATCGTATATCTACTGCCCAGCAAGAACTTACAGTGAGCCTGCAATGTGTATACAGTATTCACATTGCTGGCTCACTTAACCCCTTGCTGAGCTGTGCGCTATGCGCAAGCCCAGCAAGGGAAGAGTTAACTTACACTGCTGGACAGTGTAGGTTAACCCTTTGGGCGGTATACACTATATACAGCTATCTATAGATAGCTGTATACAGTGTATACAGAAGACGAAGTCCAGCTTACTTCCCTCGAGTCCCGGGCGGGGTTCGTGTAGCTCCGCCCCCTAATGACGTCATTAGGGGGCGGAGCTACAGAAGGGAACAAGGCTAATTAATCTGAAGCTCTGTTCACATTGTACGTTATGTATAATGTGAACAGACCCTTCTGGCAGTGTCTACCCAGACAGGGAGACTCCAGCTGTTGCTAAACTACAACTCCCAGCATGCCCAGACAGCCAAAGGCTGTCTGGGCATGCTGGGAGTTATAGTTTTGCACCAATTGGTGGCTCCCTGTTTGGGTAGACATTGCATCATGGGTGCTCTCCCCAGCGGACAGCGCCAAAAATGTCATAACCATTTTTTTGTGTTTTTTTCTTCTCGTTTCAGATCCGTGTATGCAGAGGATTACTGCGGATTCGATGGATTACGGCGGATTATTTATTTTTTCCTTTAATAAAATGGTTAACGAGGGCTGTGGGGGAGTGTTTTTTTAAATAAAATAATTTTTCCAATGTGTTGTGTTTTTTTTTTTTATTGAATTTTCAAGGTTGGTAGTGGACGCTGTCTTATTGACGGAATCCATTACTAGGCCAGGGCTTAGTGCTAGCCCCAAAAACAGCTAGCGCTAACCCCCAATTATTTCCCCGGTACCCACCGCCACAGGGGTTCCGGGAAGAGCCGGTACCAACAGGCCCGGAGCGTCAAAATGGCGCTCCTGGGCCTAGGCGGTAACAGGCTGGCGTTATTTAGGCTGGGGAGGGCCAGTAACAATGGTCCTCGCCCACCCTGGTAACGTCAGGCTGTTGCTGTTTGGTTGGTATCTGGCTGAGAATGAAAATACGGGGAACCCTATGCGTTTTTTTTTTTTAAATTTTCTTATTTAAATAAAAAAAAAAAAACGCATAGGGTTCCCCGTATTTTCATTCTCAGCACAAAACACACCAAACAGCAACAGCCTGACGTTAAAAATGAATAAACATTTCATAATAAAAAAAGATACATTTCATTAGATACAATTTTTTTCATCACCACTGTATTTTTTTTATTATGATTTTTTTATGATACCCTGCGAAATTTTAATAAAAAAGGTATCTCCATTATTTATTAGGATCGCTAAAGTCCAAAAAAAGACTAAAAAGATTTACCGAATGTACCCGAATACCGAATGTATCCGAAAAAAACAACACGAATACCCGAATACCGAATGTATCCGAAAAATCTAAACTATAAATATTGCCGAACCGAAATTTTTTTCCAAAACGAAAAAACGAAACGAAATTAAACAAAAATTTTTCTAGTGCACAAGTCTAATGCAGATTTCTTCATAGACTTCACAGAGCATTGCCATAGCAGCCTATGGCATTCCGGGCATGCTTTGAGTTGTAGTTTTGCCACAGCTGGAGGCACCCTGGTTGGGAAACACTGTAGTAAGTTCTAGGTTATGCCATGTGCCGAAAACCTCAAAGACCTGTCTGGTTCTATTCTTAGCTGCAGGTGATACTAAGTGATGGGAAGAAAGTATAAAGCTGGGTTCACACTGTGGAATCTCTGGGCAGAATTTCCGCCAGAGATTGAGCCGGCGGCACTAGGACTGTGCGGACTGCATTGCCTTCCCCATAGATGTCACTGCATTTCTGAGCAGATCTCCCAAGATCCACTTAGAAATGCATTGCCGTCTACCGGGACGGCGATGCTGCCGGCTTGATCTCTGGCAGAAATTCTGTACTGTGAACATAACCTTAAAGGGGTACTCCACTGGCCAGCGTTCGGAAGTAAATGTTTCGAACAATGTTTTCGCGCTGCGGGGGTCGGCCACGCCCATTGTGATGTAATGGCCACGCCCCTCAATGCAAGTCTATGGGAGGGGGCGTGACTGCCATCACGCCCCCTCCCATTGACTTGCAGTGAGGGGGCGTGATCATGACATCAGAAGGGGTGTGGCTGACCGCCGCAGCGCGAAAACATCATTCGAAACATTTACTTCTGAACCCTGGCCAGTGGAGTACCTCTTTAAGGTCTATTCACATGGCAGTATTTCCGCTTGCGGAATTCCGCCTCAAATGAAAGCCCATAGACTTCTATGGGATTTCGCACTCCCGTTCACACTTCTGAATTTACGCAAGCGGAAATTCAGAAGTGTGAATGGGAGTGCGGAATCCTATAGAAGTCTATGGGCTTTAATTTGAGGCGGAATTCCTGCAAGCGGAAATCCTGCCATGTGAATAGACACTAAGGCTAGGTTCACACTACAGAATCTCCGGGCAGAAAATTTCCGCCCAGAGATTCTGAGTGTGGCCACACTTCCAAAACATTTTGTATACTACAGAGGAAATGCTTTTCTTTTTGGATTTCTCTGATGTCACGACCACAGTGCTCTCTGCTGACCTCTGCTGTCCATTTTAGGTACTGTCCAGAGCAGCATATGTTTGCTATTGGGATTTTTTCCTGCTCTGGACAGTTCCAAAAATGGACAGCAGAGGTCAGCAGAGAGCACTGTGGTCGTGACATCAGAGAAATCCAAAAAGAAAACAATTTCCTCTGTAGTATACAGCCCCTAAAAAGTACTGGAAGGATTAAGATTTTTTAATAGAAGTGATTTACAAATCTGTTTCACTTTCTGGCACCAGTAGATTTAAAAAAAAAAAAAAAGTTTTCCACGGGAGTACCCCTTTAATGTGGTAGAGGAAGAAGTCAATCCTGGGTCAGATATCTGTTTACTGCTACTATCTCTATGGGATCAGTATATATAGCAGTTAAACACCTCCCCTCCAACTCTATCTGTATACTGCTGCTATCTCTATAAGATTAGCATATATATAGTAGTTATGCCCTCCCCCTAATGCTCTATCTGTATATTGCTGCTGCTATTTCTATAAGGTTAGGAAATGTAGTAGTTATACACTGTCCCTTCAGCTTTATCTGTATACTGCTGCTGTTATCTTTATGGGATCAGGATATATAGTAGTTATACACCTCCTCTCCAGCTCTAGCTGTGTACTGCTGCTATCTCTTTGGGATCAGATTATACAGTAGTTTTACACCTCTCCTTTAGCTTTATCTGTAGACTCCTGCTGTTATCTCTATGGATTCAGGATATATTGTTTCTAAACACCTCCCCTCCAGCTCTATCTGTATACTGCTGCTATCTCTATGCAGGATATATTGTAGTTATACACCTCCCCTGATGCTGTGTTCACACATTGTATTTGTGACCCTTTTTTTTTGTTATTGTAGTGATTTTCCCCCAAACCAGGAAAAAACGGTTGATATTACTATCATTGCATAAATCATGGTAAAAACATTGTTAGCACTATTATGGAAACACTATCAAAAACAGCAGAAATGTGTCAATTTGGAAAAACGTAGTTGGAATTTAATGTGTGAACACAACCTAAATACTTGAAATCCTCATTAAAAAAAATATAATTTATTACAAGTCGCTTCATGGCAATATTTCTCTTAAAAGTGCACTCTGAATTAAAAAAAAACACATCAAAACTGCATGTAGTGAGAACAGACACAAACCTAATGAGTCTCAACAGTTTAGGCTTCTGGTTTCTGGAGTCTAACCAGGGGATTAGGTTGGTCTCATTAGGTGAATTACAATGATGAGACTCCACACCCTCTCTCCGCAAAGCCAGAGAATTCATGGGAAATGTAGGCAGCATGAGAAAATCATTTAGGTCATGAAATTGCATTCATTATAGCTGAAAACCCCATGCCTGCCACCTCAGCTAAAAGGGGTAGGAACAAGACATACACAAGAACCTCTATAGTAGTCTGTAATAATAGCCTATGCTGCACTGTATAAGCAAAAACACACAAAAGTTACTTTTTTCTGTTCTTTGCACCTTCAAAAAATTTTTTTTATCTACGTATGTTTTTTTAAAATAAATTAATTACATTTTTATGATAGTTTTATAAACTAATAATTTCTTTTTTTTTTTTTTATAATAACTTCTTGCACATGATGTTGGACCAGCACATTTTCTGGATAGGTGATAGATTCCCTATATCCCTCCATAGACAATGCTGACAGCACATTCCGGCCCCTGCGCTTGGCCCATTATAGTATTTACCTTCCTCATGATTAGTTATTTACCTGCGAGCGATAAAAAATCCCAGTAATGAGCCTGAGTCTGTGTTCTGCATGTAGCAGGGCCGAGCGCAGAGGAGAATAAAATTACAGCTGATGCAAGGAAAACAAAGTGCACATATAAAATTATTATCACGAAAGTAGAAACTAATAAAACTAAATTATTAAAGGATTTTTTTTTTATGTTAAAAAGCAAAGTCTAGAGCAGGGTTACCCAATCAGTGTGCCTCCAGCTATTTCAAAACTACATATCCCAGCATGCCCAGACAGCCAACAGCTGTCCGGGCATGCTGGGAGTTGTAGTTTTGCACCCTGGTTGGGAACCATTGCCTTAGTTGATCAAGTTGACAAAAGTTCTAGGCAGCCGTATTCATCAAATTCATTATATATATTTATGTCTATGTGATTTATAGTGAGAAACAGGAAGATAGCACTATCGGTGCCTTCATGATTTATAGGAAGAAACAAGGAGGCAGTATTATCTATGCCTACATGATTTATAGGGGGAAACAGGGTGGCAGTACTACACATGCCTACATGATTTACAGGCAGAAACAGAGTGGCAGTACTATCTGTGCCTACATGATTTATAGGGGGAAACAGGGTGGCAGTACTATACATGCCTACAAGATTTACAGGCGGAAACAGGGTGGCAGTACTATCTGTGCCTACATGATTTATAGGGGGAAACAGGGTGGCAGTACTATACATGCCTACAAGATTTACAGGCGGAAACAGGGTGGCAGTACTATCTGTGCCTACATGATTTATAGGGGGAAACAGGGTGGCAGTACTATACATGCCTACATGATTTACAGGCGGAAACAGGGTGGCGGTACTATCTTTGCCTACATGATTTACAGGCGGAAACAGGGTGGCAGTACTATCTGTGCCTACGTGATTTATAGGAAGAAACAGGGAGGCAGTAAAATCTATGCCTACATGATTTATAGGAAGAAACAGGGAGGTAGTCATATCTATGCCTACATGATTTATAGGAAGAAACAGGGAGGCAGTACTTTCTGTGCCTTCATCACTTCCATGGAGAGACTGGAAGGCAGTATTATCTGTGCCTTCATAATTTACAGGTAGAGACAGGGAGGCCGCACTATCTGTGCCTCTATTATTTACAAAGAGTGGTAAGGAGGCAGAACTATAAGTGCCTACATCACTTTGGACTCATGTATACTACCATGTGAATTTCAGTCTGTAAGAATATGCACCCTAATACAGTTGTGTTCTTGAGGCTTAACAGAGAGCAAGAGGAAGGAAGTACTATCTGCACCAACATCATTTACAGAGAGCAAAAATGGGTTAGTACTAGAGGTATAAACATAATTCACAGGTGGCAAGAAAGGGTTAGTACTATTGATATTTACACCACTTACAGAGACACAATGGCCCTGATTTACTAAGAGTGTTGTGTAGGTTTCTTTGTGGATTTTAATTCCCCACAATTTTTTTTCTACTCTATTTTCTAAGGTTTCCCTACATTTTGCACTTTTTCCTACATTTTGCTTTTCTTACACATCTTCTGATCTGTGGGGCTTTCCTCAGCTAAAATCCATCACATATTCTGTGAAAACCTTAGTAAATATGTTGGGTTTTTGTAAATATTTCGGGAACACACCCTTTTTTGGTGACCACGCCCCTTTTTGGGGTTTAAAATGGAGAGTTGGTCGGGGTTTTTTTTAATTCTGGTGCAAATTCTGGTGCAATTTCTGCCGCAGACTGAATCTGGCGCACAACCTGACAAAACATGTCAGATTTGCAATAATAAATGAGGGCCAATGATGCAGTACTATCTGCTATCTTACAGAGAGTAAAAAAGGGGTAGTACTATAGGTACAGTGGGGCAAAAAAGTATTTAGTCAGCCACCAATTGTTCAAGTTCTTCCACGTAAAAAGGTGAGAGAGGCCTGTCATTTTCATCATAAGTATATCTCATGTTTTGTTATGCGCTCCGGCCACACACGCTGGCCGTGAGCGCATGGTCCCGTTACCTGATGCTGCCGACGGGGCTGGGAATCGCATCGTGGGACGCGTCCGCATGCGAGCCCCATTCCGTCACTCACCTGGTGCTTCTGCCCCAGCCTCTGCCTCTCTGCTCCGGCGCGCGTGTCCCCGTCCCCTAGGGCGTGCGCACGCTGGAGCTTTAAGATTTGAAGGGACAGTGCGCTCATTAGTGTAATTCACCTGTGGCTCATTGATAAATTCCTCCACCCTCCTCACTTCCCTGCCGCATCTTTGTTGCCTTGTGCCTGAGAGAAAGCATTCCTGAGAGTTGCCTTACCGTGTATCTGATCCTTTGCTCTGTGACTTGACTTTGCTCCTCTGCCGCCTGCCTATTGATCTCCTGCTACATCCTGACTATCCTACTTTGCCGCCTGCCTTGACCTTCTGCTATCCAAACTAGGAGTTGCCTTATCCCTCCTGTGCCTCACATCTCCTCATCCTCCTGTGTGGGTGGTCGAGCCGTGCCAGGGGTAGCGACCTGGGTGCCGCCTGCTGCAGCAAGTCCATCCCGCTTTGCGGCGGGCTCTGGTGAAAACCAGCGGCACCTTAGACACCGCTCCCTGGTACGGTCCGAGTCATCTGCCACACAGGTCCAGCGGATCCACATTCACCGAAGTTCCTGTCTTCTGAAACGTGAGTGTTATACCTCAACTATGAGACATTATGAAAAAATAAATAAAATACATAAAATCACATTGTCTGATTTTAAAAAAATGTATTTGCAAATTATGGTGGAAAATTTGTATTTGGTCACCTCCAAACAAGAAAGATTTCTGTCTCTTACAGACCTGTAACTTCTTTAAGAGTCTCCTCTGTCCTCCACTCGTTACCTGTATTAATGGCCCCTGTTTGAACTTGTTTTCGGTAAAAAAGACACCTGTCCACAACCTCAAGCAGTCAAACTCCAAACTCCACAATTGCCAAGACCAAAGAGCTGTCGAAGGACACCAGAAACAAGCATTTCAAGGTCCTGGCGTGGCCTAGCCAGTCTCCAGATTTCAACCTCATAGAAAACCTTTGGAGGGAGTTGAAAGTCCATGTTGCCCAGCGACAGCCCCAAAACATCACTGCCCTAGAGGAGATCTGCATGGAGAAATCGGTCAAAATACCAGAAACAGTGTGTGAAAACCTTGTGAAGACTTACAGAAAACATTTGACCTCTGTCATTGCCAACAAAAGGTATATAACGTGATTTTATGGATTTTTTTTCTCATTATGTCTCTCATAGTTGAGGTATACCTATGATGAATATTACAGGCCTCTCATCTTTTAAGTGGGAAAACTTGCACAATTGATGGGCGGCTGACTAAATACTTCTTTGCCCTACTATATCTAAATCATTTACAGTAAGAGACAGGGAGGCAGTACTATCTGCACCAATATCAGTTAGAGACATTAACAAAAAGGCATTACATTATTTGCAGATGGAAAGGGGCCGGATTATTGGCACCTATTTACAGAAAGCAAACAGAAGGTTGTACTACCAGCAGCTACATCACTTACATAAAGTGAAGGAGGCAGTGCTACCTGTGCTTACATAATTTACAGAAGGCATGGCCATGTTATCTGTGCCTATATAATTTACAAGGAGAGACATGAATTAGAATTAGCTTTACCTACATCACTTACCAAGGGCAACTGAAGGGCAATACAAGGAGAGACATGGAGGCAGCTCATCAATAAAAAAAAAAAAGATCTACTCTAAAAGCGCTGCACCCAGGGCACCGGAGTAGTGTCTGGGAGTAGCCTCTCAATATACATAAAGCCGGGGGGAGGGCAGGGGGGGGGGATCAATCAAGGTGAGCCAGGTAGGGTACTGCGTGTACCTATATAATGCGCTGGGAGATACAGGCAGGCAATACTGACTGGTTATATTATTTAGAGAGGTAGGCAAGTACTATCTGTACCTACAGACAGTAAAGAGGATACATTTCTCTGTACTTATACGAAAATATATTATGTACTATATCGTAGTGAAGATACACCAGCACCAGTGTCAGGCTAGGGAATAGTGGAGCTGTATGAGTGGTGTTAGGTACCTGCCCTCTTGCATAAGTTATGGCGGTGCAATGCGTTTTATACAGTCTTTCAATATACAATAAAAGAGGTAAGCAGAATAACGCAGCACTCACCACGTACTTTTCATTCAACTGTCTTCTTTATTCGGTACTTTAAAATGCACAGGCAGGTACGGCAGGAGAGCGGAGACCAAGTGTGCGGGGGGATGTGGGTGGCGACAGACCGTTGAGTGCTCTCAGCACTTCGTCAGGCCATACGTCATCACGTAGGGGATGTGCTCTTATACCTGCCGTTGCAGGTAATGCGACCAATCATTGCAGGTAATGCGACCAATCACCAATATATAAACATATGCAAAAGTGGAAAAAACAGATTAAAAGCAAATTCCTCCTAACCCTGCGAGTCTCACTATATAAAATTCTACCTCAGGTAGCTAAAAATGCTCCATTTCATATTTTTCATTAAGACCCAGCTGACCTAAGGCTTCTGTACGTAGGATCCATCTTGATTCCCTTTTCAAAAGCTCCTGATTCTTGTCCCTGACCCCCCCCCCCTGTCGGGTATTCGATTCTCTCCAATGCACTGAATCTAAATGGAATCGATTCACCAAGATGGCGTTCATTTATGTGCGATATAAATCTACTAGCACCCATCCCTGTAGCAAGGGATCTTGTCAGGAGCGGGGTACTGAGAGGATACTGGTGGTGGATCCTCTGTGTCAGTGGGGTGATGACGTGGGCCGTACCAGGGGAACGGAGTCTAAGGGGTTACTGGTATTTACCAGAGCCCGCCACAAAGCGGGATGGACTTGCTGCGGCAGGTAACCCCCAGGTCGTTCCACCCAATAGCGACTCAACCCCGACTGACTGCTGAGATAGGCGCGGTACAAGGGATTAGGCAAGAGCAAGGTCGGACGTAGCAGAAGGTCAGGGCAGGCAGCAGGGATCGTAGTCAGGGGCAACGGCAGGAGGTCTGGAACACTGGCTTGGGACATACAAGGAACATTTTCACTGGCACAATGGCAACAAGATCCGGCAATACAGGGAAGGGGAAGTGAGGTAATATAGACCAGTGCACAGGTAAATTCACTAATTTGGGCCAGGCGCCAATCAGCGGCGCACTGGCCCTTTAAATCGCAGAGAGCCGGCGCGCACGTTCCCTAGGGAGCGGGGCCGCGGGCGCCGGGACTGGACAGACGGAGGAGGGTCTGGTAAGCAGGCTGGGATGCGAACTGCGAGCGGGCGCATCCCGCATCGCGGATCGCATCCCCGCTAGAGATACTATCGCAGCGCTCCCGGTCAGCGGGTTTGACTGGGGTGCTGCGAGCAGGTAAACGCTGCGAGCGCTCCGGGGAGGAGCGGGGACCCGGAGCGCGCGGCGTAACAGATCTCACATGTTACAGAATCCTGTGGAACAGGGGCCTAATCGTTTTGCCGATATAAAACCTGCCGCAACTACAAATCAAAGTGTATACTACGTACTTAGTCCTGCATGTGAAAAATTGTTTGATTGTGACATCATAACCTCCTAGTTTTACATATTTTGCTTTAGCATTAAATTTACAGAATGAGCAAGCATAGTTACCAACGAGGCGACTATCGGATAACCAGTTAACTTTTTGTTTCATTTCCTTTTGGTATCTTTTTATGGTGTCATGTACTGTCCTGTTCTTTTTGTATATTACTATGGGTAAATTTTCCGTGTACTTCTCCAAATCGCGATCCTGCTGTAACATATACCAGTAAGTGTTTATTGTTTTTCTAATCTGATAATTCATGGATGTATTCTTAAAAGAAAATACACTTCTTTCACTCTTTTGTTGTTTGTTTTTAATTGTGAGTAATTCTTCTCTAGGGATCTTGTCTATCCTTTTTTTTTGCTTTTTTCAGAACTGAAGGCGTTAACCTCTTTTTTTCACGCGGATTTCCAATTCCTGAGCTTGGGTCTCGAATAGGACCGGGTCATCATTGATCCTCTTCAGTCGAGTAAGTTGACTGAAGGGTATTTCATCTTTAGTATGTTTAGGATGGGAGGAATCATAGTGGAGAATGAAATTCTTGGATGTGGATTTCCTGTAACCAGTTGTTATAATTGCATTATTTCTGACCTCTATCCTCACATCCAAGAATTCCAGACTCTCACCTCCATAAACGCCGGTAAAGATCATATTATCCTGATTTACTTCATTCAGGTATTTTACAAAATTTTGGAACTCCTCCTCCGTCCCAAACAACAAAAATGTCATCAACGAAACGGAGGAGGTTCTTGATGTAGCAGACATAGGGGTTACACTGAGTGAAGATAAATCTTCTCTCAAAGATGGCCAGGAATAGATTGGCGAATGAGCACGACACCGGTGTACCCATGGCTGTGCCTGTTCGCTGTCTATACCACTGGCCATCATACTGAAACGCATTATTTAGCAAAATCAAATCCAATGATTCCGCCACAAAATCCACAAATGCTGTTGATTTTTCGGTGCACTCCAAGAATTCTCGGATAGCCTGTATACCCGAATCCTGAGGAATTCGGGTATACAGGCTCTCCACGTCTATGGAGGCAAGTCTGTATCCTTCTTGCCATCTAAAATCTTTTAATGCCTGAATCAGATCCCCAGTATCCCGTATATAGGTGGGGGTATGGTTTAACAAAGGAGACACCAGCCAATCTATGTAGCTGGACAGGTGCTCCATAGGAGCACCTATACCAGCCACTATAGGTCGTCCTGTTGGTGGGTGTACCTTCTTATGTGTTTTAGGTAAAATATACCATCTAGGTTTTGCCGGGTTTGAGGGAAGGAGACGCTCCGCAAGTTTTTCAGTAATAATATCCCTTTCTGTATATTTTCTTAAGTGCCCTCTCAATCTGTCCATTATTTTAACTGTAGGGTCCTTTTGTAACTTTTCATATACGGTTGGATTATCCAACTGACTATGGGCCTCCTTTTCGTTCTGTAAATTTAATGCTAAAGCAAAATATGTTAAACTAGGAGGTTATTGTCACGATTCGGCAGGCTGGAGGTGGATCCTCTGTGTCAGAGAGGGATTGGCGTGGACCGTGTCGGTGGACCGGTTCTAAGTAGCTACTGGTTTTCACCAGAGCCCGCCGCAAAGCGGGATGGTCTTGCAGCGGCGGTAGCAACCAGGTCGTATCCACCGGCAACGGCTCAACCTCTCTGACTGCTGAGATAGGCATGGTACAAGGGATAAGGCAAGAGCAAGGTCGGACGTAGCAGAAGGTCAGGGCAGGCAGCAAGGATCGTAGTCAGGGGCAACGGCAGGAGGTCTGGAACACAGGCTAGGAACACTCAAGGAAACGCTTTCACTGGCACAAGGGCAACAAGATCCGGCCAGGGAGTGCAGGGGAAGTGAGGTATAAGTAGGGAGTGCACAGGTGGAAACTAATCAAGGTGATATGGCCAGGCACCATCATTGGTGCACTGGCCCTTTAAATTGCAGAGACCCGGCGCGCGCGCGCCCTAAGGAGCGGGGCCACGCGCACAGGGACAACACAGACGGGGAACGGGTCAGGTATGGGGACCGAGATGCGCATCGCGAGCGGGCGCGTCCCGCATCGCGAATCGCATCCCGGCTGGGAGCAATATCGCAGCGCACCCGGTCAGCAGGTCTGACCGGAGCGCTGCGAATTAAAGAACGCTGCGAGCGCTTCGGGGAGGAGCGGGGACCCGGAGCGCTCGGCGTAACAGTACCCCCCCCTTGGGTCTCCCCCTCTTCTTGGAGCCTGAGAACCTGAGGATAAGACTTTTGTCCAGGATGTTGTCCTCAGGTTCCCAAGATCTCTCCTCCGAGCACTTAACTACAAAGGGTCCAAGATAACGTGGTCCCAGATTAAAACTGGGGACACAGAAGCGGATATACTTGGTGGAGAGCCACACAAAAACAGGAGGAGTTCTTCTTTTTTCTTCGGCAAGCTTCTTCACCCGGGATGAGGCTAGTATGAGGGATTTTAGAGTCTTTTTCCAGACGGTGGCGAAGCCCCGGGAAACCTCATCAACAGCGGGCACACAAGAAGGCGTGGGAGTGGGGAGAGAGGGAAGAGGGTCAAGCTTGGCACGGGGCAGAGTGTTAACAGGACGGGGGCTGTGAGGAGGAGACACAGCATAGTCCAGATAGGCCTTGGGGAGACCAGGTAAAGGGGGAGACACAGAGGTTTGACTGACGGGACTGGGAGCAGACGTGAGGCATTTTCTGTGGCAAGAAGCACCCCAGCTCTTGATCTCCCCGGTGGTCCAGACAAGGGTAGAGGAGTGGCGTTGGAGCCATGGCAGACCGAGGAGGACTTCAGAAGAGCATTTGGGCAAAACAAAAAGTTCAATTTTTTCGAGATGCAGTTCCATGCTCAAGAGCAGGGGTTCTGTGCGGTAACGCACAGTGCAGTATAGAAGTAAATCTTCTTTCTTTCTGCGGCGAGTCCTCTCTTCAGGGGTCAGGCGAGACCGATCCACTTGCATAGCCTCCTCGGCGGGAGGCACAGGGGTGGATTGCAAAGGATACTGTGAGAGAGGTGCGCCGAGCGGTGTGGCACATGGCAGGGCCTTCCCAGGCAGGAGACCACGGCAGAGTCTAGAGTCCCCATCAAATTTGTCCGGCAGGGACAAGCAGGGGTTAGGAGCGGCCGGTCGCTGCTGAGGAGTTGCAGGAGCCGGCGGAGGAGATGGTTGTTGCTGTTGCAGCTGCTGTGTCTGTGACTGAAGTTGCTGTATCTGCGGCAGCAGCTGCTGTATCTGTGACTGAAGTTGCTGTGTCACGGTGGTCAAGTATGACAGCTGGTGATTTCGTTGGGTGATCATTAGGGTTTGCTGGGCGATCACCGTGGAAATGTCGGCAAGACTTGACAGCGGCACCTCAGCGGAATCCATGGCCGGATCTACTGTCACGATTCGGCAGGCTGGAGGTGGATCCTCTGTGTCAGAGAGGGATTGGCGTGGACCGTGTCGGTGGACCGGTTCTAAGTAGCTACTGGTTTTCACCAGAGCCCGCCGCAAAGCGGGATGGTCTTGCAGCGGCGGTAGCAACCAGGTCGTATCCACCGGCAACGGCTCAACCTCTCTGACTGCTGAGATAGGCATGGTACAAGGGATAAGGCAAGAGCAAGGTCGGACGTAGCAGAAGGTCAGGGCAGGCAGCAAGGATCGTAGTCAGGGGCAACGGCAGGAGGTCTGGAACACAGGCTAGGAACACTCAAGGAAACGCTTTCACTGGCACAAGGGCAACAAGATCCGGCCAGGGAGTGCAGGGGAAGTGAGGTATAAGTAGGGAGTGCACAGGTGGAAACTAATCAAGGTGATATGGCCAGGCACCATCATTGGTGCACTGGCCCTTTAAATTGCAGAGACCCGGCGCGCGCGCGCCCTAAGGAGCGGGGCCACGCGCACAGGGACAACACAGACGGGGAACGGGTCAGGTACGGGGACCGAGATGCGCATCGCGAGCGGGCGCGTCCCGCATCGCGAATCGCATCCCGGCTGGGAGCAATATCGCAGCGCACCCGGTCAGCAGGTCTGACCGGAGCGCTGCGAATTAAAGAACGCTGCGAGCGCTTCGGGGAGGAGCGGGGACCCGGAGCGCTCGGCGTAACAGTTATGATGTCACAATCAAACTATTTTTCACATGCAGGACTAAGTACGTAGTATACACTTTGATTTGTAGTTGCGGCAGGTTTTATATCGGCAAAACGATTAGGCCCCTGTTCCACAGGATTCGGGAACATGTGAGATCCCTTGCTACAGGGGTGGGTACTAGTAGATTTATATCGCACATAAATGAATGCCATATTGGTGAATCGATTCCATTTAGATTCAGTGCATTGGAGAGAATAGAATACCCGACGGGGGGCAGGGACAAGAATCAGGAGCTTTTGAAAAGGGAATCAAGATGGATCCTACGTCCGGAAGCCTTAGGTCAGCTGGGTCTTAATGAAAAATATGAAATGGGAGCATTTTTATCTACCTGAGGTAGAATTTTATATCGTGAGACTCGCAGAGTTAGGAGGAATTTGCTTTTAATCAGTTTTTTTTCACTTTTGCATATGTTTATATATTGGTGATTGGTCACATTTCCTGCACCGGCAGGTATAAGAGCACATCCCCTACGTGATGACGTATGGCCGGAGAGCCCGCAACGGTCCGTTGCCACCCACATCCCCCCGCACACTTGGTCTCCGCTCTCCTGCCGTACCTGCCTGTGCATTTTAAAGTACCGAATAAAGAAGACAGTTGAATGAAAAGTACGTGGTGAGTGCTGCGTTATTCTGCTTACCTCTTTTATTGTATACTATGTACTATACATAATATACTGGGACCAGTATCTGAGGAAAGGGATTTAGGAGTAATTATTTCAGAAGACTTAGAGAAGCAGGAAACGCTAGCAGAATGCTTGGATGTATAGGGAGAGGTATAAGCAGTAGAAAGAGAGAAGTGCTCATGGATGTATAGGGAGAGGTATAAGCAGTAGAAAGAGAGAAGTGCTCATGGGTGTATAGGGAGAGGTATAAGCAGTAGAAAGAGAGAAGTGCTCATGCCGCTGTACAGAACACTGGTGAGACCTCACTTGGAGTATTGTGCGCAGTACTGGAGGCCGTATCTCCAGAAGGATATAGATACTCTAGAGAGAGTTCAGAGAAGATATTAAACTAGTACATGGATTGCAGGATAAAACTTACCAGGAAAGATTAAAGGACCTTAGCATGTATAGAAGAAAGAAGAGACAGAGGGGATATGATAGAGACTTTTATATACATAAAGGGAATCAACACGGTAAAGGAGGAGAAGATATTTAAAAGAAGAAAAACTACCACAAGAGGACATAGTTTTAAATTAGAGGGGCAAAGGTTTCTGCAGTAATATGAGGAAGTATTACTTTACTGAGAGAGTAGTGGATGCATGGAATAGCCTTCCTGCAGAAGTGGTCGCTGCAAATACAGTGAAGGAGTTTAAGCATGTATGGGATAAGCATAAGGCTATCCTTCATATAAGATAGGGCCAAGGACTATTGATAGAATTCAGATTATTGTGCAGACTGGATGGTCCAAATGGTTCTTATCTGCCGACACATTCTATGTTTCTATGGGAGATACAGGCAGGCAACACTAACTGATCTTACATTTATTATAGAGGCAGGCAGTACTATCTGTGCCTAGAGACAGTAAAGAGGATACAGTTCTCTGTGCTTACCATACATATACTTTGTACTATACATAATATACTGGGAGATACAGGCAGGCAACACTAACTGATCTTACAAGTATTACAGAGGGAGGCAGTACTATCTGTGCCTTCATAATTTGAAGAGAATTCTGCAGTTAGTTTAGTTTGATCCTACAGCATTTGCAGGGTGAGACTGAATAATAGTATTATCCTTACACCTTTTAAAGAAGAAGACAGGTAGGTGGCACTATCTGTGCTGGAATCAATGTGTCACATTACATTGAACCCAGAGCGCAAAGACTATGACAACTACGGTTAAATTAGGTGCATATTCTTTCAATATTGTTTTGTTGCATCCTGAAAGTACAGTGGTCCCTCAACATACGATGGTAATCCATTCCAAAAGAACCATCGTTTGTTGAAACCATCGTATGTTGAGGGATCTGTGCAATGTAAAGTATAGGACAGTGGTCTCCAACCTGCGGACCTCCAGCTGTTGCAAAACTACAACTCCCAGCATGCCCGGACAGCCGTTGGCTGTCCGGGCATGCTGGGAGTTGTATTTTTGCAACATCTGGAGGTCCGCAGGTTGAAGACCACTGGTATTGGAGGTAATACTCACCTGTCCCCGCCTCTCCGGACCGTCACCGTTCGTCACCGCTGCCCTGGATGTCGCCTTTCATCGCTGTCGCCGCGTCCCCGGGGTGTCCCCGACACTCCGGCAAGGCCTCTGCTTACCCGGCATCCGCGCTCTCCGTCGCCGCCATCACGTCGCTACGCACGCCGCTCCTATTGGATGATGGGACGGCGTGCGTAGCGACGTGATGACGACGATGGAGAGCGCCGACGATGCAGGGGATTCCGAAGAGGACGCACCGGAGCCCGGAGAACAGGTAAGTGATCGTCAGTGGACCACACGGGGCACCGTAAACAGCTATCCGGTGGCAGCTGAAGCAGTATGTGCCACCTGATAGCCGTTTATGCGATGGCCCCGACATACAAAAGCATCATATGTTGAAATGATCGTATGTTGGGACCATCGTCGGTCGGGGGGGGGGGGGGGTCACTGTATTATAAAACACGTCTACAGTGTCCCTTTAAGCCGCAGCCCCGCAGTCCTCTGCAGCGATGTAGAATGTGATTTCTCCTTTACCCTCACACAATGAAAAGTAAATTGATCATCTGTAGAAGTGATAATCTCACAGCGCTCCACACCTCGAGGGTACTGTTCAAGGTCACTATATTCTATAGGTACAAAGAAAACATCTCAGTCCCGTCGGACCCCACCGGGGAGATTAAAGATCAAGTAGTTCTCCCGTTTTCATTGTTTAAAGACGGGAAAAAATGGTTGTGTTCAAACTTTGCCGCATCAAAGTGAGTTTATTATTTTTTTTCAACTATTGAATAGATAATAAATACATGGAAGAAAGATGGCGCAGCGAGGCCATAAATCCTGCAACTTCCAAACAACGATGTGTAAGGATACAGTAGAGATAAATCAAAATCATGTCCATGTTAGATGTCCGATCAATATGGAAAGCGTGCATTAGAGGGCACCGCACACTGCAAACACGGCCTACGCCAGCTCTTCGCTTAGTAATACAGAAGAGATAGAGAATAGATCACAGATAATCGGTAGCACTGTCCATCATAGTCCTATTAGAGTCCACCAAGGGGGGCGCCATGGGTGACGGTATGTGGGCATATAACCTCCGGCTAAGGCCTTCACTGAAAGTATAACCAGGACCAGGGACACACATAGACATTTTGGGGGGCAGGGGCGGAACTTATAAAAAAGGGCAATTCTTATAATTATTTATATACAGTACAGACCAAAAGTTTCTTTATTTTCATGACTATGAAAATTGTAGATTCACACTGAAGGCATTAAAACTATGAATTAACACATGTGGAATTATAGACATAACAAAAAAGTGTGAAAATCTGTCATATTCTAGGTTCTAGCCACCTTTTGCTTTGATTACTGCTTTGCACACTCATTCTCTTGATGAGCTTCAAGAGGTAGTCACCTGAAATGGTCTTCCAACAGTCTTGAAGGAGTTCCCATGATGCTTAGCACTTGTTGGCCCTTTTTGCCTTCACTCTGCGGTCCAGCTCACCCCAAACCATCTCGATTGGGTTCAGGTCCGGTGACTGTGGAGGCCAGGTCATCTGGCGCAGCACCCCATCACTCTCCTTCTTGGTCAAATAGCCCTTACACAGCCTGGAGGTGTTTGGGGTCATTGTCCTGTTGGAAAATGAATGATGGTCCAACTAAACGCAAATCGGATGGAATAGCAGCCGCTGCAAGATGCTGTGGTAGCCATGCTGGTTCAGTATGCCTTCAATTTTTAATAAATCCCCAACAGTGTCACCAGTAAAGCCCCCCCCCCCCACACCATCACACCTCCTCCTCCACACCAGCACATCTGTGAAGTGAAAACCATTTCAGGTGACTACCCATTGAAGCTCAACAAGAGAATGCCAAGAGTGTGCAAAGCATTAATCAAAGCAAAAGGTGGCTACTGTGAAGAACCTAGAATATGACATATTTTCAGTTGTTTCACACTTTTTTGTTATGTCTATAATTCCACATGTGTTAATTCATAGTTTTGATGCCTTCAGTGTAAATCTACAATTTTCATAGTCATGAAAATAAAGAAAACTCTGAATGAGAAGGTGTGTCCAAACTTTTGGTCTGTACTGTAAATGCCCACAAAATGATGCCAGACTGTCCAGGGCACTTATAGGAAGTACATCAAAAGGGCAGGGGCTCAAGCCCCCTTTCTAGTTAACCTGTGCACGTCCCTGACCAAGAGTGATTGAGGTGTGACCAAAGGATTAGGGGTTACATCTAAAAAACATGGCTCATGCCCCAAGAATATGTCTCCTTCCATTCTGTGTCCACAGCTTATATGCAGAACTATGTGTCATCATGGTAACAGACAACAAGGAAACCCTGTGCAGTTGTTTCCTGCAGTCATATTCTATTTCACCCATGAAGATGAAATCCAGCTCATCGATGCTGTCCATGACAGTGCCGGACTGATCCTTACTGTGACCAAGTAGATAGTAATCCAAGGAGAAAACTGATCCACCATACGGTAAGATGACACATGGGTCTCCCACTCTTGGCTGGCACATTTCTCCCACTCCTGGCCGGTGCGTTTCCACTGCATCAAGCACCATTACTCATGGTCAGTGGCCTAACTATAGGGGGTACATAGGTAGCAGTTGCATTAGGGCCCTGGTGCCTAAGGGGGTCCCAAGGCATATCTGCCCTATATGAGACCAGTATTATACATGGTGTATATAGGGCCCGTTGCAGATTTTGCATCAGGGCCCTAAACCTACAAGTCATGCCTCTGCTCATAGCTATCAACACCCATTCCCTATTTTTTACCAGACCTACAGAATGTACATAGGAAATAAATGGAAGGGAGTAACAGCAGGATCTGACTACGCAGGGTTTGTTTGTTGTCTGTTATCATGGAGACACATAAGTCTGCACCCGTGTATCAGGTAGTTGTGCTGGCTATTTGTGTTTTTTTTTTTTTTTTTGTGCAACTTAGTGGGAATGGCACCCTCTGTAGCCGTGCACCCCTCCCCTTTTTATATTGATAATGGATCCAGCATGTCACCCAGTCAGAGGCTGTATGCACAGCAGAGGTGAGTGCTTTGAGTTCTAGACTCATCATATATGTTAGGGTCCCATCCGAAATGAGGCCACCTCCGCGTGGTGGATGGGGGGACACGTTTTGATCAAAGAGTGCACTAAGAACCTCCATTTTTTGACCAAGTGTGCTACTGCAACCTTCCTTTTTTTGTATCCTCTGTTTTTGCCACAGCAGCGTGCACCCGTGTATCAGGTAGTTGTGCTGGCTATTTGTGTGTGTGTGTTTTTTTTTGTGAGACACATAAGTCTACATAGAAGTTGTATGCACAAAAGGGTAGAATATAGTCACATTGAAGTCATCACGACCCCGCCTCTCGTGATGTCACGCCATGCCCCCTCCATTCACGTCTATGGGAGGGGGGAGTATCTTCCATTGGGGGGGTTACAGTGGGACCCCGGCGAACAGACATATTTTCCTCTATCCTTTGGATAGGGGATAAGATGTCTAGCAGCGGATTACCCCTTTAAATCCAAAACCCAAAACTAGAGGGTCAAGGGTTTAAAAGTAATATCAGGAAATATTACTTTACTGAGAGGGTAGTGGATGCATTGAATCGCCTTCCTGTAGAAGTGGTCGCTGCAAATACAGTGAAGGAGTATAAACATGCATGGGATAGGCATAAGGCTATCCTTCATATAAGATAGGGCCAGGGACTATTCATAGGATTCATATTATTGGGCAGACTAGATGGGCCAAATGGTTCTTATCTGCCGACACATTCTATGTTTCTATGTTTCTAATTCAGACCCCGTTCCAAGGTTGAATTTCACCCAATGGAAGGACGCCTTTCAGGTGTCCCTTCCAATCACTAGACAGGAGAACCACTGGTGATAAAAATCAATGTATCCAGACAGAGAATGATGGCCAAGAACCACAGCTCCTGTACTGGTAAATATTTAATAGTGTGGGTATAGAGGAGAAGGTGTCGAGCTGCTGTGTTTCACCTCTATAATGTTTACTCACTTATACTTGCAATACCACAACCTGACCACACGGTGTGCTGTTAAGTCAAGCATACCCATAAATAAGGAGAACAAAGTCGTTTTTTCTTTTCATTCTGACAATTTGTATGTAGTAATATTCTAAAGTAATACCTAGTGGTTATTTATATATATATATATATATATATATATATATATATATATATATATATTTTTTTTTTTTTTTATGTTGCAAAGTCCCTAGTGGTTATGGAGCATCATAAACAAATATAGTTCTATATTCTATAGTGCAGGAAGTAATGATCAATGCTGGAGTATTAAATGACAAGAAGATCTGCAGGTCTGGAAGAAGAAATGAACAGTGGTAACTAGAAGAACAGCCGTGTCTTCTCTTATGACTTTTGTTGGGTTACCAGCCAGACCTTATTCCCCCTCCACCACCAAAAAAAAAATATTTTTTAATATTAATTAATCGATTTATGGATCAGTGCCCCATGATAAGTCAATGGAAAGCTTTAGGTTTATGATGTATAAATATCTCATTATAAATTAATAGGAGCCCTCAGGACTCTATATAATGTATCAGTGTCCGTATGGATTCTATATGATGTATCAGTCAGTACCTCAATACAAGGCAATGGGAATCTTATGGATTCTGTATGACTCAGTATGTTTAAAGAGTACCTCTCATGATCTTAAATGTTATAATCCTCCCAGGTCACTGCCCCCATCATGATAAACCACCCCCTGCCTTTATTTTTATTATTTGTTAGTTTTCTACCTTGATATTGTTCTGTATTTTCTGTTCAGTCTCAGTCACATTCACAGACTGGGAAGGGGCGTCCCCCAGCTGGTGTGACATCATCTGAAGCCATACAGGGGAGAACTTCCTCCCTCACTCTGCTACACATAGCCCAGAGCAGTTCAATGTGAGATGAGCAATGATTGGATAAGGCTGCACACACATACAACCCTCAGCATTTCCTGATTTTGGACTTCTGCCAGGCCAGCAGGAGTCCAAAGTCTGTGCAAGAGATGGGGGGGGGGGATGTGCTCTGAACAAGTAGGGAAACACCTAGTGGCAGTTTTTTCAAACACCAATAAAACATACAAAACTTTATTTATTTTTTTTAAGCAAAGTACATTAGAAAGATTTTTTTTTTTTTTACTATAAGGATTGCAATAACAAAATTTTTTTTTTAATGAGAGTGCCCATTTAAGAGTGATTCTTCCGCTTGAAACATGTCACATGGATACAATAAAGACAAGTATACTTTCATACGGGTGCTGCGGTGGACTTCTATTTCTTCTTCTTCTTCTTCAAGGATTCTGTATTATGTAATTAAGTTACATAAATCAATGTAAACCTTATGGAGTCTATGTAATTTATCAATTAGGAACTCATTATAAATCAATGGGACCACCAGGATCCTATATGATGTATTAGAACCTTGATATAAATCAATTTTTGGGATTTTATATGATGTTTCAGTCAGTACCCCCAA